>NC_058408.1:55654276-55666247 GCF_002201575.2 Neomonachus schauinslandi
AGAAAGAAAGAAAGAAAGAAAGAAAGAAAGAAAGAAAGAAAGAGAAAGAAGGAAAAAGGAAGAAGGGAGGAAAGAAAAGGAAGAAGGAAGGAAAGAAAAGGAAGAAGGAAGGAAAGAAAAGAAGGAGGGAGGAGGAGAGGAGAGGATAGAGGGATAAAAGGAGAGGAAAGGAGTAAAGGAAGGAAGGAAGAAAAAGTAACAAGGAGAGCATAGAATCAAATACTTAAACCAATTGTAAGCAAGTTGAAATATACAGTTATTTTCTAACTTACTTTCTCTTAAAATCTCCTTTGCATAACAAGTCAAGTTAGTGACTATAAAATTAGTCAAACTGCCACAAAGAACAAAAGGAGCACCCACTTCACAGCTCTCTGAGTACGCCCAATGCCTTCATCCATGGAAATGATATGGCATGTGGTTATGAGCACAGGCTTGGGGTCAGAGAGATGAGGATTTGTCCCTCACTAGTTCTGTAACTTCAAGCAACTCATTTATCCTGACTGGGCCTTTGTTATTTTTTTTTTTTCAGCAAAAGAGAGATAAGAATACAGACCTCACAGGAATTTTGTAGTTTGATCCAGAATCTGGTACATTCTAAGGTTCAACAAATGGTGGCCATCACTTTCATTATCACCATCATTAATATTATTGAGATATTAAAATATCTCAGATGTATCACTTAACAATGTGATTTGGTGTGGAAAAGGGACCTGAGAAATATACTCATGGCTGGGCCCCCTGGGAGAAAGACCTAAAAGCTTTATTCCCCTGCAGCAGTTGGGATGGCTATATTTAGCTTTTATATATAACCTTATAGTCACAAACTGCATGCAACTTTTACTATCCTTTGCAATCTACCTTCTGGTTACATGCAATAGATTTTACCTTTTGCTGTTGGAGCAACAAAAGCAAAGAAAAATGAAATACTTGGCCTGTGATCATAAGATGAGCCATAATTATCATAATTCCCCAAATCCCAGTCCTGGGTTCAGCCAAACAAACTAGGGTTTCCATGAGGTTTAACAGTGAGTCAACCCAAGAGATATCTGGGACAATTTTAAAACAATCCAAATATACTTTACATTTTCTATGTTGTACAAAAGAGTAAACTGAAACAGAAAAACAGGGAACACAAGACAGTGTAGTAAAGAAGTAAGGAGTCTTTTAGGTACTGCTGTAAAAAACAAAGTAGATTTGATTCATGAGCTATAGGAAGATTATTCTGCCAACAAAGAACCAAAAAAAGTGAGGTCAGTTTTAGAGAAAAATGATTAACATCGTCTGTGTGGCCACTAAGGTGGTTGCATGGAGACCCAAAAATTTTTAAAATAAAATAAGAAATATTGAGTCAAATTCTGAGAGGTTGGAGAATAGAATAGAAAGAACACAGAAGTAGGAAAGAGACCTGGCTCTGTTCATCAGTAATTTAACTGCTTTATGGAAGTCACATAGTTGCTCCAAAGGAGACACCTAACTTAACCCTACAGAATGGTTAAAAGGACACAATAAAAGTGTTTTTTAAAGTATTTTAAAAACCTCCCATATTCTCTACCCCCCCCCAAAAAAAAAAACTCTGGAAAAAATGTAGCCCTAAACCCCACTCTCTTTTACCCACAAATAAGTGTTTATTAACTGCTAGGTATTAGATATTATAAAGTATTCAAAGACCTATATAACATGGATTCTACAGTTGGAAAACTCAGAGGGTTTTATCCTTTTATATCATAAAAGGATATAATTATATAAAGATAAATCAAGACATAATTTGATAAATTACGAAAAGATTTCCATGGAAGACTGCTGTAGAAATCCATTCATGTTGATGAGAGTCTGCTGAAAGCTGAAGTAATCAAGGGAAGCAAAATAAAAGGTAGTTGGATTTGAGCTCAGACATGAAGGATTTAAATTGTTAAAATGGAAGTGTGGGCATTTTTATATTATACTGAAGGGTTAGAAATTTACCTCATAGACACTGGGGAGTATCTAAAAAAATTCATATAGTAATGAATCTTTGGGAAGAGTCATCTAGCAAAAGTGGTTTGGAGAGGGAAAATAACAAGGAGACTCATTAGAAAACATTTGTGATAGTTCAAATATTATAAATGTAATGCCGTGATGGTTGTGGGAATTAAAATGAAGCAAAGTATGTGAGAGATCTTCTGAGAGATTTCTTGAAAAAAAAATCTACAAAATCTGACAATTGATGAGGTGGAGAAAGTAAAGATCAGGATAAAAAGTAGGCAAGAGTGACACAGGTTTTAAGCCTAAATTTAGAAAAACATGGTACCATTTATAGACCTAGGACATCAAAGGAGAATGTTTTGGCAACTTTCGAGAACAAAATTTTCAGTACAGTGCTCAGGGAGTGGTAATAGCTCTAGAAATTAATACTGGCAGCTATACTCAGAGATGTCATAAGAAATCAGGGGTAGGCTAGAGAAAACAGGAGACTAGGAACCAAAGAATTTAAGGCCATATTTGACAAATCCCAATTATCTGTAAATAAGCCTACCTTGTAGACAAGGCATCATCTGCTATGACATAAGCAGCATATCAATTTCACATGAATAGCACAATTTGCTAAGATGTTACCAAAACCCAGGTGCCCTAATGTCATTCAGGGTGTATGTGGAACGTGTCAACAGAATAACTTTTGTTGTAGTACATTCTAAGAATGATGTTTTATTATCCTAATAACTAATGACAAGTACATTAATAATTATGGTAGGCAGAATAATGGTCCCCCAAAGATGTCTATGTCCTAATCCTTGGAACCCATAATATATGACCTTACATTGCCAAAGGGACTTTGCAGAGGTGATAAAGTTAAGAATCTTGACCTGGGGAGATTATCCTGGATTATACCAGGTGGTTCCCATGTAATCACATAGTCCTTTTTTAGTAAAAGAGGGGTGCAGGAGAGTCAGAGTCAGAAACAGATTTGAATATATTATGCTTCTGACTTTGAAGATGGAGAAAGTGGTCATAAGTCAAGGAATGCAGGAACCTCTAAAAGCTGGAAAGGCAAACAAACAGATTCTCTCCTAGAGCCTCTAAAAGGAATGCAGCCCTGTCAACATCT
Source organism: Neomonachus schauinslandi (assembly GCF_002201575.2). Lineage (NCBI taxonomy): Eukaryota > Metazoa > Chordata > Mammalia > Carnivora > Phocidae > Neomonachus > Neomonachus schauinslandi. The sequence goes on from NC_058408.1 coordinate 55,657,359, forward strand.
TGATATTAGTCCAGTGAGACTCTTGTTGATCTTCTGACCTACAGAACTGCAAAATAATAAATTTGCATTTTTGGGGTGCCTGGGTGGCTCAGTCAGTTAAGAGTCCGCCTTCGGCTCAGGTCATGATCCCCGTGTCCTGGGATCAAGCCCTGCATTGGGCTCCCTATTCAGTGGGGCATCTGCTTCTCCCTATGCCTCTCCCCCCTGTTTGTGCTCTCTCTCTCTCTGTCAAATAAATAAAATCTTTAAAAAAATAAATTTGCATTTTTAAAGCCACTAACTTAGTGGCAACTTGTTACAGAAGCAATAAGAAATGCATACAATAACATTACATATATTTTCTGAGTAATACATGCTCATTGCAGAAAATTTAGAAACTATAAAAAGATTTTTTTAATGATATAAATATCAAAATTTCCTGTCCATGACAGAATAACTAGTACCTGACTTACCTTCCTGTTATAAACAACTAGGAAACTGGACAAAGTATAAAAAATATAAAAAGCAACACTTTTCAAACACAGAGCTATACTCTCTATGCGAAGTGAGGAAAATAAAGTGAGCTCTGCAATCCCTCATCTCTCTTCGTGAAAACATTTTTGAGACCACATTTGAATTTCAATCATCCAGAAGGGAAAGAGACCTTTTTGAACACCCATAGCATGGAGTAGAGGCTCAAGAAGAACTACACCTTAGTTGTAGGACTAGACCAGCTCAAGAAGAAAGGCAACTCCAGACTTTCACTAAAGAAGCTTAGAAATATAATCCATAAACAAAAGAAAAATGAATCAATAGAAACAGATGCAGAAATAATAGAGATGGTAGAATTAGCAGACAAGGATATTAAAACAACTATTATAAACATAATCACAAATTTGAAGTAAAAACGAAACATAAGAACAATAGAAGTAGAAACTGTGATGAATCAAATGAACTCTAGAGATGAAGTTCACCTCTAGAACTTCACTAGATAGGAATAACGTCAGATTATACATTCCATAAGAAAAGATCAATGAACCTAAGAGAAACTGTCTGGACTCTAGAACATAGAGAAAAATGGCTTAAGAAAAGACAAGACTTAGTGACCTGTGGGACATCATGTGGTTAACATACATATATAAATGAATTCCCAGTGGAAAAACAATTTGAAGACATAAAGGCAGAAAATTTCCCCAAAGCAATAAAAACTATAATCCATATATTGAAGAAGCCCATATAGTCAAGAAGCAAAAGAAAACCAGAGGAAGGTACATCATTATCAAGCAGCCAGAGAAAAAGCCACATTACATACAGGGGAATAAATATAAGAATGACTAATGACTTCTCACTAGAAATAAAAAAAGCAAGAAGACAATGGAACAATACCTGAACAGTGCTGAATGTAAAGTATGTTCACTTAGAATTTGATATTATGAAAAAATAACTTCAATCATGGGGTAAATGAAAACATTTAAATATAAACAAAAGCTGAGAGAAGTTGTCACTAGGAAATAACTACTAAAAGAAATATTAAAGGCCATACTTCAGACTCAAGGAATACCAGGAAGAAACTTGGATCTATACGAAAAAATTTAAAAAACTGGAAATGGCATATAAATATACAAGGTTCCATTTACTTGCCATTTACTTTGTTTTTAAAAGATCAACTGTTTAAAAAAACAACATATTTTGGGCCTTATACGTAGAAATACACCTATGACAATATTAGCATTAATATAATAATGCTAACAATATTAGCACAACAAATGGGGTACAGCAAATGGAAGTATATGTACTGTGGTAAGGATGTTATATTATACATGAAGCAGTATAATACTATTTAAAGGCAAACCTTAAGAAGTTAAAGATGTACCCTGCAAACCTCTGAGAAAATAAAGAGATATAGCTGTCCATTTTGATTAAAAGGCAGGAGTTACACTGGATAAAAAAGCAAGACAAAATTATATACTAGCTAAAAGAAATGCTTTACTTACTTACTTACTTATTTTTGAGAGAGAGTATGAGCAGGGAGTGGCAGAGGGAGAAGGAGAGAGAGAATCCTTAAGCAGACTCCACACTCAGCATGAAGCGCCACATGGGGCTCAATCTCAGGACCCTAAGAACATGATCCAAGCCAAAATCAAGAGTCAGATGCTTAACTGACTGAGCCACCCAAACGCCCCAGAAATGCATTTTTTAATTTTTTATTTAAATTAAATTTAATTAACATATAGTGTGTTATTAGTTTCAGAGGTAGAATTTAGTGATTCATCAGTTGCATATAACACCCAGTGCTCATTTCATCAAGAGCCCTCCTTAAATTTCATCACCCAGTTACCCCACCTCCCACCCACCTCCCTTCCAACAACCCTCAGTTTGTTTCCTATGGTTGAGAGTCTCTTATGGTTTGTCTCCCTCTCTGTTTTTGTCTTATTTTATTTTTCCTTCTCTTCCCCTATGTTCATCTGTTTTGTTTCTTAAATTCCACATATGAGTGAGATCATATGATAACTGTCTTTCTCTGACTGACTTATTTTGCTTAGCATAATACCCTCTAGTTCCACTCATGTCATTGCAAATGGAAAGATTTCATTCTTTTTGATGGCTGAATAATAATCCATTATACTTACATTTAATATACATATTATATGTACATATATATATATAATCATATATATATATATAATCACATCTTTTTTATCCATTCATCTGTCAATGGACATCTGGGCTTTTTCCATATTTTGGATATTGTGAACATTACTACTACAAACATTGAGGTGCATGCATCCCTTTGAATCACTAGGTTTGTATTCTCTGGATAAATACCTAGTAATGCAATTGCTAGATCATAGGGTAGCTCTATTTTTAACTTTTTGAGGAACCTCCAAACTATTTTCCAGAGTGGTTGCACCAGTTTGCATTCCAACCAACAGTGTAAAAGGGTTCCCCTTTCTCTGCTCCCACACCAACATCTGTTGTTTCTTGAGTTGTTCATTTTAGTCATTCAAACTGGTGTGAGGTGGTATCTCATTGTGGTTTTGATTTGTATTTCCCTGATGCCAAGTGATGTGGAGCATTTTTTCATGTGCCTGTTGGCCATTTGTACGTTTTCTTTGGAGAACTGCTTCTTATGGTTTTCTATTTCTTCCTGTTTTCTATTTCTTCCTGTTTTAGTTTTGGTAGTTTATGTTTCTAAGAATACATCCATTTTTTCCAGATTGCCTTATTTGTTGGCATATAGTTGCTCATAATATGCTCTTATAATTGTTTGTATTTCTTCATTGTTGGTTGTGATCTCCCCTCTTTCATTTGTGATTTTATTTATTTGAGTCCTTTCTCTTTTCTTTTTGATAAGTCTAACTAGAAATTATCGATCTTATTAATTCTTTCAAAGAACAAGCTCCTAGTTTCATTGATCTGTTCTACTGTTCTTTTGATTTCTACTTCATTGATTTCTGCTCTAATCTTTATTTTTTTCTCTTCAACTGCTGGATTTAGGCTTTCTTTGCTATTCTTTCTCCAGCTCCTTTAGGTGTAAGGTTGGGTTGTATATTTGAGACTTTTCTTTTTTCTTGAAAAAGTCCTGTATTGCTCCATACTACTCACTTAGGACTTCTTTTGCTGCATCCCAAAGGTTTTGAACTATTGTGCTTTCATTTTAATTTGTTTCCATGAATTTTTTTAATTCTTCTTTAATTTCCTGGTTGACCCATTCATTCTTTAGTAGGATGCTCTTTAACCTCCATGTATTTGTGTTCCTTCCAAATTTTCTCTTGTGTTTGAGTTCAAGTTTTAAAGCATTGTGGTCTGATAATATGAATGGTATCAGTTGAGACCTGATCTGTGACCCAGTATGTGATCTACTCTGGAGAATGTTCTGTGAGCACTCGAGAAGAATGTGTATTTTGTTACTTTAGGATGAAATGCTCTGAATATATCTGTGAAGTCCATCTGGTCCAGTGTGTAATTCAAAGCCCTTATTTCCTTGTTGATCTTCTGCTTAGATGATCTGTCCATTGCTGTGAGTAGGGTGTTAAAGTCCCCTACTATTATTGTATTATTATCAATGCATTTTTAAAATTTTGCTATTAATTGGTTTATATAATTGGCTGCTCCCAATGTAGGGGCATAAATATTCATAATTTTTAGACCTTCTTGTTGGATAGACCATTTTACTATGATATAGAATCCTTCTTCATCTCTTATTACCATCTTTGGTTTAAAATCTAGTTTGTCTGATATAAAGATTGTTATCCCAGCTTTCTTTCAATGTCCATTAGCATGATAAATGGTTCTCCACACCCTCACTTTCAATCTAGGGGTGTCTTTGGGTCTAAAATGAGTCTCTTGAAGACAGCATATTGATAGGTCTTGTTTTTTATACAATCTGATATCCTGTGTCTTTTGATTGGAGCATTTATCCATTTACATTAGAGTAATATTGAAAGATATGAATTTAGTGCCATTGTATTACCTGTAAAGTTGCTGTTTCTGTAGATTGTCTGTTCCTTTCTGGTCTTTGTTACTTTTGGGCTCTCTCTTCACCCAAAGGATCCCCTTTAATATTTATTGCAGGGCTGGTTTAGTGATCACAAAGTCTTTTAGTTTCTGTTTGTACTGGAAATTCTTTATCTCTCCTTCTATTCTGAATGACAGCCTTGCTGGATAAAGTATTCTTGGCTGCATATTTTTCCCATTTAGCACATTGAATATATCATACCAGTCCTTTCTGGCCTGCCGGGTCTCTGTGGACAATTCTGCTGCCAGCCTTATGTTTCTACCGCTGTAGGTTAAGGACCTCTTATCCCAAGCTGCTTTCAGGATTTTCTCTTTATCTCTGAAATTTGCAAACTTCACTATTCTGTGTTGAAGTGTTGACCTATTTTTATTGATTTTGAGGGGGGATCTCTGTGCCTTCTGGACCTGAATGCCTGTTTCCTTCCCCAGATTAGGGAAACTCTCAGCTGTAATTTGTTCAAATAAACCTTCTGCCCCTCTCTCTTTTCACCTTCTGGGACCCCTATTATTCAAATATTATTTTGCTTTATGGTATTGCTGAATTCTTTAAGTCTCCCTTCATGATCCAGTAGTTGTTTATCTCTCTTTTTCTCAGCTTCCTTATTTTCCATCATTTTTTCTTCTATATCACTGACTCTCTATTCTGCCTCATTTATCCTAGCTGTTAGAGCCTCCATTTTTTACTGCATCTCAGTAATAGAATTTTTGATTTTGGCCTGATTAGATTTTAGTTCTCTTATTTTTACAGTAAGGGATTCTCTAGTGTCTTCTATGCTTTTTTTCAAGCCCAGCTAATATCTTTATAATCATTGTTTTGAATTCTAGTTCCAATATCTGACTTATATCTATATTGATTAAATTCTAGACTCACTGTTTGCAGTGGCTTCCCTGTTCTGATGTCTGGGAACTCTGCCACACTCAGGCAACCCATTCTTCTTGTGACCCTGAGCCTCCTGAGACCACTCTGTCCCACCTGGGATTCCACCCCACTCTGCCACCTAAGCACCTTTAAGCTAGAGATGTCCCCCACTGGAACAGACTTCTAAAAGTTCTGATTTTGCACTCTGCTGCTTATAATACTTTGTTGTAGCCTCCTTAAGTAAGCTCTCTCCCCATGCAGTATCCTCTGATATATCGCCCTGGATTCACGTCTCCGCACCTTTTATTTTCCAAAAAGTGATCACTTTTCTATTTTTAGAATTGCAGCATTTCTTTTCTCAGATCTCTGATCAATTTCACAGGTGTTCAGAATGATTTGATAAATATCTAGCTGAATTCCTGGGACCAGATGAACTTAGGGTCCTCTACTCCTCCACCATCTTAATTCCTCCCCCCCAAAAAATGCATTTTAAATATAAAGACAGAAATAGGCTAAAAGTAAAAGAATGGAAAAATATATACCAGGCAAACACTAACCATAGGAAAGATGATGTGGCTATATTAATATCAAAGTATACTTCAGAATAAGAAATATTAGCAGAAATTTAAAGATCATTTCATAATAATAAAGGGATAAGTTCATCAAAAAGATGTATTCCTAAATGTGTATATGGTCAATAACAGAGCTTCAAAAACAAAAACTCATGAACATGAAAGTAGAAATTGAAAGATCCAAAATTATAATTGGATGCAAAAACACATTTCTCCCAGCAATAAAACAATTTGACGGAAAATCGGTCTGGAAGGTTTGAACACTATCAAACAATTTGAAAACTGTTTGACATTTTTTTCAAGTATAAATGGAACTCTTACCAAGATTGACCATATACAAGGCTATAAGGCAAGTCTAGAAAAATTAAACAGATTAAAGTCGTACAGAGTATATTCTCTGACCTCAAGAAAATTTAAAAATAAATTAATAACACAAGATATATGAAAATCCACCATATATTTGAAAATTAAACAACATATTTTTCAATAACCAATGAATTAAAAAAGAAAAGCAATTAAGACAATATTTCAACTGTATGAAAATGGGAACACACTATGTCAAATTTGTGGGATGCAATGAAAACAGCACCTAGAGATAAATTACAGTTATAATTCTTATATTGGTAAAAAAGAAGTCTGCCATCAGTGATCTAAGCTTTCATTTTAAGAAGCTAGAAAAAGATGATACTCTTAAGCATAAAAGAAATACATAAAAGGAAACAATAAAGACAAGAGCAAAAATCAGTGAAATAGAGAAGAGAAAATCAACAGAAAAAAAAAAAAAACTCTAAGAGCTGGTGTTTCTTTAAAACACCAATGAAAATTATAAACATTTAGCTAGTTTGATCAAGAAGACAGATTTTCTGGGGCGCCTGGGAGGCTCAGTCGTTAGGCGTCTGCCTTCGGCTCAGGTCAAGGTCTCCAGGCCCTGAGATCGAGCCCCGTGTCAGGCTCCCTGCTCAGTGGGGCGTCTGCTTCTCCCTCTCCCTCCACCTCTCCCCACTGCTCCTACTCTCTCTCTCTCTCTCTCTCTCTCTGTATCTCTCTGTCTTAAATGAATAAATAAAAAATTCTTTAAAAAAAAAAAAAGAAGACAGATTTTCTTCTGTCAGGAAAAAAGAAAAGATAAACTTAATCAAAATTTTCTTAAAAATCAACTTCTGCTCTTCAAATGACATTACTAGGAAATGAGAATGCAAACCACAGATTGGGGGGAGCTGTCTGTAATACATATATTTGGTAATACTATAGATAATATAGAATACATATATCTGGCTTATACCTGATTTTATATATGTATACATAAATATTTATATGTCACTCTTACAATTATATAATAAGAAAACAAACAACCCAGTTTTCAAATAGGGTAAAAAAAATTGAACATACCTTTTGGAAAAGAAATATATAAATGGCCAAGTAGAAGAAAAGTAGAAGAGTAGGAGAAAAGATTTTCCACATCATCAGTAATCAAGGAAACAGAAACCAAGCCCACAATGAAGCATTACTACACATGCATTTAGAATGGCAAAAAAACAAAAACAAAAACAAAAACAAAACTGTCAATATTCACTGTTTTTATGGACAACAGATACTCTCATACACTGATAATGGGAATGTAAAGTGGTACACCACTTTGGAAAACAGTTTGGCAATTTGTATTATAGTACACATACCATTTGACCCAGTGATTTCAGTTTTAGATATTTATCAATAAAAACTGAAAACATACATCCACAAAAAAATCTTATATGTAACTGCTCACAGCAGCTTTATTTACAATGATCCCAAACTAGAAACAACTGAAAGGTCCTTTAAGAGGTAAGTGGATATAAGTAAATTATGAATACTACTCAACTAAAAAAATAAAAGGGGAATGAACTACTGACATTTGCAGCCACACGAAGTTTCAATGATATTATGCTATCTGAAAAAAGCCAAAAACAAAAGAGTAATCCTCTTATATTGTATGTACCTTCCATTATACTGCTGTACATTCTGTTATATGAAACCTAGAATAGGTAAAAGTAATCTATAGGGACAGAAATCAGGTCAGTAGGTGCTTGAACATGAATAAGGGGGAGGGAGGTTGACAACAAATGGGCAGAGGGAACTTTTTGGCTCATAGGAATATTCTATATCTTAATTCAGATGATGGTTACATGGGTTTATATATTTGCCAATACTTATTAATTGTTCACTGAAGTTATGTGCATCTTATTCTATGTAGTTTATATTTCAATAACATTAATTTTAAAAGAAAAATATATAAAAGTCATCTATAAACCTAGCACTCAATTTTGTTATGATTACTTATAATTTTCCCAAACTGTTTTTCACAGTTGAGATGAGATTCTATGCACTATATGATACCATTTTCTCTAATTCTATCTACCATTTATAGTCAATTTACCATGTCATCAATAATTATTTGTAGACATTAAATAACTTATTGGTTCCTGCTTTGTTATTTTAATAAAAAAATTATCTTATAGTTTAGATTTTCATGTTTTCATTTTTTAAATAATATTTCAGTGATCGTCTCTGCACATAAATCTTGTCCACATTTGCATCATTCCTTTGGGCAAGATTTCTAGGAAAGAAATAGCAGGTTAGGTTAAAGGATAAAGGAAGAAGATATTTTTAAAGTGTGGCTCCTAATTTTCTGGAATTTGACTTGTAAGCATTCTACTTAGAAATTTAGCCACAGGGGCACCTGAATGGCTTAGTCAGTTAAGTGTCTGCCTTTGGTTCAGGTCATAATCCTGGAGTCCCTGGATCAAACCCCGCATCTGGCTCTCTGTTCAGTGGGGAGTCTGCTTCTCCCTCTGTCCCTCCCCCCACTCATTCACTCTCTCTCAAATAAATAAATAAAATCTTAGAGAAGAAGAAGAAGAAGAAGAAGAAGAAGAAAAAGAAGAAGAAGAAGAAGAAGAAGAAGAAGAAGAAGAAGAAGAAGAA
>NC_058408.1:55666257-55677209 GCF_002201575.2 Neomonachus schauinslandi
AAGAAGAAGAAGAAGAAGAAGAAGAAGAAGAAGAAGAAGAAGAAGAAGAAGAAGCAGCAGCTTAGCCACATTGAAAAATCTGGCCTGTGATTCTTACTTCAAGGTAGTGATTTGTTTGGGAGACACATTATGGTTAATTGGCCTCTTAGGAATTAGGGCAAGATCTCAAGGAAGTTAACCAAAGATAGTTGCAAAATGCCCATGGAAGGTCAGTTCTGTTGCTGGTAGACCCTTTGCTTCACTTCCCATAAGAATTCATCTACAAACATTGGTGGCAGGAGCTAGAGTGGACGTGAATTGTTCCACTGAGTCCTCATGGTACCCTCTCCTTATTCCTTCAGGTATCTCTCAATGTCTCCTTACCAGAGAGGTCTTCCCTAGCCTCCCCATGTAATTTAACAACCTCCCCAGCTCCTATACACACACACACACACACACACACACACACTTTCTGTCTTCTTAGCCCTTAGCCTGATACATTTTTTTCTTCATGGCACTTACCATCACTGACATCTACAATACACACCACCCCCACCCCTTGGGAGAAAGTAAGTCCCACAGGGGCAGGGAAAGCAGGGATTTTGTTTTGTTCACCATCATATCCTTATTACCTGGACTGTATCTGTTCACAGTAGGCAAATGACTGCCTCACAGTAGGTCCTCAGCTATTTGTTGAGTGCAAGCTTGAGGAAATGTAAGTTGCTGACAGAAAATCCCAGAGGAAAAGAAAAATAATACAAGTATGTTACTGTGTTTGAGAAGAGGAAACCAAACCAAAACAAAGCAAACAAGTATTGGAGAAGAATTAAAATGTCTATAGGAGATATTTGTTAGCCAAGAGTTGTATTTAAATTTTTTATCATAAATTTATGATGGAAACTCAACACCTACCTCACATTCTCTACAAAATCTTTAGTTAAATGTACAAAGAGTGGATCTTGGGGGCAAATGTGAAATGGTCTGAGGTCTACCACAAGTCTGACAAAGGAAATAGAGTCAAACAGCAAATTTTTTGAAAGCACTTCCTGATTCCTTAGTTCTTAACCATAGATAAAGTTGTAAAGAATGATTCATCACTTGTGATTATGAGTACATGATTTTTCACTTACACACATTACAGGTTTAGTTGCTATACTTTTCAGAGTCACACAAGAGATATAAGAAGAAAATGAATTTTTATCATGGCAGACACTAGAACAGGATAAATAACCAAAGGCACTGACAGTAACTGAACGATAACTTAAGGTCTTAAAATTCATAAACCATTCAAGTAGTAACTTGAAAACCATGTTGGAAATACTAGGCTAAGCCCATGATTAATGAAGACGATTCGACATGATCATATTTTCTATTTTAAAATTTTGTATTAAAATCAATTTAGTTCCCTCTTTATCCTGACTAGGTAAGGCTGGGAACACCATAAAATGAGTATCTTTACAGGAAGTCATTTTCTCATCATTTTCTCATGATAATACATTTTTCAGATTCCCAGATTATGGTAGTAGTAAAAATTCTAGTTGATTGCTTATTAGTTCAAGGTTTATGTCTAATGAAATCAATAGCTACCATATTTTCTGGATTCTAAGATGCCTTGACTGTCATAGGCACCATTAATTTAATAGCAACTGTGGACACAAAAATAAGTAAGCAAACTTACTAAATAGTCACACTGAACATGAAATGCATTCTAACCATGAAAAAAAAGTCAAACATGGGCAAAGTGCATCTTATCATTGAGGAAATACTGTACTTTGAAAATAGAAGATTTGAATTCAGCAAGTTCATTGTTTACTGGGTTTGAAACTTGTATTTTGAAAACTGACTTTTTTTGGCTCAGTTGTCCAACTCTAGAAGACCATTCTCTTCTTCTTTGTGAGGCAGAAGAAGGGAAGGGCTGAAGAAGAAAGAGCAGACCAGATGATCTCTGAAGGGGTTTTCTAGCCCTTGGGTTCTAAGGTTGTGGTTCCATGTTTCTTGATAATACAATTATTGAAAAGAAGAAGATCCTAATTTGATTAATTCATGCAAATACTTATGTTGATTTTTATTCTCACCCAAACCTTGATCACAGTTCTTAGAAAATTTCTACCATTGTAACCCCTGATTTTAAGAGGGCCCCTGAAGTTGTTGATTTTAGGAGTTGGTAAGTCATTCTTTCTACATAAAATCTTTGACAAAAAGTAGACACAGCTTCCAATGAGCAGGACAGCAGCTCCACTTCTAATAAGTTAATCCAATGGTTTTTGTCATGAGAAAAACAAGAAATCATGTTTTTAATCATACTAAAAGGTCTCTGCATCTTGTTAACATCTGGAGTTCAATCACTTCTGTGCTAAAAACTGGGGAATGCTTCAGCAGGGCATAAATCTTGCCCCTCATTGTACACGTGATCCAGATGCTAGAGGAGAATTAATGTTCATTTGTAACACATCTGGTGTCGGCAGCTTTGAGTAAACTCTAATAGAGTGCGGAACTAACGTGGCATTACACCTTCCCTGGGGCCAGGGGTTCTAGACTGAAGGTAAAAGCCTGCAGGTGTCCCTTAGGGCTTAGCAATAAACTGCACTAATCAGCTCGGCATTGTGTTAAGTGCAGGGTGTTTTGAATTTTCCACAGAAATTTCACAGCCCAGTAATTCTACATTCCAACTGTCTGCTTTTGACAACTCTTTAGATTTGCCACCATTTTGAAACTCCAAATAAAGGGAAGGTCCAGAACCATTGTCAGGGTTGGGCTATCCCAAAAGATGCCAGAGGGTAGATCATGACCAGAGCAGTAGTGAGCAAATAACAAGACTGGCTTAAATGTAAGTATAAGTAGTGGCTTGGATTCTGTTGAGAAAGGCAGTCTGGCAGAGTTGAAAGAGCATCAGATTTGAATTGGGACATCTGAGCTTAAGTCCCACTTCAGGTATGTGTGCAAAAGTCCAAAATTATCTGGGTCACAGTTTCTCACAAGGATATTTGAGAGCCAAATAAGATGATGGCTTTTTGTAACAAAAAACTCAAGTCCTAAATTCTTAGAACAGCTTTTTAATTAACTTTGTGGTATAGCCTTCCTTTCCAACCTCCTTTATCCTCAATATACACTTAAGATTTAAATTACCACAAATATCTTGTTTTTTAAAAACCTATTGCATACTTTTGTGCTTTGGGGTCTTTATCCATGCTATACCTATGAGTATAGGTGGTATCTATTGGAAGCATTTAATAAACCCTGCAGGATACACTTCATGTTGTTGCAGGTGGCCTCTGATTTACATCACGCTTCCATGAGAGAAGTATTTGTGATAGTCAAATGATCAGGCATGCAAATGCTACTGGGTAATTGGAGGGTTTAAGTTTGGATTTAAAAGGACATCTAGTAAACTATGAATGTGTTTGTATGATGGCATTGTGCTCTGTTGGGGGTCAGGCTCGGGGGTCAGGCTCTGAGGTCAGGGAAGTAGGATGCTCACTCCACAAAAGCATCTAAAGGAAGATCAGATTCACATCTCCCCATTCACACTCTGCCTGGCTCTTGCACTTATTAAGGGAAATTGTGGGTGAAACCTTCCACCCTATTCTAAATGTTCTTTATTTTAAGTTGGCACAGCATGTATGGTTGAATTTTATGAGTTAAATGTGCATATGACGTGACTTCACCTATCATATGTTTTGAATTTGGTATTTGTAACTATAAGTAGAATGCCAGAAGAAGCTACCTTCCACTTTAAACTTGAAAACTGCCACACCACAAAATGAATCATATAGAATAAAAGAGATAAGACATGAACACTGATACACGTTTATAATCTCATTACAAGAAAAAAATGTGAACTAAAAAAGTAAGATTGACAAGAGTATTAATGTCTTAAAGAGACAGATCTCTAGCAGTGCTAAGATCCTGATAACTTTCCTTTGCTTTTGAATAGCATGTATGCTTTCCCCAGTACTTTCCTATGTGCCATTCATTCATTCATTCATTCATTCAGTCAGTCAGTCATTTGTATTCTCTGCCTACCTGTGAAGTAATGCCCAAGATCTCCTGGGTGGCTCAGTCATTAAGCATCTGCCTTCAGCTCAGGTCATGATCCCAGGGTCCTGGAATTGAGTACCGCATCGGGCTCCTTGCTTGGCAGGAAGCTTGCTTCTTCCTCTCCCACTCCCCCTGCTTGTGTTCCTGCTCTCGTTACTCTCTCTGTCAAATAAGTAAACAAAATCTTTAAAAAAAAAAAAAGATCAAGCCTAGGGAAGAAGGAAAACCAAAAAATTATTATATCCATCTAAAAAAAAAAAAGCCAGATAGAAAATTCATCAGTTGTTCAACAGAAAAGTTTCCTAATATCAACCCCTTATTGGATATGCCATTTGCAAATATCTTGTCCCATTCCATAGGTTGTCTTTTAGTTTTGTTGTTTCCTTTGCTGTGTAGAAGCTTTTCATTTTGATATAGTTCCAATAGTTTCTTGTGTTTTTATTCCTTTTATTTCCCTTGCCTCAGGGGACATATCTAGAAAAATGTTGCTATGGCTGATGTCAGAGAAATTACTGCCTGTGCTTTCTTCTAGGATTTTTATGGTTTCAGGACTCACATTTAGGTCTTTAATCTAGTTTGAGTTTATTTTTGTGTGTTGTATAAGTGAGTGGTCTAGTTTCATTCTCTTGCATGTACCTGTCCAGTTTTCCCAACACCATTTTTTGAAGAGGCTGTCCTTTTCCCATTGGATATTCTTTCCTGCTTTGTTAAAGATTAGTTGACTGTACAACTGTGGGTTTATTTCTAGATTTTCTGTTCTGTTCCATTGATCTCTGTGTCTATTTTGTGCCAGTACCATACTGTTTTGATTACTAGAACTTTGTAATATAACTTGAAGTTTGGAATTATGATACCTCCAGTTTTGTTTTTCTTGTTCAAGATTGCTTGAGCTATTCAGGGTCTTTTGTGGTTCCATACAAATTTTAAATTGTTTGGTCTACTTCTGTAAAAAAATGCTAGTGGTATTTTGATAGGGATTGCATTAAATCTGTAGATTCTTTGGGTAGCATAAACATTTTAACAATATTTGTTCTTCCAACCCATAAGCATGGAATATTTTTCCACTTCTTTGTGTCATCTTCAATTTCTTTCATCAATATTTTACACTTTTCAGAGTACATGTCTTTCACCTCTTGGTTAAATTTATTCCTAGGTATTTTATTATTTTTGGTGCAATTGTAAATGGGCTTGTTTTCTTTCTCTTTCTGCTGCTTCATCATTAGTGTATAGAAATGTGACAGATTTGTGTACATTGATTTTATATCTTACAAATTTACTGAATTCATTTATCAGTTCTAGTAGTTTTTTGATGGCATCTTCAGGGTTTTCTATATATAGTATCATGTCATCTACAAATTGTGAAAGTTTTGCTTCTTCCTTACCAATGTGGATGTCTTTTATTTCTTTTTGTTGTCTGCTGTGGCTAGGACTACCAGTACTATGTTGAATAAAAGAGGTGAGAGTGGACATCTTTGTCTTGTTCCTGACCTTAGAGGAAAAGCTCTCAGTTTTCCCCCATGGCTTATGATGTTCACTGTGGGTTTTCATATAAGGCCTTTATTATGTTGAGGTATGTTCCCTCTAGACCTACTTTGTTGAGGGTTTTTATCATGAATGGATGTCATACTTTGTCAAATGTTTCCTCTGTATCTACTGAAATGATCATATGGCTTTTATCCTTTCTCTTATTGATGTGATATATCACGTTGATTGATAAGCAAATATTGAAGCACCCTTGTATCCTGGGAATCAATCTCACTTGATCCTAGGTGGATGATTTTTTTTTAATGTATTATTGAATTTAGTTTTTTAGTATTTTGTTGAGGATTTCTGCATCTATGTTCATCAGAGTTATTGGCCTGTGTTCTCGTGTTTTGTTTTTTTGTGTTTTTTTGTTTTTTTTTGTCTGTCTAGCTTTGGTATCAGGGTAATACTGGCCTCATAGAATGAATTTGGAAGTTTTCTTTCCTCTTCTATTTTTTTTTGGCATAGTTTGAGAAGAATATTTGTTAACTCTTCTTTAAACATTTGGTAGGATTTGCCTGTGAAGCCATCTGGTCCAGGACTTTTGTTTATTGGGAGTTTTTTGATTGCTGATTCAAGTTCATTGCTGGTAATCAGTCTGTTCAAATGTTCTATTTCTTCTAAAAGCAGTAAATGTATTAAGATAGACCATATTAAGTTGTGTCTTGTAATTTTTAGGGTAACCACCAAAACAAGGACATTAAAAATTATAACAAAAGTCTAACAGAGGAGATAAAAAGGAATATTTTTTCATTGATTTTTACAAAAGAAGGCAGGAAAGGAATAATTAAAAAAAAAAAAACAGAAAAAGGGGAAAAATAGAAAACCAATAGCAAAATGGTAGACTAAAACCCAGCCATATCAGTAATTGCATCAAATATATATAGATGCAAATATAATTGCATCATATATATATATATGAAACATTTCAGTTAAGATTTTCAGACTAGATTTAAAAAAAAAATACAATTACAGCTGCGTAAGAAATAACACCATAGATACAAAAATAGGCCATGCTACAAAGTATAGAAAAAAGACACACCAAGTAAACATTAACCAAAAAGCAGTTGATATGACTACACTGATATCAAAGTAGGCTTTAAGGTGAGAAGAATTAGAGAGATAAAGAGGTATATTTCATAATATTAAAAGGGCCAATTCATCATAAGAACACAGAAACCTGAATAATCTCTATCAAGTTTGACTTAAAAAGCAAAAAGGTAGAGGAAGGGGGAGAGAGAGAGAGAGAAGTGCCCAACATCAAGATAAAATGGGATATGTCATTACTAGCTTTAAAAGAATGAGAAATATTAGAAACAACTTTGCATCAATAATTTAACAACTTAGGTTAAATAGACAAATGTCTTTAAAAACATGGCATTAGTAAAGCTTATGATCAGGAGGAAGAGAATGTTTTTGGTCATGTTATGCTCAGTACCTCACAACAGAGCTGAAAGAGCTAAATGCAGTTTACATTCTTCCTGCCTATAGGGACACTGGGCCCTGCACAGACTGTGCTGCACCCAGACTGCCCTGTTGTAGGGTGACAGCATTCTGGTTTGCCTGGGACTGAGGGATTTCCCAAGACACAGGACATTTAGTTCTAAAACCAGGAAAGTCCCAAACAAACCAAAATGATTTCATCAGCCAGAGTCCTCCCTCTGGTGGAAGGGCCCAGTCCACGTCTCTCCTGGAATCCTCAGGAGTCCAGCGGATCAGTATCTCATAGCACACCCATATCCTGTGGTGCAGCTTTGGGGAAACTCAGATGAGATAACATCTTTAAAAAATTTCTCACCTAATTTACATAATAAAATGGCTTAATCATTGTTAATTGTCAGGAATGATGGTATTCTCTATATTAACTCAGAATATCAAGAACATCTTACCCTGCACCCATGGGTACATGTATTTTCTAAATGGAATTTTGTGTTCATATTCCAAGTGATCTACAGCTACTCTGGTCTTCCTAAGCTTGCATCCTCTACCTGTCCTAAAAAGTCTTTCTCCAAACAATACATTATCATTCTTAAATGTGAACACAAACAGCTGTAATCCTATGCAGTATCTAATCATTCTTGCATTAAATCAGATAAGAGAAGATAATGGCAAAAGTCCATATTCCTATTTTTATGCAGGTTGCATTTTTTTTTAATGAAGGAAAAAACCAACAGCCCCTACACTGACCTTTCATTTCAGTTTACCCGACAGTCTTTTCCTGCTGTCATTCATTTAATGTTTTCCCTTAGACAAGAAACTCAATAGCTAACTTCAGCGTGATTGCATGAGAAGTAATTTGGTAAGTATTAACAAAATAACAGCTTAAAGTGTTTGGCCCTCAATTCAATGGTAAGTTTCTTTTCATTAAACAAGGACAGGACAGGAAAAGAGGGCTAGAGGGGCGCCTGGGTGGCTCAGTTGGTTAAGCGACTGCCTTCAGCTCAGGTCACGATCCTGGAGTCCCGGGATCAAGTCCCACATCGGGCTCCCTGCTCAGTGGGGGGTCTGCCTCTCCCTCTCATCCTCTTCCCTCTCGTGCTCTCTGTCTCTCATTCTCTCTCTCTCAAATAAATAAATAAAATCTTCAAAAAAAAGAAAAGAAAAGAAAAGAGGGCTAGAGAGTTGGTTTAATCCTCTGGGCATAAACTTAAAGAGACAAAAAACAAAAGATATGAATTGTTACTCTCATGGGGGGGTCATCTCTGTTTCTGGACATAAGGCCAGGATTCATTTGAACATAGGCAACACTCACTTTCCTTTTTGCTTCCTCTACAAATTAAATCCCTTGAGTGATCAGCAAACCTTAATTTGCTTAGGAGCTGCAGAGACAAGGGTCATACCCTAGTAGTTCAATATAGGCGCTTAAACTTGGAATTGAATACTTATTCAAATAAATTGGGACTCCCTAACTGCTTCTTAGCTGGGGTTCCAGAGATTTAAGTTGTCACCACCCAAAAGGAAGAACCTCAGTGTCACTGAAGAATATTTCCTTAAGATAAAGGGTCATTTAATTTTGGAAATCACCAAAACACCACACAGAAATTAAGCAGAAAGCATTGTCTTAACCCTGAAAGGAAAAACCTCCATGCTATTATACTGCATATCCTGGGTGAATGTTCTTCAGTAAAAATAAAGTGGAAAGAGTCACCAGGGAGAGCTGAGTGGGAGGGGAGACTTCTGTCTGAATATGAGCTTTTAAAAAATGATGAAGGTTTTCTTTAAACCAAAAAAGGGAAAAAAAAAAAAAAAAAAAAAAAAAAGGCCTAAGCGTACAAAAAATAAATAACTAAAGGTATATAGGATCCCCTCCTAACTTGAGAAAATTAGCTTGTATATCGATATTTAAAAGTGTTTTTTTAAATAAAAGGCCAAAAAGACAGAAAAATTCCTCTGTAAATGCACATTCCTAGTTAAACAGTAAAAAAGTTGTTTAAGGAGTCTTTAGATAAATTTATAGGTGATGGATTCAATCATTTATTAAATAAAGTCTGGAAAATGTGGAATAGGTGCTACTTTACATTTTCTTTGGTTTGATGCAAGTACACTAAAGGTGTGTTCTCTGAGCTGGTTAATCTTGGCCTGGTGTACTTCTGTCTCTTATTTTCAGACTTACATTATTTGGTTCTATTTTGTAAATAGCATATCATTAAAAACCTTTTCTTTTTGAACTCATTTACATTTTGCATTTGTATATTATGGGTAGGGTCAGTTTTATGCTAATTTATTTTGTTTTATTAATCATGAGCTTTTTCTCTGCTGCCTCCTTTCCTGACTTCCATGGGCTACATCACAATTCTCTTTATTTTCACTATATACTTTATTATTTTACCCATTCTCTTTTTTATTTTTCCTTACATACATACATTTTGTTTAAAAAGGGGAGGAATAATTAGTATTTGTGCCCAAATAAAATGAGATTAGTACTCCTTCCACCAGAGTAAGAAGTCAGTGTTATCTAGATTTACATGTGTGTTTTAAAAACCAATAATGACTATAATGAAATATTTACTTAGAATGATCACTGTGTTTTATTGATTCTGACAGTGGCTTCTTGCATTCCACTCTTTACAAGAAGACACAATAGGCAAGATGGCAGAGGAGGAGGAGACCTGGATTTCATCTGGTCTCAGGAATTCAGCTGGATAGGGATCAAACCATTCTGAACACCTACGAACTCAACAGGAGATTGAAGAAAAAAATAGCAACAACTCTCTGAACAGAAAAGCGACCACTTTCTGGAAGGTAGGACGTGCAGAGAAGTGAATCCGAGGCAATATTTGGGAGGATAGACAGCGGGGGAAGGGGGCCTTTGTTGGCCGCTACCGGCAAGTGATAGAGCCGTGGAGCACAAAATCAGAACTTTTAGAAGTCGGCTCCGCTGAGGGACGTTGCTCCAGTGGCTAAGTGGGGGGTGGAACCCTCATGGGACAGTGTGGTCTCAGGACCCTCGGGGTCACAGAAAGACCAGGGGTGCCTGAGTGCAGCAGAGGTCCCAGGTATCGGAGCGGGGAAGCTGGCTGCAGAGACGGAGCCGAGGCGCCGAGTCTCAGCTCAGGGTTGCCATAAACCCTGATCCATTGCACAGTCGGGCCACTGCTCCTCCAGCAGGGACCCAACGAGCGGCAGTCCAGGGGGAACCCCCTTCCTCCCCCAGGAGGAGCAGCACGGGAGCGCACTGCAGGGATCTGCTGAGTTTGGAGTCTCCACACGGGGTTGGGTGCCAGAGATAGAAACGCTTGGCCACAGGCCCGGTGAGCATGGAGTGCAGCCAGACCGGGGAGACAGGAGTGACTGGTGGCTTTTCTCTGGGGGCTCACTGAGGAGCAGGGTCCGAGTTCTCGGCTCCTTCGAGGCGGAGATTGGGAGGCCGCCATTTTCACTCTCCGCCTCCAAAGCTGTACGGAAAGCTTCTAGGGAACAATAGCTCTGGAGAGCAACCAGAGCAGATTACTTAGCCCGGAAGGGGCAAGGGCGGGGAATTCTGCCTCCAGCAAAGACTTTTAGAAACCATGGCAACAGGCCCCTCCCCCAGAAGATCAGCGAGAACAGCCAGCCAAGACCAAGTTTACCGATCAATGAGAACGGCAGAACTCCAGTGCTAGGGGAATAATGCACATAGAATTCATGGCTTTTTTACCATGATTCTTTAGTCTTTCAGAGTTAATATTTTTTTTAACTTTTTTTTTTTTGAATTTTTCTTTTTCCCTTTTTCAACCAACATCTTATCAATCCCTTTTTTAAAATAAAATTTTTTTTTTATTTTTCATTTTTATTATTCATTTTTAGAGTCATATTCTATCCCTTCATAGTAGTTACCCATATTTTTGGCATATATATATAAGTTGTTCTCTCTTTAAAATTTTGAGATAGTTTCTTCTTTTTTTTTTTTTTTTTTTTTAAAGATTTTTTTT
>NC_058408.1:55697209-55926826 GCF_002201575.2 Neomonachus schauinslandi
TGGAGCAAATTATAGCAGAGAACTTCCCTACTTTGGGGAAGGAAACAGGCATCAAAATCCAGGAGGCACAGAGAACCCCTCTCAAAATCAATACAAATAGGTCAACACCCCGACATCTAATAGTAAAACTTATGAGTCTCAGAGACAAAAAGAAAATCCTGAAAGCAGCTCAGGAGAAGAAATATGTAACCTACAATGGTAGAAACGTTAGATTGGCAACAGACCTATCCACAGAGACCTGGCAGGCCAGAAAGGACTGGCATGATATATTCAGAGCACTCAACAAGAAAAATATGCAGCCAAGAATACTATATCCAGCTAGGCTGTCATTGAAAATAGAAGGAGAAATAAAAAGCTTCCAGGAAAAACAGACACTAAAGGAATTTGCAAACACAGAACCAGCCCTACAAGAAATATTGAAAGGGGTCCTCTAAGCAAAGAGAGAGCCTAAAAGCAACATAGACCAGAAAAGAACACAGACAATATACAGTAACAGTCACCTGACAGGCAATACAATGGCACTAAATTCATATCTTTCAATAGTTACCCTGAATGTAAATGGGCTAAATGCCCCAATCAAAAGACACAGGCTATCAGACTGGATTAAAAAACAAGACCCATTGATATGCTGTCTGCAAGAGACTCATTTTAGACCCAAAGACACCCCCAGATTGAAAGTGAAGGGGTGGAAAACCATTTACCATGCTAATGGACACCAAAAGAAAGCTGGGGTGGCAATCCTTAGATCAGACAAATTCAATTTTAAACCAGAGACTGTAATAAGAGATGAGGAAGGACACTATATCCTACTTAAAGAGTCTCTCCAATAAGAAGATCAAACAATTGTAAATATCTATGCCCCTAACATGGGAGCAGCCAATTATATAAGGCAATTAATAACAAAAGCAAAGAAACACATTGACAGCAATACAATAATAGTGGGGGACTTTAACACCCCCCTCACTGAAATGGACAGGTCATCTAAGCAAAAGATCAACAAGGAAATAAAGACTTTAAATGACACTGGACCAAATGGACTTCCCAGACATATTCAGAACATTCCATCCCAAAACAATAGAATACACATTCTTCTCTAGTGCCCATGGAACATTCTCCAGAATAGATCACATCCTAGGTTACAAATCAGGTCTCAACTGGTACCAAAAGATTGGGATCAGTCCCTGCATATTTTCAGACCACAGTGCTTTGAAACTACAACTCAATCACAAGAAGAAACTTGGAAAAAACTAAAATCCATGGAGGCTAAAGAGCAACCTACTAAAGAATGAATGTGTCAACCAGGAAATTAAAGAAGAATTAAAAAATGTATGGAAACCAATGAAAATGAAAACACAACTGTTCAAAATCTTTGGAATACAGCAAAGGCAGTCCTAAGAGGAAAGCATATAGCAATACAAGCTTTTCTTAAGAAACAAGAAAGGTCTCAAATACACAACCTAACCCTACACCTAAAGGAGCTGGAGAAAGAACAGCAAATAAAGCCTAAACCCAGCAGGAGAAGAGAAATAATAAAGATCAGAGCAGAAATCCATGAAATAGAAACCAAAAGAACAGTAGAACAGATCAACGAAACTAGGAGCTGGTTCTTTGAAAGAATTAACAAGATTGATAAACCCCTGGCCAGACTTATCAAAAAGAAAAGAGAAATGACCCAAATCAACAAAATCATGAATGAAAGAGGAGAGATCACAACCAACACCAAAGAAATACAAACAATTATAAGAACATATTATGATCAACTCTATGCCAGCAAATTAGATAACTGGGAAGAAATGGATGCATTCCTAGAGATGTATCAACTACCAAAACTGAACCAGGAAGAAATAGAAAACCTGAACAGACCTATAACCACTAAGGAAATTGAAGCAGTCATCAAAAATCTCCCAACAAACAAAAGCCCAGGGCCAGATGGCTTCTCAGGGGAATTCTACCAAACATTTCAAGAAGAATTAATACCTATTCTTCTGAAACTGTTCCAAAAAATAGCAATGGAAGGAAAACTTCCAAACTCGTTTTATGAAGCCACCATTACCTTGATCCCCAAATCAGATAAAGACCCCATCCAAAAGGAGAATTACAGAGCAATATCCTTGACGAACATGGACGCAAAAATTCTCACCAAAATACTAGCCAATAGGATCCAACAGTACATTAAAAGGCTTATTCACCACGACCAAGTGGGATATATCCCTGGGCTGCAAGGTTGGTTGAACATGCGCAAATCAATCAACGTGATACAATACATTAACAAAAGAAAGAACGAGAATCATATGATCCTCTCAATAGATGCAGAAAAAGCATTTGACAAAGTACAGCATCCTTTCTTGATTAAAACTCTTCAGAGTATAGGCATAGTGGGTACATACGTCAATATCATAAAAACCATCTATGAAAAAAATACAGCAAATATCCTTCTCAATGGGGAAAAACTGAGAGCTTTCCGCCTAAGGTCAGGAACACAGCAAGGATGTCCACTATCACCACTGTTATTCAACATAGTACTAGAAGTCCTAGCCACAGCAATCAGACAACAAAAAGAAATCAAAGGCATCCAAATCAGCAAAGAAGAAGTCAAATTCTCACTCTTTGCAGATGATATGATACTTTATGTGGAAAACCTCAAAGACTCCACCCCAAAACTGCTAGAACTCATACAGGAATTCAGTAAAGTGGCAGGATATAAAATCAATGCACAGAAATCAAGTGGCATTCCTATACACCAACAACAAGACAGAAGACAGAGAAATTAAGGAGTCGATCCCATTTACAAGTGCACCCCAAACCATAAGATACCTAGGAATAAATCTAACCAAAGAGGCAAAGAATCTGTACTCAGAAAACTATAAAATACTCAGCAAGAAATTGAGGAAGACACAAAGAAATGGAAAAACGTTCCATGCTCATGGATTGGAAGAACAAATATTGTCAAGATGTCAATGCTACCTAGAGCAATCTACACATTCAATGCAATCCCCATCAAAATACCATCCACTTTTTTCAAAGAAATGGAGCATATAATCCTAAAATTTGTATGGAACAAGAAAAGACCCCACATAGCCAGAGGAATGTTGAAAAAGAAAAGCAAAGCTGGTGGCATCACAATTCCGGACTTCCAGCTCTATTACAAAGCTGTCATCATCAAGACAGTATGGTACTGGCACAAAAATGACACATAGATCAATGGAACAGAATAGAGAGCCCAGAAATGGACCCTCAACTCTATGGTCAACTAATCTTCGACAAAGCAGGAGAGAATGTCCAGTGGAAAAAAGACAGTCTCTTCAACAAATGGTGTTGGGAAAATTGGACAGCGAATTTTGCAGAATTGATGGACCAGAAAAAGAAACTGGACCATTTCCTTACACCACACACAAAAATAGACTCAAAATGGTAGAAAGACCTCAACATGAGACAGGAGTCCATCAAAATCCTAAAGGAGAACACAGGCAGCAACCTCTTCGACCTCAGCCACAGCAACTTCTTCCTAGAAACTTTGCCAAAGGCCAGGGAAGCAAGGGCAAAAATGAACCATTGGGACTTCATCAAGGTAAAAAGCTTTTGCAAAGCAAAAGAAACAGTCAACAAAACCAAAAGACAACTGACAGAATGGGAGAAGATATTTGCAAATGACATATCAGATAAAGGGCTAGTGTCCAAAATCTATAAAGAACTTATGAAACTCAACACCCAAATAACAAATGATCTAATCAAGAAATGGGCAGAGGACATGAACAGACATTTTTCCAAAGAAGACATCCAAATGGCCAAGAGACACATGAAAAAGTGCTCAACATCGCTTGGCATCAGGGAAATCCAAATCAAAACCTCAATGAGATACCACCTCACACCTGTCAGAATGGCTAAAATTAACAAGTCAGGAAACAACAGATGTTGGCAGGGATGTGGAGAAAGGGGAACCCTCCTACACTGTTGGTGGGAATGCAAGCTGGTGCAGCCACTCTGGAAAACAGTATGGACGTTCCTCAAAAAGTTGAAAATAGAGCCAGGAATTGCAGTACTGGGTATTTGCCCCAAAGATACAAATGTAGGGATCCGAAGTGGTACGTGCACCCCGATGTTTATAGCAGCAATGTCCACAATAGCCAAACTGTGGAAAGAGCCAAGATGTCCATCAACAGATGAATGGATAAAGAAGATGTGGTATATATTTATACAATGGAATATTATGCAGCCATCAAAAGGAATGAGATCTTGCCATTTGCAGTGAGATGTGGATGGAACTGGAGGGTGTTTTGCTGAGCAAAATAAGTCAATCAGAGAAAGACATGTATCATATGACCTCACTGATATGAGGAATTCTTAATCTCAGGAAACAAACTGAAGGTTGCTGGAGTGGGGGGTGGGGTGGGAGGGATGGGGTGGCTGGGTGATAGACATTGGGGAGGGTATGTGCTATGGTGAGCGCTGTGAAGTGTGCAAGACTGTTGAATCACAGATCTGTACCTCTGAAACAAATAATGCAATATATGTTAAAAAACAACAAAAAAGAAGATAGCAGGAGGGGAAGAATGAAGGGGGTGAAATCGGAGGGGGAGATGAACCATGAGAGACAATGGACCCTGAAAAACAAACTGAGGGTTCTAGAGGGGAGGGTGGTGGGAGGATGGGTTAGCCTGGTGATGGGTATTAAGTAGGGCACGTTCTGCATGGAGCACTGGGTGTTATGCACAAACAATGAATCATGGAACACTACATTAAAAACTAATGATATAATGTATGGTGATTAACATAACAATAAAAAATTTTAAAAAATAAATCCTAAAAATTGAAAAAAAAGGATAAAGAGAAATGTCTTGTGGGATTAAGGGATACATATAAATCAAAACATGTGACTTCAAAGCACAAAGAATGGATAGAGGTAAAGAATTTAAAGTGCTAAAGAACTTGCATTTGTAGGAAATAGCAAAACTATTCATTTGTATCAGTCTTAACACAGCCTAATATCAGAGTAACCACTAAAAATATAACTAACAAAAAGAAAATAATAAAATGGTAGGTTTAAACTCAAATGTACCAGTAATTACATTAAGTATAAATGGACTAAATCCTCTATTTAGAAGACTAAAATGATCAAATTTGTATTAAAAACACACACAACTGCATGCTGCTTATAAGAGACACACTTTAAGTACACAAAAGGTTGAAAGTAAAAAGGTCCAAAGATATATATCATGTATGTTATTTTATATGTGTCTTTAAGTTCTCTGTCTACTTGAAAGAGACCATAAGTAAAAATCATAGACAATTCTTTATGTGGTTTGTGGTGTAGTTAATACAAGAGAGAAAAATTTAAATTCCAGTTAGTGGATACTAATTCAAAATAAAGGCATTGGCCTTCCAACAACAGATTACAAAACAAATGAAATGTATTTTTTTTTATTTTAAATAAATGTACTTGTTACAGCTGCCATAACAAAGGTAGTTTGTGATCTCTGCAAATATGTTTGCATGAATTAATATGCATAAGGAGACAGAGAGAGGAGATGTAAGAGCAAAAATTAAGGTTGGCAAAAGTGACAAGGAAAACAGCATATCTGCCTTCCTATCTGGCTTCATGAACTGGTTTTTAGTTTTCTTGTAGAGAGATAGACCAAAGCTATAGGATCTGTTTTCCAGAAAGATTTGAAGGGATTCTGGGCACAAGACAAATATTATGGGGCATTTTAACAAATTGTAACCCAGAATAGGAAAGAATTCTCTCTGTCCCTCACCTTACAATGTAGGTCCAGCACTCTGAGGCTCAAAATGTCCATCAGTTTAGGGTACTTTGCCCAATAGGGCAGGACACTGACAAGACAGGAAACTACAGATTGCCTTGACAAGATGGCTGTCAAGATGTATGGGCCTAATTGTTCCTCACACATGTAAAAGCTCCTTGAGGGGCTGCAGAGATAACTGGGAAAGATTGTGAAGCTTAAGATACTCCAGAGAAGAAAGGGATGAGTTCTTAAAAAATTGAGTTTTAAAATATTGGTTACTTTGTTTATAACTATGGTCATTGTGTTACAGTAAAAAAATTGTAAGGTTCCTAGTTGCCTCCTTGACAATTTTTTTCACCATTGTATGATGGAGAAATGTGGCCTCATAATTTTGGATATTAACTTAAGAATATCCTTGGAAAACTTTTTGTATGTATGTGAAAAGGATTTGTAGTGGATGCTGTGGCCCAGCCTCCACCTTCCGATATCCTCTTTTAGGTGGGAAGGACTTGTTTTCCTAGCTGCTGAGAATACTGCTATCTGAAAAGCTTTATCTGTCTGCTCTTTCGTGGAATTCCCTCACCCATGGTCACACCCTTTTTCCAGGTCAGCCGTTGTCCAATGAATGAAAGTTATAAAGGTCCTGCTCTAGCCTCAAGTTGGACAACACTGAAAGAACATCCCAGTTTCAGAGCGCTGCTGAGTTCAGAGGAGCCCTTTGTTGTGATAGCACTGCAGTCTAACACCTCCATCTGCTGCTATGCTTCCCATCCTTCTGTCACAAGTACTGATTCCAAAAGCATTCCCTAATGAACTTCCCACGCATCGGTGTCTACCGCACTCTGCTTTTTGGGCAAATTGTAACAGGTTTGTTCACTAACTTCCATCACTTTTTATAGTTTTGCAGGATATCAAAAGGGATTTAGCTTTATTGAGGGAGGGACTGTGGCTCATTGTCATAGACCAATCTTCCAGACTGAGTGGCAAGATATCCTAGGGTTTGCCAGGGGGCATTATAGAATGTTCATGAAACAGAGGAAAACATTTATTACCCATGGTTTTATCTCATTCTTGCACTAATAAACTGCCTTTGTTTTTGTGTTTTTATCTCTAGCATTTGTCCAAATTTATATTAGCTACACATGTTTAGATAAAGGAAGAGAAAACTATTTAAATTAGATAGAAAATGGGGGTTATTGTAGAATGTAAGACTGACTCAGAAAATCCAAGGAAAACAAAAGAACTAAAATCCAGGAATGTGGAATGGGAGCAGTTCTGGGAATACTGATCTTGAGAGAAGATAGAGGTTTTCCTTGATTTAGAATTTCAGATGCTTTTGCCTCTAAGTATGTATGGTTGGATATAATCTCATTCTCTTCTTCCTTTTCTACCCAAGAAACTTGATTGTGGCAAAATTGGAGCCTTCCTATGTGTTTTTGAATTCTTAGTGAAGATTTGCATTGGCTGGACCTGAGGTCACATTGTAACTCTAATAACTTGAGCTGTAGAATCTTTGACCCTCAGCTTGCTTTGTCCTTTGTGAGAGCCTGAGCTGCTTTCAGGTCAGGGAGAGACTCATAGCATGAAGATTTTTGTCACTTTTGAAAAGCCCAGGAAGCCCTTGGATTTACAGGCTCAGATGCAGTTTTGAATATATACCATACATCTGGAGAATTCATTTATTATTAATTTAATTATTGTAAGTAGGAACAAGAGCTTAGAACAGAATCAAGAACCAATGATGATAGTTAAAATGAAAAATTCTGTCCATCAAGAGTTACCATTAAGAAAGTGAAAAGACAGTGTCGCCTGGGTGGCTCAGTTGGTTAAGTGTCTGCCTTCAGCTCAGGTCATGACCTCAGGGTCCTGGGATTGAGCCCTGTGTCAGGGCTCTGGTTCTTCTCTCCCTCTGCCCCTCCCCCTCCCCGATCCCCCTCCCCTGAGCTCATGCTCTCTCTCTCAAATAAATAAATAAAATCTTTAAAAAAAAGTGAAAAGACAAATCACAAAGAGTAAACAATATTTTCAATACATTCTGTCAAAAGATTCATACCCAGAATATATAATGAATACCTCCAAATTAATAAGACAGAAAACCTAATTAAATATGGGCAAAAGGTTTGAACAGACATGTCGAAAAGAGATTCAAATGGTCAATAAACATATCAAAAGGTGCTCAAAATTAATAGTCCTTCAGGGAAATCCAAATTAGAACATCAAGATGAGCATACTACACAGCCACCCGAATGTATTGGCAAAGAATATGAAACTCAAATGATGCTGGTGGGTGTGTAAATTGGTATAATAAAGTTAGAAAACTGTTTGATACTATATATTAAATATGGACATATGTATATCCTATTTCCTCGCAATTCCATCCTTAGGTTTATACCACTAGAAGTTCATATATGTGGTGACCAAAAGACATGTACAAAACGTTTTAGTAGAACTATTCAAGCCAAAATTAAAAATAAGCCAAATATCCATCAGTAACAGAATGGAAAGTAAGATGTGTTCTATATATGTAATGAAGTACTAAATTGCAATGACAATAATCAAACTACAGTTACATGCATCAACATGGGTGAATCTCATTCAACATTATGCTGAATGAATGAAGCAAGACACAGAAGAGTATATATTGAAGAAGGATATAAATTTCAAAAACATGCCAAAAATACATATGATGGTGGGAAGATATAGTAACTGGAAAGAAACACAAGGGGGCTTCTTGGGGTTGTGATGGTTTCTTGTTTCTGATCTCGCTCCCCATTACATAGGTGTGTTTATTTTAAGAATATTAATTAAGTAATGATGATTCATTTATACTTCAATAAGGGGAGGGGGAAAACACTCCAGAGGGAGTTTGGTCATGTTATGGGAAAAATACATTTTTTTTCCAATAAAGGAATGAGAAAGGAGTACAGAAATAGCTCATTTGAGTTTCACTTCCTTAAAAAGGACTTTTTAATAATATGAAGGATACTCCATGGAATTTTGGGATTTAAAAAAAATCAAAGCCTAAGGATTATAACCCTTTTCAATATTTCTATAATTAGTATTCAATCATGACTTCTGATTCTTGAGGCTGTTAGGCATGAATACTTTTCTTAAATGAGATATTCATCTTGATTAATGAAGAAAAATTCATCTATTTACATATGGCTCATTGTAGACTGTGATTTAGAGCAAGGGAGAGTCTCAAGGATGGATCATTGTTTGATAAATGAGGTAGTTATTTAACACTACATCTGCCTCATGATGCACAGACCCAGAGGGAAAAGATGCAGGTGGTAGGTAGACATTAAACCTTCTCAGAAACTCACAAAGTTGAAAACTCTTGATAGAAACCTTGAGAAACTCTAGTTTACTGTGAGACTGAAGGGGGCCAGTGAGATAAGCCTCTAGAAGGAGACCCCAGAGGGGGGAAGCTGAACTCAAAGTAATCCATTCCTAGGAGACCTATTCAGGTAAGAGTAAGTCTATAGCAGACCATTTCCCCCACCTCTTTTTTTTGCTTTGAACATTATGTAAAAGCTAGGAAACTGTTTCAGTTGACAAACATTAAAAACAAAATGGCTTTGTTTGAGCTACAGATTTCTATCTAAAGCCAAGAAGCAGGGTAACCAGCATTGGAGGGGCTCTACACTGTAGCTATGGCACTTCTCCAAAGCAGAGTGAGTCTCCGATGGAATGCAAGACAGAATTTGTTTTTTCAGTGACTTTTGTATAGTTCTAGAAGCTAACATAGTCAAATGCGTATTTTTCAGATACAAATTACAATGATGCACCATAAATGTTTTCATCTCAACAATGGTCTTTAATAAATCTAGTGTGGTTTTTATCTTTGCAAAAAGAAATTTCACAAATAGAAATATCTTAATATGTTTGAAGCAATTTGTACTTTCTTTTGAATTTTTGCCATCTTTTAATATGACAGTGTCAAAAAAAATTCCTTCAGAGAATGAGAACAAAGAAAAATAAGATTGCTTTGGATTTACCTTTACACTTTGGCCAGTAGACATGAAATCAGTGTGACAACTCAAAGGGAATGATGCCTCTCTGTTACTTGTTTCCTTGGTGCTCTTCATGCGACGTCTGGGTCATTTTCATAGGATTTTCAGCATCTTCAGAGTAATTAATATATTTCTGGAGCCATCCTGATAACCAACAGTTGTCAGGTGTCACTAACAGTATTAGTCCATCTTCTTTCTTCCTTTTTTTTTTTTTTTAAAGATTTTATTTATTTATTTGAGAGAGAGAGAGAGCATGAGCAGGAGCAGAGGGAGAAGCAGACTTCCCACTGAGCAGGGAGCCGGACATGGGACTTGATCCCAGGACCCTGAGATCATGACCTGAGCTGAAAGCAGAAGCTTAATCGACTAAGCCACCCAGGCGCCCCTCCATCTTCTTTCTTAATAAACATGAATTTCAGGGGTTCAAGAAAGCTTGAAACCCATTTGGCTCCCAGAATTGTGGGAAATTTGATAGCCTTCAGAATGAAAGTGGCATCTTGGAAGTGAGTGATGCACTATTCCTTGCCTGGTTCAAAGGAGGACATTTTGATAAAGGCTTATATAAGTAAAAATTCTTCCTTCATTTCAACAATTTTATAATTCCTTTAAAATTTGGACTCTCTTACCCATCATTCAACCACACAAGCCACATTCTTGTGGCTGTGAAGTTATTTTGTTGTTGTTGTTTGGAAAAAGCTTTCTGTTCTTCCTTTACTGTCAAAAACTTTATTCCTCTGAAACCAATAATACATTGTATGTTAATTGAGTTTAAATAAAAAATGTTTAAAAAAAATAAAACCTGATCCTGACACTTAGTGAAGCACAGTTTCTTTAACTGCCCTGAGCCTCAGTTTCCCCTCCATAGAAAGAGGATAATGATATCTATGTGGCAGAATAATATGAGGAGTAAACAACATGATATATTTAAAATTGTCAGTCCAGTGGCTGTCACATAATAAGTGCTCAGTAAATAGGAGTTGCCTATTTTTAATTAGATGGATTCTTTTGTATATGATTCTTTGATGATTGTTTAGAGTAGGGTTGTCCAATAAGGTAGCCACTAGTCACATATGGCTGTTTGGCATTTAAAATGTAGCTAGTCAGAATTGGGATGTGCTGTGTTAAATACATAGCAGGTTTCGAAGACTTCATATGAACTAAAGAACATAAAATATTCCATTAATACATGTGTATATTAAATATATATTCAAATTATAATATTTTGCATATGTTAGGATAAATAAAATATATTTTTAAGGGGAAAAAAAAAACTTTGTCCCCTGACTACAGGGTTGAAAGTGGGTAACTCAGGTCTACATCCGATCATCTCAGTAATTGGAGCAAGGGTGGACACATGATCCAAGAAAGGTCAATCACAATCTTTTCCTAGGATTAATATATTTTCTGAGGTTTCCAAGACATGAGGATATGAACCTAGGGCTGCTAGCAGATATGTGGAAAAGCCAAGTAGAGGCAATGGTCATACAGAGACAGAAGGAATCTTGTGTTTTTGAGTCTCTAGCTAAAGACCCCAGGCTCTGATTCTTGTATGTCTTCTTTCAGGTCTATGAATTGCTCAAATATGCTCCAGAGTTTTGTGAATGAAGGGATTCTCTTTTTGCACAAGCCATTTAGAGTTGGTTTCTCTCACTAGGAACCAAAAAAGTTCCAATGAATAAAAGGACATTATCAAGAGTAATAGGAGGGCCAAGAACTGCCAATTGCTCTCTTGGAGCTATTTATTTTCATCATGTTATCCAAATATACTCTCTCCTTTGTATGGGACCTTGGTGACTGGGTGGTGCTTCTCAAATTTCAGGGTGCTTTCAGGAGTTAAATATTTGCTTCCCCACCCCCCACTCCCCCACCAAGTACCTTTCTGCTGTCTAATAGTTTAATACTATAATGTTTTTTAAATAGATTTAGAGGTTTCTCTGGATTAAATTTTTATTTACCAGTTTCACAGGTGTTTCTATGATTACAAAAGAAATATATTTTCTCTGTAAAAGGTCCATAGTTTACTGAGAAGCATAAAATAAATCCCTTGTAATTCTATCATTCAGAAATAACATCTGGTAATATTTCGGTGTGTAGCCTTTCATACTTTTTCTATGCACACACACATATATGCATATCACAAAAAACTGAATCATGGTGTAATCATGCAATTTTCACTTGATCATCTTTCTAAATCAAAACTATCATCTTCATGAATAGTTTCATTGAAATCTATTTTATGGATATTGCCCAATATAATAAACTTGTACCCATTTTTTTGCTTTTTGACCCCCTTCCCTCATTTCTCCCGCCCCTCACTCCCTACCTCTGGCAACCACCAATCCATTCTCTGTATTTTGAGCTTGTTTTTTGTTTTTCAGATTCCACATATAAAGGAGATCATAGGGTATTTGTCTTCCTCTATTTCATTTAGCATATTGCTCTTGAGGTCCCTCCATGTTGTTACAAATGACAAGACTTCTTTTTTTATGGC
Source organism: Neomonachus schauinslandi (assembly GCF_002201575.2). Classification (NCBI taxonomy): domain Eukaryota; kingdom Metazoa; phylum Chordata; class Mammalia; order Carnivora; family Phocidae; genus Neomonachus; species Neomonachus schauinslandi. The sequence continues at coordinate 55,709,458 of NC_058408.1, forward strand.
TGAATAATATCCCATTGTATAAATATTCCACATCTTTATCCATTCATCCATCAATGGACACTTAGGTGTTTCCATATTTTAACTTTGTAAACAATGTTGCAATGAGCATGGGCGTGCATATATCTTTTCAAATTAGTGGTTTTGTTTTCTTTGGGTAAATACCCCAAAGTGGAATTGTCAAGTCACATGATAGTACTATTTTTAAATTTTTGAGGGACCTTCATACTGTTTCATAGTAGTTGTACCAGTTTACATTCCCAACAACAGTGAGTAAGAGTTCCTTTTTATCCACATCCTCACCAACAATTGCCTTTTTCATAATAACCATTCTAAAAGATGTGATCTGATTTCTTGCTGTGTTTTTTATAATTTTTATTGTTATGTTAATCACCATACATTACATCATTAGTTTTTGATGTAGTGTTCCATGATTCATCATTTGTGCATAACACCCAGTGCTCCATGCAGAACGTGCCCTCTTTAATTCCCATCACCAGGCTAGCCCATCCTCCCACCCCTCTCCCCTATAGAACCCTCAGTTGGTTTTTCAGAGTCCATCATCTCTCATGGTTCATCTCCCCCTCCGATTTCAGCCCTCCTTCATTCTTCCCCTCCTGCTATCTTCTTCTTTATTTTTTCTTCTTAACATATATTGCATTACTTGTTTCAGAGGTACAGATCTGTGATTCAACAGTCTTGCACACTTCACAGCGCTCACCATAGCACATACCCTCCCTGATGTCTATCACCCAGCCACCCCATCCCTCCCACCCCACCCCCCACTCCAGCAACCCTCAGTTGGTTTCCTGAGATTAAGAATTCCTCATATCAGTGAGGTCATATGATACATGTCTTTCTCTGATTGACTTATTTTGCTCAGCATAACACCCTCCAGTTCCATCCACGTCATTGCAAATGGCAAGATCTCATTCCTTTTGATGGCTGCATAATATTCCATTGTATATATATACCACCTCTTCTTTATCCATTCATCTGTTGATGGACATCTTGGCTCTTTCCACAGTTTGGCTATTGTGGACATTGCTGCTATAAACATCGGGGTGCACGTACGCCTTCAGATCCCTACATTTGTATCTTTGGGCAAATACCCAGTAGTGCAATTGCTGGGTCGTATGGTAGCTCTATTTTCAACTTTTTGAGGAACCTCCATACTGTTTTCCAGAGTGGCTGCACCAGCTTGCATTCCCACCAACAGTGTAGGAGGGTTCCCCTTTCTCCACATCCCCGCCAACATCTGTTGTTTCCTGACTTGTTAATTTTAGCCATTCTGACAGGTGTGAGGTGGTATCTCATTGAGGTTTTGATTTGGATTTCCCTGATTGAGCACTTTTTCATGTGTCTGTTGGCCATTTGGATGCCTTCTTTGGAAAAATGTCTGTTCATGTCTTCTGCCCATTTCTTGATTGGATTCTTTGTTCTTTGGGTGTTGAGTTTCATAAGTTCTTTATAGATTTTGGACACTAGCCCTTTATCTGATATGTCATTTGCAAATATCTTCTCCCATTCTGTCAGTTGTCTTTTGGTTTTGTTGACTGTTTCTTTTGCTGTGCAAAAGCTTTTTATCTTGATGAAGTCCCAATGGTTCATTTTTGCCCTTGCTTCCCTTGCCTTTGGCGATGTTTCTAGGAAGAAGTTGCTGTGGCTGAGGTTGAAGAGGTTGCTGCCTGTGTTCTCCTTTAGGATTTTGATGGACTCCTGTCTCATGTTGAGGTCTTTCAACCATTTGGAGTCTATTTTTGTGTGTGGTGTAAGGAAATGGTCCAGTTTCATTCTTCTGCATGTGGCTGTCCAATTTTCCCAACACCATTTGTTGAAGAGACTGTCTTTTTTCCACTGGACATTCTTTCCTGCTTTGTCAAAGATGAGTTGACCATAGAGTTGAGAGTCCATTTCTGGGCTCTCTATTCTGTTCCATTGATCTATGTGTCTGTTTTTGTGCCAGTACCATACTGTCTTGATGATGACAGCTTTGTAATAGAGCTGGAAGTCCGGAATTGTGATGCCTCCAGCTTTGCTTTTCTTTTTCAACATTCCTCTGGCTATGCGGGGTCTTTTCTGGTTGCATACAAGTTTTAGGATTATTCGTTCCATTTCTTTGAAAAAAGTGGATGGTATTTTGATGGGGATTGCATTGAATGTGTAGATTGCTCTAGGTAGCATTGACATCTTGACAATATTTGTTCTTCCAATCCATGAGCATGGAACGTTTTTCCATTTCTTTGTGTCTTCCTCAATTTCTTGCTGAGTATTTTATAGTTTTCTGAGTACAGATTCTTTGCCTCTTTGGTTAGATTTATTCCTAGGTATCTTATGGTTTTGGGTGCACTTGTAAATGGGATCGACTCCTTAATTTCTCTGTCTTCTGTCTTGTTGTTGGTGTATAGGAATGCCACTGATTTCTGTGCATTGATTTTATATCCTGCCACTTTACTGAATTCCTGTATGAGTTCTAGCAGTTTTGGGGTGGAGTCTTTGGGGTTTTCTACATAAAGTATCATATTATCTGCAAAGAGTGAGAGTTTGACTTCTTCTTTGCCGATTCGGATGCCTTTGATTTCTTTTTGTTGTCTGATTGCTGTGGCTACGACTTCTAGTACTATGTTGAATAGCAGTGGTGATAGTGGACATCCCTGCCGTGTTCCTGACCTTAGGGGGAAAGCTCTCAGTTTTTCCCCATTGAGAATGATATTCACTGTAGGTTTTTCATAGATGGCTTTTATGATATTGAGGTATGTCCCCTCTATCCCTATACTCTGAAGAGTTTTGATCAAGAAAGGATGCTGTACTTTGTCAAAAGCTTTTTCTGCATCTATTGAGAGGATCATATGATTCTTGTTCTTTCTTTTGTTAATGTATTGTATCACATTGATTGATTTGCACATGTTCAACCAACCTTGCAGCCCAGGGATAAATCCCACTTGGTCGTGGTGAATAAGCCTTTTAATGTACTGTTGAATCCTATTGGCTAGTATTTTGGTGAGAATTTTTCATCAAGGATATTGGTCTGTAATTCTCCTTGTGGATGGGGTCTTTGTCTGATTTGGGAATCAAGGTAATGGTGGCCTCATAAACGAGTTTGGAAGTTTTCCTTCCATTGCTATTTTTTGGAACAGTTTCAGAAGAATAGGTATTAATTCTTCTTGAAATGTTTGGTAGAATTCCCCTGGGAAGACATCTGGCCCTGGGCTCTTGTTTGTTGGGAGATTTTTGATGACTGCCTCAATTTCCTTAGTGGTTATAGGTCTGTTCAGGTTTTCTATTTCTTCCTGGTTCAATTTTGGTAGTTGATACATCTCTAGGAATGTATCCATTTCTTCCAGGTTATCTAATTTGCTGGCATAGAGTTGCTCATAATATGTTCTTATAATTGTTTGTATTTCTTTGGTGTTGGTTGTGATCTCTCCTCTTTCATTCATGATTTTGTTGATTTGGGTCATTTCTCTTTTCTTTTTGTTAAGTCTGGCCAGGGGTTTATCAATCTTGTTAATTCTTTCAAAGAACCAGCTCCTAGTTTCGTTGATCTATTCTACTGTCCTTTTGGTTTCTATTTCATTGATTTCTTTATTATTTCTCTTTGATCTTTGATCTTTATTATTTCTCTTCTCCTGCTGGGTTTAGGCTTTATTTGCTGTTCTTTCTCCAGCTCCTGTAGTTGTAGGGTTAGGTTGTGTACTTGAGACCTTCTTGTTTCTTGAAAAAGGCTTGTATTTCTATATACTTTCCTCTTAGGACTACCTTTGCTGCATCCCAAAGATTTTGAACAGTTGTGTTTTCATTTTCATTGGTTTCCATGCATTTTTTAAATTCTTCTTTAATTTCTTGGTTGACACATTCATTCTTTAGTAGGATGCTCTTTAGCCTCCATGTATTTGAGTTCTTTCCGACTTTCCTCTTGTGATTGAGTTCTAGTTTCAAAGCATTGTGGTCTGAAAATAGGCAGGGACTGATCCCAGTCTTTTGGTACCAGTTGAGACCTGATTTGTGACCTAGGATGTGATCTATTCTGGAGAATGTTCCATGGGCACTAGAGAAGAATGTGTATTCCATTGCTTTGGGATGGAATGTTTTGAATATGTCTGGGAAGTCCATTTGGTCCAGTGTGTCATTTAAAGTCTTTATTTCCTTGTTGATCCTTTGCTTAGATGATCTGTCCATTTCAGTGAGGGGGATGTTAAAGTCCCCCACTATTACTGTATTGTTGTCAGTGTGTTTCTTTGCTTTTGTTATTAATTGCCTTATATAATTGGCTGCTCCCATGTTAGGGGCATAGATATTTACAATTGTTAGATCTTCTAGTTGGAGAGACCCTTTAAGTAGGATATAGTGTCCGTCCTCATCTCTTATTATAGTTTTTGGTTTAAAATCGAATTTGTCTGATCTAAGGATTGCCACCCCAGCTTTCTTTTGGTGTCCATTAGCATGGTAAATGGTTTTCCACCCCCTCACTTTCAATCTGGGGGTGTCTTTGGGTCTAAAATGAGTCTCTTGCAGACAGCATATCAATGGGTCTTGTTTTTTAATCCAGTCTGATAGCCTGTGTCTTTTGATTGGGGCATTTAGCCCATTTACATTCAGGGTAACTATTGAAAGATATGAATTTAGTGCCATTGTATTGCCTGTCAGGTGACTGTTACTGTATATTGTCTGTGTTCCTTTCTGGTCTATGTTGCTTTTAGGCTCTCTCTCTGCTTAGAGGACCCCTTTCAATATTTCTTGTAGGGCTGGTTCTGTGTTTGCAAATTCCTTTAGTGTTTGTTTGTCCTGGAAGCTTTTTATTTCTCCTTCTATTTTCAATGACAGCTTAGCTGGATATAGTATTCTTGGCTGCATATTTTTCTTGTTGAGTGCTCTGAATATATCATGCCAGTCCTTTCTGGCCTGCCAGGTCTCTGTGGATAGGTCTGTTGCCAATCTAACATTTCTACCATTGTAGGTTACATATCTCTTCTCCTGAGCTGCTTTCAGGATTTTCTTTTTGTCTCTGAGACTCGTAAGTTTTATTATTAGATGTCGGGGTGTTGACCTATTTGTATTGATTTTGAGAGGGGTTCTCTGTGCCTCCTGGATTTTGATGCCTGTTTCCTTCCCCAAAGTAGGGAAGTTCTCTGCTATAATTTGCTCCAATATACCTTCTGCCCCTCTTTCTCTTTCTTCTTCTGGGATCCCAATTATTCTAATATTGTTTCATCTTATGGTATCGCTTATCTCTCGAATTCTGCCCTCGCGATCCAGTAGTTGTTTATCTCTCTTTTTCTCAGCTTCTTTATTTTCCATCATTTGGTCTTCTATATCACTGATTCTCTCTTCTGCCTCATTTATCCTAGCAGTTAGTGTCCCCATTTTTTATTGCACCTCATTAATAGCCTTTTTGATTTCTACTTGGTTAGATTTTAGTTCTTTTATTTCTCCAGAAAGTGTTCCTCTAATAACTTCCATGCTTTTTTCAAGCCCAGCTAGTATCTTTAAAATGATCATTCTGAACTCTATGTCCAACATCGAACTAATGTCCATATTGAGTAGGTCCCTGGCAGCTGGTACTACCTCTTGTTCTTTTTGTTGAGGTGATTTTTTCTGTCTTGTCATTTTGTCAGAGGAGAATAGATGAATGAGAGAACAAAATGCTAACAGGGTAACAACGTCCCCAGAAAATATACTCTAAACAAATCAGAAAAGACCTGAAGCCAGGGGAAAAGAAAGGGAAAGAAAGACAAAAGAAAAAAGAAAAAGAAAGAAAAAGAAAAAGATAAAAACAAACAAAAGCAGAATAAGACAAAGAAAATAGGGTATGATAAAATATGATCAGGCTGGTGCATAGATCAGTGCCACACACTAGATTTTGGGCGTATTTTGGTCTGTTAGAAGAAAATGCCTCCCAAAATTTTAAAGAAAGAAAAACTTATATATGTACAAAAATAAGGGTTGACGATGAAGGGATGGAATATGAATGTAAAGATGAAAATTATAAAAAATTTTATAAAAAGAATCGATAAGAAGTTGTTTGAAAAAAGAAAGAAGAGGATTTAAAAAAAAAAGAAAAAAAAGGGAGAGAATGTGATCAGGCAGGAGACTAGAACAAAGCCATACAGTAGAGATTTAGGGTACATTTTGATCTGTTAGAAGAAACTGTATCTCAAAATTTTAAAGAGAGAGCAACTTATATATATATATATATATATATATATATATATATATGCCAAAAATAAGGGTAACTACTGTGAAGAGATAGAATATGACTCTAAAAATGAAAAATAAAAATGTTTTTTAAAAAAGGGATTCATAAAATGTTGGTTGAAAAAGGAAAATATAAAAATTAAAAAAAAAAAGACAGTTAAAAAAAATTAACTTTGAAAAACTAAAGAATCATGGGAAAAAAGCCATGGATTCTATGTTCATTATTCCCCTAGCGCTGGAATTCTGCCATTCTCATTGATCAGTAAAGTTGGCCTTGGCTGGCTGTTCTTGCTGATCTTCTGGGGGAGGGGCCTGTTGCCGTGGTTCCCAAATGTCTTTGCCAGAGGCAGAACTGCCCTGCCCTTGCCCAGTCTGGGCTAAGTAATCTGGTCGGGTTTGCTCTCAGGAGCTTTTGGTCCCTGCAAGCTTTCCGTACAGGTTTGGAGGCAGAGAGTGAAAATGGCGGCCTCCCAATCTCCGCCCCAAGGAGCCAGAACTCGGGGCCCCACTCCTCAGTGTGCTCCCAGAGAAAAGCAGTCAATCACTTCCATCTCCCCGGTCTCTGGCCGCACTCTGTGCTCACCCGACCTGTGACTGAGCATTTCTATCTCTGGCACCCGACTTGGTGTGGAGTCTCCAAACCCAGCAGATCCCTGCAGTGCGCTCCCGAGCCGCTCCTCCCGGGGGAGGAAGATGGAGTCTCCCCCGATCTGCAGCTTGTTGGGTCCCTGCTGGAGGAGCAGTGGCCCGACTGTGCCACGGATCACGGTTTATGGCAACTCCAAGCTGAGGGCCCACTCCTCGGCTCCGTCTCTGTAGCCGGCTTCCCCGCTCCAATACCTGGGAGCTCTGCCGCACTCAGTCACCCCCAGTCTTTCTGTGACCCCAAGGGTCCTGAGACCACACTGTCCCACAAGGGTTCCACCCCTGCTTAACCACTGGAGCGACATCTCTCAGCAGAGCCGACTTCTAAAAATTCCAATTTTGTGCTCCGCGGCTCTATCACTTGCCAGAAACGGCCGACGGAGGCCCCCTCCCCTGCCGTCTATCCTCCTGAATATTGCCTCAGATTCACTTCTCCACATGTCCTACCTTCCAGAAAGTGGTCGCTTTTCTGATGAGAGAGTTGTTGCTATTCTTTTCTTCGATCTCCTGTTGAGTTCGTAGGTGTTCACAATGGTTTGATCCCTATCCAGCTGAATTCCTGAGACCAGATGAAATCCAGGTCTCCTACTCCTCTGCCATCTTGCCTTGTTGTGGTTTTGACCACAACATTTCCCTGGTAATTGATGATGTTGAGCATCTTTTTATGTACCTGTTGACCATCTGTATGTCTTCTTTGGGAATATATCTATTTAGATCTGCTCATTTTTTAATTGGATTTTTTCTTTCACGATTGATTTATGAGTTCTTTATATATTTTGGATATTAGCCCCTTACTAGATATATGATTTCCAAATATTCCCCCCGCATTTTGGTAGGTTGCTTTTCCATTTTGTTGATTGTTCCCCTGCTGTACAGTGCTTTTTAAATATCAAATGTGGCAAGATGTATGCATTATGATCTTGATTGGCACAAAGAAAATAGTCACAACATCTGCTATATTCTAGATGCTGTGTTAGGCAGGAGTCTGATGAATTTTAAAATTATTTCAGATCTCAAGTTACTTTTACTCAAAGTTTTCTTTTATAATAAGAATATCATATATTGAATTTATTATTAATTAAAGAATGGCTGATACAAACTGAGTAATTTGGAAATTAAAGAAGGGACAATAATTATGGGCTGGGAAAACTAAAGAGATGTGGATTTTGAGCAGAGTCCTGAAAAACAGAAAGACTCAGTTTGTGCAAAAGGAGCAGGGGTTCCAGAGAGAAGAAACAGTGACAAAGAGTCTGAAAAGAAAGAATGTAGGTCTGTGTGCCTGGAGTGGAAGCATGATGAAGAAAACATTAATCCTATACCATTAACCATTTGATCCTGTTTTATCTCTTTACTGATCATCCTTTCCAATTATGATTTTTTAATGGATTTGGATGTGAGAGTGAGAAGAGAGAGCTAACCATCCCATCTGGGGTTCTCTTTGACACATGGTCCCTAAAAGCATTTTGTATGCTCCTTTTCTCTGTGGCATCCATGGGCTTCATTTCTGATCATTCATCAAAGTAAGGGGCCATCTGCTCAGTGCTCCATCTGCTCCATGAATGAAATGAAGGCATGTGTTATGTGGCTCTATTCCAGCTTCCCCTTCTTTACATCTGCTGTGCACCTTTGAACAGCCCATGGGGCATAGCTGATGTCTCACCTTACTACAAGGTGCATGACCCTTTTGCTTCCAGTCCTACTTTACTTTGAAAAATACCTGCACCTCATGCTGTTCACGTGTTATTGTAGAAACCCTTACCATACACCAAGCCACTAGTTGTTTACATTTCTTTGGCAGTAACCCATTTTACCAATGAAAGGTACTAAAACCTTTCATTAAAGGAAATTCAACATTTCAACCAATTCTTCTATTACAGGAAGAATAACAACTTTCAATTTATGTATCCCAATCCTTTTGAAGTACATTATTGATATTTGCTAACCAATCTCCTGTATATCCTTGGGCTCCTCACCTCACAAGAGAAGGTTTAAAGCTAGAACAACCTGGAAACTAGAGTCTAAAATGAATGAAAATAAGCCTGGGAATGAAATCACAGAACTAGAAAGAATATTGCAAAGACCTTCCAAAAATGTATGTGCATGTGTGTGTATGTGTGTGTATATTTGAAAATGTAATTGACAGATGCTCTTTTCTTCCAAACTAGAGAACCAGAGAAAGACCTGTAGATGACTAAGAGGAAGAAATTTTTAATTTTATATTTGCATAAAAAATCATTTTTCCAAGTTTTTTTGTGTTCCAGATAAGTAAAAGTGGGCAAGTACTTAGCTTCTCTGATCCTCACATTGCTAATCTGTAAATTGGTGATAATAAACACCTGCATGAAAGATTGTTTATAAAGACTAAATATTGAGCTTCATGCCTATGATGTAGTAAGTCCTCAAATAGTTATCACAGTGCCTGGAATGTAGTAGTAACTCAGTAATTGTCCCTTGTTTGAAAGAATAAATGAGTGAATGAAAATGATATGTAGAAATCTTCTTGTCTTCCAGGCACAGAGTTGGTATAATTTGGTGACTCTTATGCTCCCAGAAAGATATACTTCCACCATCATTTCTGTAGTGATTATAGCTCTTTGCTTAGCCTGATAAGAAAACTTTATGAAACATAAAACCTAGACCACAGAAACAGTCTTAATCAACATCTAGCTGACACTGGTAACATTCCTAAGGCCTTTAGGGGCTGGAGTCATTCTTTTTCAGAATTTCAAACAAAAAGTAAGTCTCTGAGAGAAATTAGTGAACAGAAAACAAAGGCTTAATTAAGGGTCTACTTGGGGCAGTGAAAAAGGCAGGTAAACAGAATTGAAATAGACGATATTTTTAATACCTTTATTGAGGTATTACTGATATATAATAAACTGTATAATTTGACTGGTTTTGACATATGTATATATGCATGAAATCATCAACATAATCAAGAAAGTTGAATCAAGCATATCAATCACTCACAATAGTGTCCTCTTGCCCCTCTACAGCCCTTCTCTCTCCTCTCCCTCTTTCCCTGGCAATCCAGTGGGGATTTTTTCTATTACTACATGTTATTTAGATTTTCTAGAGTTTTATACAAATAGAATTGTACTATGCACATTCTTCTTATTGTCTGGTTTCTTTCATTCAGCATAGTTATTTTGAGATTCATTCTATTGTTGCATTTATCAAGTTCATTCCTTTTTATTTCTGAGTAGTATTCCATTCATTGTATGACTATAACATATATTGTTTGTCCATTTACCTAATGGACATTTGGGTTGTTCCCTAATTTTGACTATTATAAAAAACTGCTATGAATATTTGTATACAAGTCTCTGTATGATATATGCTCTCATTTCTAAGGAGTAGAATGCCTGGATAATTGTTGGTATATGTCTAACTTCTTAAGTTTCCAAACTGTCTTCTGAAATGGTTCCACATTTTGCATATCCACCAGTGGTTCCCAGTTCCTCCATACCCTCACTAATCCTTGCTATAGTCATTCTTTTTAGTTTCAGCCATTCTAATAGGTTGCCTAGTGATACGATGTTAATTTGAATTTTCCTAATGACTAATGATGTTGAACATCTTTTCATGTACTTATAAGCCATATGTATATTTTGGTAGTGTCTGTTCAAATCTTTTGCTCATTTTTTATTGGGTTGTTTGTTTTCTTATTATTGAATTTTAAGTGTACTTTACAGGTTTTGGATACAAGTTCTTTATGAGATTTACGATTTGCAAATATTTTCTCCTGGTTGATGGCTTGTCTTTGCATGCTTTTAACAGTGTCTTTCAAAGAGTAGAAGTATTTAATTGTAATGGACTACTGTTTGTCAACTTTTGTTTGTTTGTTTGATGAATTATGCTTTGGTACCCTAAGAAATTTTTTTCTTCAGAGATTTCTATGGTTTTACAATTTACATTTAGGTCTAAGATTCTTTTTAAATTTATGTAGGTGGTAAAAGGTGTGGATCACAGGCATGCTTGGCATTTGGGTATCCAGTTGCTCTAATAGCACTTGTTGAATAGTATCCTCTCTCCACAGAATTGCCTTGCCATCTTCATAGAAAATCACTTGTCCATAAATATGTGGGTGTACTTCTGGACTCTATTCTTTTCCATTGATCTGTTTTTCTATCATTATGCCAATATCATACTGTCATGATTAACCTAACTGTAAAGTAAGTTTGTGGTTTAAAGACTATTCTTCTCTTCTGAAGATGTATTATATGGGTATTTTATATTCTTTGTAATTCCATTCAAATTACACAGCCAATTTGCCACTTAAAAAATATATAGGATTCTGAATCTGTTGACTCTATAGACCAATTTGAGAAGAACTGACATCTTGACTATATTGAATATCTGTATCCACAAACACAATATATTTCTTCCATTTATTTGAGTCTTCTTTTATTTCTCTCATCGAAGTTTTGCAGTTCTTAGCATACAGGCTTCATAAATCTTTTGTCAGCTTTATTCCTAAGTATTTCATATTTTCTTATGCTATTATGAGTTATATATCTTTTAAACTTCAATTTCTGAGTTTTGTTTCTAGCACATAGAAATAAAATTAATTTTTTTTTTTGAGAGAGAGAGAGAATGTGAGCAGCAGGGGAGGGCCAGAGGGAGAGGGAGAGAGAGAATCTTAAGCAGGCTCCATGCCCAGCACAGAGCCTGATGTGGGGCTCAGTCTCACAACTCTGAGATCATGACCTGAGCCAAAATCAAGAGTTGGGTGCTCAACCAACTGAGCCACCCAGGCGCCCCACTTTCTGATATTGGTTTGTATACTTTAATCTTGGTAGGCTCACTTATTATTAGTTGTAGTAGCTTTTCATATATTTTATTGGACTGTCCACATAGAGAATATGTTATCTGTGAATATAGTTTTATTTCTTCCTTTCCTATCTGGATGCCTTTTACCTATTTTTCTTACCATATTTTACTGACTAGAAGTTCCAGTAAAATGATGAATAGAAGTGGTAGAGCAGGCATTTATACCTTATTCTTGAACTTAGGGGAAGACATTTAGTTTTTCATTATTAAGGCTGATGTTAGCTATAGGGCTTTCATAGATGCCCTTCATCAAATTGAGAAATTTCTCTCCTGTTACTAGTTTACCGAGAGTTTTGTTTAGGAGTGAACTGGATTTTGTCAAGTGCTTTTCCTGCAGCTGAGATAATAGATTTTTCTGTAATTTAGTATGAATTACATTGATTAATTTTATATGTAAAACTAACCTTGCATTCATGAAATAAACTCTACTTGTTAATAATATATTATTTTTTTTGGTATGGTTTCATTTACTTGGATAAAGTATTATTTAGAATTTTTGCATCTTTGTTCATAAATGATATTAGCCTATCATTTCCTTTGCTTATAATGTCTTTTTCTGATTTGGTATTCAAGGAATACTGGAATTGGGAGTAGAGCTCAGGGGTAGAGCATTTGACTGCAAGAAATATTGGAACCAAATAATTTGGGAAGTATTCTCTCCTCTTCAATTTTCTGTAAGAGTTTGTGCAGAGTTGGTATTATTTTTTCCTTTGAGGTTTGGTAGAATTCACCAGATCAACAACTTAAATGAAATGGAACAATTCCTTGAAAGATATAAACTACCAAACAAGGAGAAATAGTTAATCTGATTAGCCCTAAATCTAATGAAGACACTGAATTTGTAGTTAAAAATCTTTCTGTAAAGATTATGACTGGACTCCATGAGTATAGTTTTCTTCATTTTTCTTGTACTTGGAATTAACTGAGCTTCTCGGATCTTTGGATTTACAGTTTTCATCAAAATTTTTTAAATGGCGATTATTTCTTCAAGTACTTTTTCTGCCTCTCCCCACCCCTCTTTCAGATATACCCATATTAGGCTGAAGTTGTCCTACAGCTCACTGATGCTACTTTATTTATAGTTTTTTTTCTCTATGTGCTTTATCTTGGACGGTTTCTATTACTTTATTTTCAAGTTTACGCATCTTTCCTTGCACAAGATCCTATCTGCTGTTAATCGCATCCAGTGTACTTTTCATCTCAGACTCTTTTTGTTTTCATCACTAGAAGCTTGATTTGATTTTTTAAAATTTCTTTTATGTTTCTACATAACTTTTTGAACATATGGAATGCAGTTACAATAACCATGTTTATATCCTCTTCAGCTAATTCAAATATCTGTGTCAGTTCTGTGTCAATTTTAATAGATTGCCTTCTCTCCTTATTGTGGATTGTATTTTCCTGTTTCTTTGCATGCCTCGTAATTTTTTTTTACCAGGGGCCAGACATTTTGAATTTTATATTTTGGGGTACTGGATATTTTTGTATTTCCATAATATTCTTGAGATTTCTTTTGGGATGCAGTTAATTTACTTAGAAATCGTTTGATGTTTTTGGATACCACTTTTAAGATTTGTTAAAAGGGAACAGGGTGTTTGGCCTAGGACTAATGTATATATACTTTCCCTGCATTATATTTGGATGCAACCCTAAGGTAGGTAGGAAGTACAGATTTTGAGACATGATATTTAAAAGCAGTATAGCAGGTGTTGAGGGGGTTTGACAGTCCATATTTATTCTAAACCCTTTTCTATTCCAGTATATATCCCAGATTTGACATCACCTTTTACACACAGAGGCTCACTAGAGGAATGACTGTCAAAAAAAAGAAGTGATTCTCATTCACCACCCTCATCCCCTGCAATAAATTCTTTAGAAAAGGGAAACTCATTAGAGAGGTACGGGGAAGAATTGTGGAACCCCCACCAGCCCCCCACCAAAAAATCAGGCCACTATTCCTTTAGTTCTTATAGTTTCTACAGAATTACAGAATATCCATAACCTGATATTGTGGAGTTGACTTGGGTCTCAATTCTTATAACAGGAGTTCCTGTCACCTCTGGTTCCTATCTCATGGAACCACAGGCTGTTTTTTTTTCAGCTTTTTCTTCAATTCCATAAGTCTCTAAAGTTTTGCCACAAACTTCTTTGTAGTTGGGGTCAATTTCAGTTTTGCTTGCAACCAAAGAACTCTGACTGATACATCTACTGAGATGAGCATCTTATCTCTCATTTGCTTCTCCCCAGTGGATCCCTATTGCCTATACAACAGTAGAATTGCCTTGGCTGTCATACAACGGCCTCCATGACCAGGCTTCTCTCTGCCCTCACATTTCTGTCACCACTCTTATTTCTAGTGTTGCCCATCTGCTCACTGTTAGCTGGAAACCATATGGATTTGCTGGACTCTTCCTTTTTCCTGGAGCATATCCCCTTTCTTTTGTCATTTGGCCAGTTGTTTTTTACTTTTTAGGCTTGGCTCAAGCATAATCTCCTCCAGAAAACATCATTGAATTCTTCAGTGTGCTCCTTTAGAGCTCTCTATGTACCTTTCATTATTACTCACTGTCAAAGATTGATTATTCTCTCACATATCTGTCTTCTCCAGACTATAAATTCATCAAGAGCATAGTCGCATTTATTTTTATATGTTAATGCCTCATGCATCAACTAACATTCAAACCAATAAATATTTTATGAACTGAAATGGATATTCCTAATCATAAAAGGGTCAAATTTTATGCCACATAATAGACTTCCTTCAGTATTTGAAAATCTGCAGATTATGGTTTTAAAACTTGTATCCAAGAAGTTGTTTTTAAAGATTAAGAAAGTAAATGTTAGTGCTGAAAATTTGGGAAAACTATCCTATATATAATGGTTGCTGTCTAAGGGCTGTGTAAAGTTTGACTGTGCTTCTTTTGGGGAGATCATCAAGCTCTCTTTGGTTGTACTGCCATGACCAGATGGCAGCATCAATATGATCTTTTTAAAGATGTTCATTAGATCATGCTCAAAGCCTTTCGTTATCTTCTCATTGCACTTAAACTAAAATCTAAATGTTTAGGACATCTGTCTCTGCCTGTATTTGTTTCCTAAGGCAGCTGTAACAAAGCTGCATAAACTGGGTGGGTTAAACAACAGAATTTTATTGCTCTACAGTTCTGGAGACTAGAAGTCCAAAATTAAAATGTCAGCAGGGTTGGTTCCTTCTGGCGGCTGTAAGGGAGAATATGTTCCATGCCTCTCTCCTAATTTCGTGGTTTGCTGGCAATCATTGGTGTTCCTTGCCTTGCAGATGCATTACCCCAGCCTCTGCATTCATCTTCACATGATGTTCTCTGTTTGTGTCTGTTTCCATGTCCAAATTTCCCCTTTTTATAAGGACAGGGTCAGATTGGATTAGGGCCCACCATGATGACCTCATGTTAACTAATCATCTGCAAAAACCCTATTTCCAAATAAGTCACATTCCCAGGCATACAGTAGGCTAGGACTTCAACATCATCTTGGGGAACACAATTCAACTCATAACTGTCTGTTCTTCTCATATCTCTTGCCACTCTCCTTCTTATTCTAGCCATACTGGCCTTCATGCTCTTCCTAGAATAAGTCAGTGGTGCCCTCTGCTCAGAGATTTTGTATTTCTTGTTTATGCTGAGAATGCCCTTCACATGGACATAATCTTCTCATTTAGAGCTCAGATCAAAGTCATAGACTCTGGTCCTGACCACCCTATCTCTGTACCCATATGCTATTGGCCTATTTATTTCTGTATAACCCTTACCACTATCTGAAATCATCTTGTTCTTTTATGTGTTTGTTTGACTCTCCTATGGAGAATGGAGACTCCCAAGAGCACAGAGATCCTGCCTTCCTTCTTAATGATGTATCCCCAGTGCCTAAAACAGTGTCTATTATATAGCAGGGCTTCAATGAAAATTATTGTATTACAATGAATTAAATGTACTGCGAAATAAGGTATAAAGATAAACATCTAAAGTCACATCACCAAAGAGCATAAGTAATTTACCAAAGAAACAGTCAAAACAGGTCATTACCCAGAATATTTTTTTTTCAAAATGGAAACATCACTAAGACCCCTTCTCACAAAATTCAAAATGACCTCTGATCACATGTCCCTTTTGTAGCATAGCCTCACTGACCACCCTGTTTAAAATCACAACTCTCCAGCCCAGCCAGAATTCCCATGTATCTCCTACTGTTCCACAATACTTATCACCTTCTAAAAGACTGTATAATACACTTATGGATACTGCCTTTTTTTTTTTTTTACTGGAGATACTGCTTTATAAAAGTTCCTTTCTCCCTTTCAGTAGATAAATTTTTCTATTTTGTTCATTGGGGGAGTACAGGAATCTAGAACTGTGCTTCATCCATAGTATGTGCTCAATGAATATTTGCAAAAGTTGGAAAAATAAAAAATGCTTCCCTGCTCTTAGTTTCTAGTTTATTTACATGAGCATCATGAAAGTAATAGAGCTTTATTTGTAAAGTCAAATACAAAAGGAAACTCCAGATTAGAGAAGAGAGAATAAGAATCAATAGGGTGTGCACAGTGCATGGTATTTTTATACAGGCTCTACCTATCCTAGCTTAACATTTTGGTGTTTAATGGTACTCACATATTAAAACTGTGGGGTTGAGTGAATCTTGCAGTGGCTGTGTTAGTCCTGGCCTCCAGGCTTCACTTTTTCCTCAACTAGAATTGGGATCTTTAGGCTGAGTGATTGGTAGTCAGAGCATGGTCAGTAGCTAGGCCCAGTGCATTTCTGTTTCCTTACAGAAACTTTTTTTTTTTTAACCATACCAACATGAAAGGCCTCCCAACAATCCAGACCAACCTTTGTCTTAATGGAGTCTGAAGTTCATTCTTCTGTTTATGATGTGTAACATTTGAAGTGGGAGATATAAAGTTTGCAGCTATTATGTAATCAAAACCATTTGTGTTTTCCCAAAGAGGAAGGAGGAGGCAAGAAGGGGATGGGGAGGCAGGAAGGAAGAAGAAAAGGAAAAATCTCAGAATTAGAAGCTTAGAGCTTGTGCAGAGAGCAGGAAGTTGAAACTCATCCAACTGTCATATAACAACAGAAGAAAAATGCTTTAGGTATTCAATCATTATTAAGTTTTCTGCATGTTTATTTCCCACATTATTTGCCAGTATATATTGGTTTTCAAACGTTAGCATTTTAAGAGCAGGAGAAATATTTGCTTTTAAGATAAAAATTGATTTTTGAAGGCCATAAAGAAAAAAATTCCATGTGGTAGAAAGAGGAAAAAAAAAGTGATACTCTCACTTTAAAGCATTCTATACTGAAACCAAAAAGGCCTCTATTGTCTTTAACTTTGAAAGTCACTTTCTAAATGAAGGGCTGCTCCAGGCTGAGCCACTAGTGTTCCCATTCCACAAATATGTTTTAGGAATAAAGTGTTTAATGTCCAATTATGGTATCGAGGTAGACAGGACTTCAAAGGAAGGAGGTGATTGCCCAGCAAGCCACCAGCACATGGCTCTCCCATACAGAGCAGGTACCTCCAAGCCAAATCTGAAAATGAAAAACTGGGGTAAGTAAAAGCCTCTGTGGACACCTTCCTCTTTTAGCCTCTAGAAAATGGTCTGAACAGAGAAACTGCAGTTAGAATTGGAACATTGAGTTTATGAATCTTAGCATCATGCATGTTAGAACTAGAAAATGTTGAAGAAAGTGGAGGTCTAACTATTTTACAGATGGGAAAATTGGGACACGGAGAAATGGTGTGGCATCCCAAGGTCATACATCTATTCATTGAAAATAAACTCTAAATGCAGGCATCCTGATTGTGATTTAGTCATTTTTCCCTCTTTGGTCATCTAACGGGTGCACCTCTGCTATCCTTGAAAACCTTATAAAGGATTGTCTTCCTACTTCCAAAGGAAGAAGCTCACATAACATGCCTTAGTCCATCCACTTCATCCCTATAAAGGCCATCATGAGAACATGTTTTATGCACACCAGGTCTGCATAAACATAAAATTTGATCCTTTATGAATAGAAATGTTTGTGGTGGATTCTTAAAGAGCAGCAGAGTTCCTATGCAGCTTTACCACTAGAAGAGCTCTCAAATTCCCTTGAATGATGCCCATTTCTCCTGGAATTAAGGCTTGGTTTACTTCACCCTTACTCGTTCACTCCACCTCTTATCTAAAGCCAGTTGTCCTCATTAGCTCTCTCTTTAGATATTTCTGTTTTGGCTCCACATCCAGCACTTTTTGGGCTTCAGAACAAAATTTCTCTCCAAGAAGTAGAAAATGTTATACTCTCTAGATCCATTTGTGTTGCCACAAATGTCAAGATTTCATTCTTTTTTGTGGCTGAGTAATATTCCATAATGTATCCATTGATGGATCTATGATCTTTATCCATTCATCTGTTGATGGACACTAGGGTTGCTTCCATATCTTGGCTATTGTTAATAACGCTGCAATAAACATAGGGGTGCACACTTTTGAATTAGTGTTTTCATTTTCTTTGGATAAATGCCTAGTAGTGGAATTACAGATCATATGGTAATTCTATTCCTAATTTTTTGAGGAACCTCCACAGTTTTCCACAGTGGCTACACCAACTTGCATTCCCACCAACAGTGTACAAGGATTCCTTTTTCTCCACATCCTCACCAACACTAGTTATTTCTTGTGTTTTTTATTTTGATAGGTGTCAGGTGATATCTCATTGTGGTTGTTTTATATTATTTTTTATTATTTAATTTTTAAAATTT
This sequence comes from Neomonachus schauinslandi, assembly GCF_002201575.2. Lineage (NCBI taxonomy): Eukaryota > Metazoa > Chordata > Mammalia > Carnivora > Phocidae > Neomonachus > Neomonachus schauinslandi. The sequence continues at coordinate 55,727,908 of NC_058408.1, forward strand.
TAATTCCAGTATAGTTAACATACAGTGTTATATTAGTTTCCGTTGTACAATATAGTGATTCAACAATTCCATACATTACTCAGTGCTCATCATGACAAGTGTACACCTTAATCCCCATCATCTATTTCACCCACACCCCCACCCCCCTCCCCTCTAATAGCCATCAGTTTGTTCTCTATAGTTAAGAGTCTGTTTCTTGGTTTGGGTCTCTCTCTCTCTTTCCTTTTTTCCCTTTTTTTTCCCCCCCCTTAAATTCCACATATGAGTGAAATCATAAGGTATTTGTCTTTCTCTGACTGGCTTATTTCACTTAGCATTATACCCTCTAGCTCAATCCATATTGTTGCAAATGGAAAATTTTCATTCTTTTTTATGGCTGAATAATATTCCATCAGAGATAGATAGATGATAGGTAGATGATTGATAGATAGATAGATAGATAGATGATAGATGATAGTGATAGAGATATAGAGACAGATATATAGATGATATAGATATATAGATATAGATATAGATGATATAGATATAGATAGATTTACCACTTCTTCTTTATCCATTCATCTCTTGATGGACACTTGGGCTGCTTCCATAATTTGGCTATTGTAAATAATGTTGCTATAAACATGTATCCCTTTGAATTAGTGTTCTTGTATTTTGGGGGTAAATAACCAGCAGTGTGATTCCTGGATCATAGGGCAGGTCTATTTTTAACTTTCAGGAACCTCCATAATGTTTTCCACAGTGGTTGCCCCAGCTTGAATTCCCATCGACAGTGCAAGAGGGTTCCTTTTTCTCCACATCCTTGCCAAAACCTGTTGTTGCTTGTGTTTTTTATTTTAGCCATTCTGACAGGTGGGAGATAATATCTTATTGTGGTTTTAATTTGCATTCCCCTTGATAATGAGTAATGTTGAGCATCTTTTCATGTGTCTGTTGGCCATCCATATGTCTTCTTTGTAAAAATGTCTATTTATGTCCTCTGCCCATTTTTAAATTGGGTTATTTGATTTTTTGTGTGTGTTGAATTGTGTAAGTTCTTTATATATTCTGGATATTAACCCCTTATCAGAGATATCACTTACAAATATCTTCTTCTATTCAGTAGGTTGTCTTTTTGTTTTGTTTATTGTTTCCTTCACTGTGCAAAAGCTTTTTATTTTGGTGTAGTCACAATAGTTTAATTTTACTTTTGCGTCCCTTGCCAAAGAAGTAGAAAAATGTTTCTGCAGCCGATGTAAAAAAAATTACTGCCTATGTTTTCTTCTAGGAATTTTATGGTTTCAGGTCTCACATTTAGGTGTTTAGTCCATTTTGAGTTTGTTGGTTAAGTTTATTCCTTGGTATTTTATTCTTTTTGGTACAATTGGAAATGGAGTTGTTTTCTTAATTTCTCTTTCTGTTAATTCAATATATAGAAATGCAACATATTTCTGTATATTAATTTTGTATCCTGCAACTTTTCTGAATTCATTTATTAGATCTAGTAGTTTCTTGGTAGTCTTTAGGGTTCTCTCTATATAGTATCATGTCATGTGCAAATAATGAAAGTTTTACTCCTCCCTTACCACTATGGATGCTTTTATTTCTTTTTGTGGTCTGATTGCTGTGTCTAGGACTCCAGTACTATGTTAAATAATAGTGGTGAGAGTGGACATCCTTATCTTGTTCCTGTTCTCAGAGGAAAAGCTCTTAGTTTTTTACCATTGAGCATGATGTTTGCTGTGGGTTTTTCATACATGGCATTTATTATGTTGAAATATGTTCCCTATAAACATACTTTGTTGAGAGTTTTTGTCATGAATGAATGTTGTACTTTGTCAAATGCTTTTTTTTTTGCATTTATTGAAATGATCATGTAATTTTATCATGTTTTTGTTAATGTGATGTATCATGTTGATTGTTTTATGAATACTGAACCACCCTTGTATCCCTGGAATAAATTCCACTTGATCATGGTGAATGATTTTTTTAAAGGTATTCCATTTTGTTGAGGATTTTTGCATCTATGAAATCACAAGCATTTTAAAATAGGCATATGGGCCATTTCTGTGTCCTCCTCTGATATATGTATCATGTCTTTTGACTACTTTTAAAAATTAGACTACCTGTCCTTTTAAAATTTATTTATAGAAGTTCTATACATATTCTAGATTCAAACATTTTTTCCATAATTTATTATATATATCTTCTGCCAGTTTGTGACTTGACCTTTTACTTTTCTAATGGCATTTTGATTACCTTAATTTTTTTTTTTAGATTTTATTTATTTGTTTGAGAGAGAGAGTGAGCGAAAGAGAGTGCACAGGAGCAGGCAGGCACAGAGGGAGAGGAAGAGGAAGAGGGAGAAGCAAACTTCTCTGCTGAGCAGGGAGCCCAAGGCAAGGCTAGATCCCAGGACTCTGGGGTCATGATCTGAGCTGAAGACAGATGCCAACTGAGCCACCCACGTGCTCCTGATGACCTTAATTTTTTTTAAATTTTTTATTGTTATGTTAATCACCATACATTACATCATTAGTTTTTGATGTAGTGTTCCATGATTCATTGTTTGTGTATAACACCCAGTGCTCCATGCAGAATGTGCCCTCTTTAATACCCATCACCAGGCTAACCCATTTTCCCAACCCCTTCCCCTCTAGAACCCTCAGTTTGTTTCTCAGAGTCCATCGTCTCTCATGGTTCGTCTCCCCCTCCGATGTCCCCACCTTCATTCTTCCCCTCCTGCTATCTTCTTCTTTATTTTTTTTTCTTACATATAATGTATTATTTGTTTCAGAGGTACAGATCTGTGATTCAACAGTCTTGCACACTTCACAGTGCTCACCATAGCCCATACCCTCCCCAATGTCTATCACCCAGCCACCCCATCCCTCCCACCCCACCCCCCACTCCAGCAACCCTCAGTTGGTTTCCTGAGATTAAGGATTCCTCATATCAGTGAGGTCATATGATACATGTCTTTCTCTGATTGACTTATTTTGCTCAGCATAACACCCTCCAGTTCCATCCACGTCATTGCAAATGGCAAGATCTCATTCCTTTTGATGGCTGCATAATATTCCATTGTATATATATACCACCTCTTCTTTATCCATTCATCTGTTGATGGACATCTTGGCTCTTTCCACAGTTTGGCTATTGTGGACATTGCTGCGATAAACATCGGGGTGCACGTACCCCTTCGGATCCCTACATTTGTATCTTTGGGGCAAATACCCAGTAGTGCAATTGCTGGGTCGTATGGTAGCTCTATTTTCAACTTTTTGAGGAACCTCCATACTGTTTTCCAGAGTGGCCGCACCAGCTTGCATTCCCACCAACAGTGTAGGAGGGTTCCCCTTTCTCCACATCCCCGCCAACATCTGTTGTTTCCTGACTTGTTAATTTTAGCCATTCTGACTGGTGTGAGGTGGTATCTCATTGAGGTTTTGATTTGGATTTCCCTGATGCTGAGCGATGTTGAGCACTTTTTCATGTGTCTGTTGGCCATTTGGATGTCTTCTTTGGAAAAATGTCTGTTCATGTCTTCTGCCCATTTCTTGATTGGATTCTTTGTTCTTTGGGTGTTGAGTTTCATAAGTTCTTTATAGATTTTGGACACTAGCCCTTTATCTGATATGTCATTTGCAAATATCTTTTCCCATTCTGTCGGCTGTCTTTTGGTTTTGTTGACTGTTTCTTTTGCTGTGCAAAAGCTTTTTACCTTGATGAAGTCCCAATAATTCATTTTTGCCCTTGCTTCCCTTGCCTTTGGCAATGTTTCTAGGAAGAAGTTGCTGTGGCTGAGGTCGAAGAGGTTGCTGCCTGTGTTCTCCTTTAGGATTTTGATGGACTCCTGTCTCACACTGAGGTCTTTCAACCATTTGGAGTCTATTTTTGTGTGTGGTGTAAGGAAATGGTCCAGTTTCATTCTTCTGCATGTGGCTGTCCAGTTTTCCCAACACCATTTGTTGAAGAGACTGTCTTTTTTCCACTGGACATTCTTTCCTGCTTTGTCAAAGATGAGTTGACCATAGAGTTGAGGGTCCATTTCTGGGCTCTCTATTCTGTCCCATTGATCTATGTGTCTGTTTTTGTGCCAGTACTATACTGTCTTGATGATGACAGCTTTGTAATAGAGCTGGAAGTCCGGAATTGTGATGCCGCCAGCTTTGCTTTTCTTTTTCAACAATCCTCTGGCTATTTGGGGTCTTTTCGGGTTCCATACAAATTTTAGGATTATTCGTTCCATTTCTTTGAAAAAAGTGGATGGTATTTTGATGGGGATTGCATTGAATGTGTAGATTGCTCTAGGTAGCATTGACATCTTGACAATATTTGTTCTTCCAATCCACGAGCATGGAATGTTTTTCCATTTCTTTGTGTCTTCCTCAATTTCTTTCATGACTATTTTATAGTTTTCTGAGTACAGATTCTTTGCCTCTTTGGTTAGATTTATTCCTAGGTATCTTATGGTTTGGGGTGCACTTGTAAATGGGATCGACTCCTTAATTTCTCTGTCTTCTGTCTTGTTGTTGGTGTATAGGAATGCCACTGATTTCTGTGCATTGATTTTATATCCTGCCACTTTACTGAATTCCTGTATGAGTTCTAGCAGTTTTGGGGTGGAGTCTTTGGGTTTTCCACATAAAGTATCATATCATCTACAAAGAGTGAGAGTTTGACTTCTTCTTTGCTGATTCGGATGCCTTTGATTTCTTTTTGTTGTCTGATTGCTGTGGCTAGGACTTCTAATACTATGTTGAATAGCAGTGATGATAGTGGACATCCCTGCTGTGTTCCTGACCTTAGGGGGAAAGCTCTCAGTTTTTCCCCATTGAGAATGATATTCACTGTAGGTTTTTCATAGATGGCTTTTATGATATTGAGGTATGTCCCCTCTATCCCTATACTCTGAAGAGTTTTGACCAAGAAAGGATGCTGTACTTTGTCAAATGCTTTTTCTGCATCTATTGAGAGGATCACATGATTCTTGTTCTTTCTTTTGTTAATGTATTGTATCATGTTGATTGATTTGCGCATGTTCAACCAACCTTGCAGTCCAGGGATAAATCCCACTTGGTCGTGATGAAAAATCCTTGTAATGTACTGTTGGATCCTATTCACTAGTATTTTGGTGAGGATTTTTGCATCCATGTTCATCAAGGATATTGGTCTGTAATTCTCTTTTTGGATGGGGTCTTTGTCTGGTTTGGGGATCATAAAACGAGTTTGGAAGTTTTCCTTCCATTGCTATTTTTTGGAACAGTTTCAGAAGAATAGGTATTAATTCTTCTTGAAATGTTTGGTAGAATTCCCCTGGGAAGCCATCTGGCCCTGGGCTCTTGTTTGTTGGGAGATTTTTGAAGACTGCCTCAATTTCCTTAGTGGTTATAGGTCTGTTCAGGTTTTCTATTTCTTCCTGGTTCAGTTTTGGTAGTTGATACATCTCTAGGAATGTATCCATTTCTTCCCAGTTATCTAATTTGCTGGCATAGAGTTGCTCATAATATGTTCTTATAGTTGTTTGTATTTCTTTGGTGTTGGTTGTGATCTCTCCTCTTTCATTCATGATTTTGTTAATTTGGGTCATTTCTCTTTTCTTTTTGATAAGCCTGGCCAGGGGTTTATCAATCTTGTTAATTCTTTCAAAGAACCAGCTCCTAGTTTTGTTGATCTGTTCTATTGATGACCTTAATTTTTAAGTGATTCCTAATTTTAATGTAGCCAAGTCTATGTTTTTCTATGATTTGCATTTTTTGTTTTTTAAAAATGCTTCCAAAATCCAAGGTCATAAATATATTCTTTTAATCATAAAATTGTAAAAATTTCACTCTTAATCTATATGGATTTTAAGTGTGTAGTCTAAGATGGAATCTTATTTTCACCTTTTGTATGAATAACTAAATACCAGTTTCCATTTACTGATAAGCATTTACTGGAAGTCCATGTCCTGAAAAGTCTAATCTTTTTCAAAGTAATCTGTAATAACAACTCTGTTATATATTAAGTTTCCATATTTGGTTGAGTTTATTTTGGTCTCTCTACTTCATTTCACTGTGGTATGTGTTTATCCCTGCACCAATATCATTCTCAATTATTAGAGCTTTTATATTAAGAATAAGATATTTGATAGGATGAGTCCTTTCAACATAGGTTTTCAAGAATATCTTGGCTATGGGGCACCTGAGTGGCTCAGTTGTTAAGTGTCTGCCTTCGGCTCAGGTCATGATCCCAGAGTTCTGGGATCGAGCCCCACATCGGGCTCCCTGCTTAGCCGGATGCCTGCTTCTCCCCCTGCTTGTGTTCCCTCTCTCGCTATGTTTCTCTCTGTCAAATGAATAAATAAAATCTTTAAATTATCTATCTATCTATCTATCTATCTATCTATCTATCTATCTATATCTTGGCCATGACTTGCTTCAAAAGATGAGCTGGGAATTTTTCCCCCTGCATGAAAAAGTTTTGTGTAATACTGAAATTATCTGTTTCTTGACTATTTGATAGTCTAATTTGTAAAATGTCTTTACCTGGTGCTTTGTTTTGAGGCAGATTTTAACCGTGGATTCAATTTCTTTAATAGTAAAAGATTGGTTAGGATTTTTATTTCTTCTAAGTTACTTTGTAAAGTTATATTTTTCTAATAATGCGTACATCTTACCTAACTCCTCAAATTTATCATCATTTAGCTTTCAATGATATTTTCTTGTTGTCTTTTTTCAACTGAGATGCTTCTCTACTTACGTCTCCTTTTCTTTTCTTAATATTATTTACTTGTGCTATCTATTTTCTTTTTTCCTGACTCATTTTGCCAAAAGTGGATTGATTTTATTGACTTCTAGAAAACAAATTTTTGGCTTTTTAAATTTTGTTTGCATCTTTGCTATTTTCTTTAATGAATCACTGTCCATTCAATGGTACATTTCTTTCAGATATTGACCCAAACCTTTAGCAAAGAACTTTATATATGACGACACCATTTTCTGGTTTATTTTATAGGGCTAAAGGGGAAAAGTGGCAAGGTTGGGGACTTTCACCCACTGCCTTCTTGACTTTAGCAGGAGTTGGCTATTAGCCAATTGAGTGGAAAGGCTTTGGATTTCAGAGAGGTATGTGGCATTATCCTTAACCTCAGAGGAAGAGTCTGAGGAGGACACAGGTACATGTCTGACAGCCCCAATCACATTTACCATGGACTTGATATTGGGATTTTCCTACTTCCTTCTTCAAACTGCATGTGGTGAATTTCCAAACATGCCATTCCTCACCTGTGTGAAAGAGATCACCTTCCCACCAATTAATTACTTTAAGAGGATGGGAATTGGTGAGGGAAGGCAAGGAGACAGAGTTGCTGAGGATGAAATGGACTCTTGAAAAAATGGACCTTTGACTATGAAATAAAATGAGAGAATAGCAAGGGGAAGAAATATTGGCAACCTTTTATATAATAGCTTACAGTTTTCTTTCTAGAGTATCTTCATAAACAAATCCTCATTTGATCTTTGAGCAGCCCCAATCTCAGTCAAGTGGGCAGTGCAGGCGTTCTGGACAATGTAGAATGAGAAGCAAGTGTTTGGAGGTGCTTCCTTGGGAAAGGAAGTCATCGGCTTGACTGCAGACAGCCTTTATAATGAAACAACTGATAATAGATTTTTAAAAATTTTCATGGAATTCCTGTGATGCATACAGTGTCTTGAATAGATTTTGAAATGAACCTGTATAAGAGGCACATTGTCTCCATTTGCATGGCCTTCCCGAGAGTCGTTGCTATTCTTTACATGGATTTCCTTTTCTGGACCCAAGATAGAATATACATCTTTAATTTATCTCATCACTCTGATGGGGAACTTTCCGGCATATGCTATCGAATTTGTTAAGTGAAGGCATATCTCTATTTTGTAATCCATGAAAGCTGGTATTAAAGACTAAATAAATACACTTCAGGAAAGATAACATTTTTCACAACAGATGTGAGAGCAAAGAAACTGCTGACATGTTTATTAGCAATGGATAAACTGAATGTTTCAGTTTGGCCCAGCACCCAGAAAATGCAGATGTGTATCCAGATGCAAACCTCTAGAATCTGCAAGAGAAAATTTGTATTAGACATTCTACAAGATTTCTGGCACTTCCTGCTTGACAAGAAGTATCCCTGAGAGCCACCTATCTCATGATATTTTGGCAGGTTTTTTCTCCCTTGCTCTGGTAAAAGCCAAAAAAATGCAGCAAGGCACAGTATTTAAAAAAAAGTAGAAATGGGAAGTTTACTAAAGCATTTTTGACCTTCAAGTTAGAATTTTAAAAGTAGGTCTGGCTTAGAATATAGGATGCCTGGGTCATCTTTCTTCACCTTAGGTTATTTTACTAGTTGTCAATAAACTGAACATTCTTTAGCTCGTGCAAACATTTAAATGAATAAGGTTTCAGTTTAATTCCTTGACTGTCTTTTCCTTGGTAGGAAAGTACTTTGACTAGAGTCTTAGCAAATTTCAGCATTTACTGACATTTTTTACAGAAAAATGGCTTAGTAAAGTCAGGCACAATATAGGAATCCATGCTTTTAATAATATTTAGTTAGAATAAAAATACATTAGGCAGTGTCCAAAACTAAGAATTTGGAATTGTTTCTACTCTGAGGATATATGGTCATTGAGTCAAAAAAAATTTTTTTTAAGTAGGCTCTACACCCAGCATGGAGCCCAATGCAGGGCTTGAACTCAAGACCCTGAGATCAAGACCTGAACTGAGATCAAGAGTAGGATGCTCAACCAACTGAACCACCCAGGTGCCCCAAAGTTTTGATTAATGTATCTTCCTATTTCATTAGCAATAATAATATTAATAGCTACTGTTTATTCAACCACATATGCCAAGTACTGTGCCAGTTGCTTTGTATAATAATAGTGACAATAGCTAACATTTTTAAGCATTTAGTGTATTACACATTATGCTAAGCTTGAATTATTTAATTCTTCCAAGAACTCTTTGAACTCAATCTCATTATAACATATATTTTACAGATGACAAAACTAAGGCTTAGAAAATTTAAGTGACTCTTAGTGAGATTTTTTTTAAAGATTTATTTATTTATTATTTTAGAGGCAGGGGGGAGGAGCAGAGGGAGAGGGAGAGAGAGAATCTCAAGCAGACTCCCTGCTAAGCATGGAGCCCAAGGTGGGGCTTTATCTCACAACCCTGAGATCATGACCTGAGCCAAAATCAAGAGTCAGACACTCAACCAACTGAGACACCCAAGTGCCCCTTAGTGAGATTTTTTAAAGTAAATTTAGCTGGGGGAAAACTGTTTTGAGATTTTTAAAATTGTTTTTGTAGTGTTGTGATTGTTTTATAAACTTGTTTAGAATGCAAAATGCCTTGAAAATTGCAACAATATTTAATCTATAAATTGAACAAAGCATATACTGGTTTGCTCATCACTGGCCATTGCTATTTTCTCCTTGGTGCCAGGAAAATGTGATCCTATGGTGAGTTGCTCAAATACCTAACCTTACTAGAGGTAGCAGGACTCAGAAACCAAGCACCTAGGGCAGAACAGAAGTCTGGGGTCAAAACAGAAATCAGGACAAAAAAGTAGATGTTTAAAATTATGGATTTACATCTGATCAAGCAATAGCCAAGTAAAAACATTATTCAGAATCTGAGAATGCAACCCCCATGGTTCCCTTCCAGTCTGGCTTTTGGCTCTCTTAATTTCATCCTCTTAAAACTCAATCTGAAAACATCTGTGCTAAAAAGTCATCAATGTGGTGAAATTTGAGGCATCATGTTGAATTACTGTCCATGTGTACATATTTCTGGTATAATAGCAATGCATAAATGTATTTTCAGGAATGTTTAGAAATAGAACATTTTGAGTGTTTGTTTTTACAAGCCAAGTGTAATATTTTAATAATTTTCATTGCAAATAAATATAGTTATTGTGAAAATATGCATAGTTTTTGATATTTATTCATCTTTGTAATTTATTAGAGCCACCCAAGAAAACTAGTTTAATTTTCTCATAATCACACCCTCTTTAAGACCCCAACCATATTATCTTGCTTGGCCATTTACCTCATTCACATGCTTCTAAATGGTTGTAACCTTTGCTAACATTCAAATCCACTCTTTAAAAGTACAGATTTACAGCAGTGAGTAGATACCAAAGAACGTTTTAGAGGCCGTTATGGCAACACAAAAGGCGTAGTCACAAAAATTGTTTGGACTGAGAAACAGCAACGTCATTGGAATAAATATGTTGTTTCCTAAGGCAACTGTTTTCTTGAAATGTAAAGTGAGAAGTATTTCCTCTGAACATGCCAAATCTTATACATTTAGAGCAGTTGTTCTCAAACTTCAGTGTGCATAGAATAATTTAGGAATTGTATTAAAACAAATCTGCAGGTACCCTGGGATCCAATTCCCAAGTAATTCAATGGATCTGCAGTAGGACTCAAGGATCTAGATTTTAACAAGCTCTCCTGAGAGATTCCCATGCACATGATCAACAGCATACTCATCTGGACACATTACTACATAGCCACATGCTATACACACAGGAATGTAACTTGGCTATGCCATGTTTTCTTTCCTTAAACCATCTTGACATAGCTTAATACCACGTTTGGGCTCTCATAGTTATTTTCAGTTTCAACTCAAATATGATACTTAAACTTTTCACTATGACCTTAAGCTGGTAATTCTTACTGGATTATAAATGAAATCCCTCAGATTCAGAATTATAATATCTTCATAGTGTTCAGGACTACAGGCTGATAACTTTGTCTGTATCTTGATTTTTTTTAGTAGCCCTTGGGAAGGAAGCATGGTTTCATGGGAACATCAAAGTATATAGGACAAAGTCCCAGCTTTGTGGGCATTGCTATTCTAGAGGGGAAGAAAAGGTATGTATGTGAGCAACTAAAATTTGATACAGCATGAGTCAAATAGTTGAATATCATTTCTTAAATCATGTTCGACATACCATTCATGTCCTCTGAATTGTTAACAAGTATTACAAGTAAAAAGGATTTCATGCCAGAAACATCCAAGAAATGATGGAGTAAACTTAGCTTTCCTTACTGTGGGACTTTTCAGAACCTTTAACGTGTATTACCACTCTGCATGAGGAGGTATAATATAGAGTTTTATGATCTTAGTTAGTGCTGATGATTTTCACAGACTTGATTTAAAGCATTTGTGTGGATATTAGTGTAATATGTATCACAGCCTAGAAAATTATGGCTCAGGCAAATACATAGGCATTTTAAGGAAAGTGAGATCATTCCCAGTTAAGGTGACCAGGGAAGGTCCCATGTAGATGTTGGCATTTAAGCTATGCTCAGTGATCATTAGCAGTCCTTCCTCAGCAGAGACAAAATATTCATGAAAAAATGGGGGTTGATAAGTAGTTATCTTTCTTGATAAAGGATTCTATCATCAAGGAAAAAGCTTTGAATTTGGCAACTTGGAGATCATTAACCATTGAGACAGCAGTGGCTGGAGAAATGGAAGGGGTGGAAGCCAATTTCACAAGATCAAGAATGGAGAGTTAGTGAAGAAATAGATTCTTAGGTGAATTTTGTAAAAGAAGATGGCAACTTGGTGTGGGTGGAAAAGTAGAGTGAGGGAAGTCATTTTTTTAATGGGAAGAGGCCTGTATGTCTTATCTTAATGGGTAAATTTTTTAGAAGTATATTTAGAGGTTCTAAGTTGTTAGGGTCTGACTCAGGAAAATGAAAAGGTCATTCATTCATACAATCATTATTGGGTACCTACTGTGGACCAGCTCTGTAAGTTCTGTATACAAATAAAGGATCTAATCACAGACTGAGAAAAGCGAAAGTCACGCTTGTCTTTCCCTTTGCTCAAACTTTATTAGTGTATCAGATTCAGCTCAATAATTCAAGTAAGACTAACAAGAAGGAATTTCTCACCCTAATTCATTTTCATTATTAATGAAGTAACATTTATTTTTAAGAGAAGTCATTGACATGTGGTGCCTGGGTGGCTCAGTTGGTTAAGTGTCTGCCTTTGGCACAGGTCATGATCCCAAGGTCCTGGGATGGGGCCCCTCATCTGGATCCTTGCTCAGCGGGAGGTCTGCTTCTCCCTCTGCCTCCCGTTCTCTCTGCCTGCCACTCCCCCTGCTTGTGCTTGTGCTCTCTCTCTCTGTCAAATAAATAAATAAAAAATCTTAAAAAAAAAGAGAGGTCTTTGACATATTTTTCCATTTATTAGACTAAAAGCAACGGAAACTCTCATATGCTGCTGGTGGGGAGAAAAAACATACATCTTTAGAACATGTTGGCATTACATTTTTATTGTATTTTTATTTTATTACATTTTAAGATATTTTTCTATTCTGTTACATTTAAAAAATTTTTTTATTATGTTATGTTAATCACCATACATTACGTCATTAGTTTTTGATGTACTGTTCCATGATTCATTGTTTGCATATAACACCCAGTGCTCCATTCTGTTACATTTTAAGATATTTATAACTTATGACCCAGAGCAGTGGTGTCCAACTTTTTGGTCTCAAGACTCCTTTATACTCTTAAAAAATATTAAGAGTTTTGTTTACATGAGTTTTATCCATAGATATATAGTGTATTTGAAATTAAAACTAAGAAAAATGTAAAGTATATATTAATTCATTTAAAAATAGCAGTGTTGTTAAAATAATATTAAAACTAAATGCTAACTGAAAAACAGTTTTAGTCAAAATAATTATTATTTCCAACAAAAATTTAGGGAGAAGTGTGACATTGTTTTACATCTTAGCAAATCTCTTTAGTGTCTGATTTACTAGAAGACAGCTGGATTCTCATATCTGCTTCTGCTTTTGATTTGGCACTGTATCACGTGTGATATAGTCTCTGGAAAATTCCACCCTACATTCACAAGAGACTGAGAGTAGAAAGGACAAATAAAGTCTCAGTATTATCATGAAAATCATTTGGTACTCATGGATCCCTGGTAAGCATCTTGAGGACCCTAGGGGTTCCTGAATCACCTTTAGAGTTTTCTGCCACAGAGAAACTCCTGCACCAGGATGCAGATAGAAAGATGTTTAGAGCAGCATGTCCATACAGCAGGGGCTCACAGAAACAGTTCAAATGTTCACTTAGAGTGGAATGGATAAACAAACCGTGTTATGTTCACACAGTGGACTGCTATGCGGCAGTAACAATGAATTAACTAGAGCTACGTGTACCAACATGGATAGAAATCACAAATACAAATTCAGCAAGTGAAGCAAGTCATAAAAGAGTGCATACAAAGTGACTCCATTCGTAGAAAGTTCAACGCAGGCAAAATGAACCATAATGTTTAAGAATGTATGAATTAGTGGCAAAACTATAAAGAAAAGCTAAACAAGTAATGTCACAAATAGCAAGACCATGATGCCTGTGGGGAGCAGTTATGATGAGGGAAGAATAGATGGGCTGGGTTGGGGTTCTAGCAATGTTCTGTTTCTTGACCTGGTAGTGGTCACATAGGTGTTTGCTTTACAATTATTTGCTAATTATGTTAAAATGTACAAGCAAGGTTTATTTACTTTGTCTTACTTATTAAATATTCTATAATTAAAAAATAAAAACATAAATAGAAGAGCAAACTTGGGGCATTTCTCTAGAAGTCATACACAGACACACATGGTTGTTTCAGTTAATTATTACTGTTTAACATACCACTTACCCAAATTTAGGAGCTTCAAACAACAATATTTTATTGTTTTTCTAATTCTGTGGGTTTACCAGGTTTGGCTGGACAAGGGCTGAACTGTTTAAGGGTGCTGCTTCACTCACATGTGGGGTCCCCCAACGTGATGACTGGAATGGTGAGGGCTGACTAGGCATCTTTCTCTCCCCAGGAGTCTCCCTGGCAGACTGAATTGCTAGACACTGTGGCTCAGGGCTCCAACAGCCAACATTCCCAGATAATAAGCCCCGATGTGCCAGTGGTTATCAAGCCTCTGTCTGCATCATGCTTGACTATGTCTCAGTGAGCCCAGAACCCACATGGGTGTGGCCAATCCAAGGGCGAGAATACAAGCAGGGGAGGCATGCTTCACTGGGATCCACCAATGTAACTATCCCACAACTGTATAAACATGCAGTGCACACACACTCATGCAATTGCCTACCACAATTGTATATATATGCACTACACACACACAGATATATACATATATAAAATATATAAAGATATGTGTATATATATAAGTATAGCAAAGAGAGAAGTCTCAGTGGTCTGGGGTGACCCCAGGTGAAGGGAAGTGTATGGTTCGAATAATTATAACGTCCCACCCAAATGTAAGATTCTGGCACTTGTGATGTGAGTCACAAGTTTCCTTTTTGCATAATCACTGCCATCTCTATTCTCCTTAGTCCATGTTAACTTGATTAAAGTAACCAGTAAACAAATTGGGTGTTAAAAAACAAGAGACAGAAAAAAATTTGTGTCGAAAATCTGCCATTCCATCTGCACACTGACATGGCTATGGTCATCTTCAAATAATTAGAAAGTGCGATCAACCATCAATGCTGTATTGGTTTCCAGACTCAGAGGTTAATAGCAACTTCGTTTGACTTACAATGGTAATGCAGTAATGACTCCTACCAGCCAGGAAGATACCGTAAATACCCAGTAAAGAACACACCAGCTTTTGGCCCTGCCCTGACAGTGCACGGGTATGTCCTGTGGGTGGCGTCCTGGAGCACATGACTCCTGAGTGTCCCTTGTGAGATTTGGTGGAAGACACAGAGCAGGCAGGGAGGGATCCTAAAGGAAAGACTCTACCAACAAGCCTGCTGATCAAATAGCTTTGGAAATGTATTTTAGCAATTTGGCTGAAAACCTGCTCTAGGTTAGCATTTCTTGTAAGCAATTATGTGGTAGTCCTTTTTTTTTTTTTTTATTGGGCCATAAGCTCTCAAGGGACAAGGACCGGATATTTGCTTTCTTTATAATTCTTCCTAGAACCCTGAACTCATTCGTAAACTGTACTCAGTAGGTACTTAATCACTGTTGTTGATGGCCTGGCCGACCTGATCTCAAAATACAGAGATTTTAAGAGCATGTTTAACCAAATATTTTTGTAGTTTGAAAGAGATCTTGTTTTGAGTTTGAGGTAGAGGCCCAGCTACTCCTCCTTTATCCCAAACAGCCCTGTGTCTACAACAGAAATTCTGCAGAGTAAATATATATTTACAAAGGATCCTACTCAGCTCTTAGCATATCACAGACCCTCCTGTTTATACTCCTTCTCCAAGTCCTGGAGAACTATTCACACCACAGAGGAACAATTCTGTCTATTGATGTGATGCTGATTTGCACCAAGCCTGGATAAGAGGAAACTCCTGTGTGGCTCTTGACAAAGTCTAGAATGCAAACAACAAAATTCTAGAGCAGATTTTTCTCCTTTTTTTTTTTCTGAAATGCATTGACTAAAACCTGTATCCATATGCTTAAGGTCATTGAATGGGACTTCCAATTTCTCTGTTTTTTGTTGTCTTTTTTTTTTTTTTGTCATCATTCCTTTCCCTAAAGGGAGCCTCAATTAATGACTTATGTCCAGACTTTTCATTTGAAAATCCTGTTTGAAATGCAATTAATGATCCACTAATAGGCAATATTGAAACATCTACTTGTTGAGTGAAACTTGGATGATTACTTCAGATAGATGGGCAGTCATTTGTGTGCTGGCCATGGGTCAGATAATGTTGTTCTCAATATCTGAGAAGGATGCCTAGAATAGAATGATCTATCACTATAAAGCTGCTCATTTCCTGGCACATGACTGCCTTAAAGAGTATCACATTTTCCTATCCCTTTCTCTCTCTCTTTTAATTTTTTAAATGTCATGGAGTGATGAGACTAAGGGCTTTCGCCCTTGATTTTATCTGCACGTAGAAACATTTTCAGGAGAGGTTTGACTCCTCTATGCCGTATGTTCCCGGCTACATCTTTCTTCTGAAGACTGAATTTTGTATCAAGTATGGATCTCATCCTAATGAGATTCATCTCTTATCAGCTATTTCCCTTCTTAAATCTAACACCTTACACCTCTTTTAAAAAATTTTAAAGGAGCCTCTATAAGGAAACATGAAAATAACTCCTGAGAGTAAAAGCAACCCAGAGTCCAGCACTATTTAACAATAGTGATAGGATTTCTATTGTTCTGCCAGGAGGATTATCATGGCAACCATGCCAGATTCACCATTGCCTTAATGCAGGGCTTGGTGATAGCTCTCTCAGTAATTATTGCTTTCCATAATATGACCACAGTTGAATGATACATTAAGCACCCTTGCCTACCAGCATGGCAGCTGTGGCCAGCTAGGACAAGGAATGTTCTCCGGCCACATATTCTCAGAGGTGGGCTGCATGCTATTTACCTGGTGAGAAATTTGCAGAAAGATGTTTCCCAACCCTGTGTTCTCACTCCAGGGCACCTGGCTGGCCTGAGATCCATGTGCAGACCCTTCTCTCTTCTCTGCACTGAGGCTCCTACTGGACAGAGAGAAACTGGATTCTACTTTCCCCAACATCAGAGCTACCTGTCCTCAAAGTTCCCCTGTTATTCAAGTTCTTAAAAGTTGCCTCTTACTTTTCTTCCAAGTATTTAACTGTTTGAAAGGAGTTTGTTTCCAAAAGTCTTATGTTCAAGGCACATACTAGTTTTAGGAAAGTACTTACTTCTTGGCCTAAGAAGTAGGCCATGTATGAATGGAAAGGTAGGTGACTTGGGCATGATAACTGAATGGTCAGCAATAGTAAGCCTTTATGTCTCAAAATTAATATGTTTTTTAACTTTCTTTTTAATTTTGAGAAATGGCAAACTTCCAGGTTCTCTAGTTTTAATGTAAAAAAAAAAAAAAAACTCCAGTGTTTAGAGATGCTTTAAAAATTTAACCAGTTAACAGAAAAAAAAAAATCAGTCCACCTTAACCAATATGAAATCTTTATTAAATTGATTTCATTTGCCCAAGATGCTCACTTCTCTCTAGACACATCAATATTAACCAGTATTTTCCTAGACCAGAATATGTTCCTGTTTTAAGTAAAAATAGACCCCCCAAGTATCCTGTATAAGACACTTACAGACATGTGCATTTGCCATTCCTCAGACAAGGTCAAGCATCACTTAACCCATCCCACGGTAGCTATGAGGGTGAATTCCTTCTAGGAAGTTGCCCTCTTAAACAGTGATCTTATCAGGAGACTTTGAGCAGCAGACAGACAGATCCTGTTTTTATCTTCTTTAAATTTTAGAGTCTTTTGAAAATATTCACTGCTGTAAAAAGTTCCTTGACAGAGTCAGGAAAGGACATTGAGATTTTGTGCTTTAAAAAATTAAATGGTATTTGTTTTTCTTTAATTCAAAGGCAGGTGAGAAAAGAAAAAAAAGCCATTTCGTGATAATCCAGACCAAGGAACAGAGAAGAAGGAAATTGAACACACTTTTCCATGTTTGTAAGTCAATATTTCATGAATGTTGATTTTTGAACAGAGGAGATTTTGACCTGAGAATTAGTGGAGTAAAACAAAATCCTGTGCATATAAGAGAGCAGAGAAATGTTTATGAATCTTTAAGATCAGAGAAGTGCCATTGGGGATGAGCTATCATTTAGTTGGAAAGAGCACGAAGCTAGGAATTGGACAGACCAGCCTGCAAACCTACCCTTCACCACCGGTTACCTGTGAAACTTTGGACGAATTATTTAACCTCTCTGCTTTCACTTCCTCATCTGTAACATGTGCAGAGTAATATGAAATCTACATCGCTTTTAGAATTGAATGAGATCACGCATAAAGCACTTAACACAGTGCCTGGCACAGCTTAAGGCTGCTGTTAGACTTTTTATTTTTCTCTTCTGGCAACAGATTTTTGTGGCTGTTTCAACAATTTAACCCCCCATCTCTACCAAGTTGCCAAAAGAGAATTTTCCATACTTGCCCCTCTTAACCACACCCTGCTTTAATCATGAACCAGATTTCAGCACTACCCCTGAAAGGTCACCACCCACTACAGATTTTCTCTGTGTAGTTTTAAATTTCACTGTACCCATAAATGCTAAAAGCAACCTATCAGTCAAAGTGATACTTAGCACCTCTTATTAAGAGGTTGTACTGTTATAGTATGCCACTCTAATCTAGAAAGGAAAAACATGTGATTACACATCATGAGAATGAAGGCATTCACAATACATTCAAGACAATACTCCATGTTCTGTCAAGAAAGGGAGATTTTATACCATATAAAACCATCTCTCCAAGGACTAAGATATCACAGCAACACCAGGATCACCTAACACCTCCAGGTAAGCTCTGTCTATCTACCTATCTATCCATCCGTCTTACAAAATAGTTCTAATAGTCGAACACTGTAAATTCTTAAAAATGTATCCTCAAACTTAATTGAGGTTTTATATTATTTTTATTTCAGATTTCAGTTTTGCTTGTGAAACACACCACACCCAGTTTATAATGTAATTATCCTCAGAACATTGGGAACTTTAATTTTGGAATAGATCTTGACAATTCAGTTATTCTCCATCTGTATCAGCTCCTTCTTGTGCAATGATGGAAAACCTAACTAAATTTGGCTTAAGCCAAAAAAAAGGTGGGGGAGGGAGTGATGGGAATTTTTTAGTTCTCCTAACCAAAACGTGTAGGGGTAGAACCAGTTTTAGCTACAGCTGTACCCAAGGACTCAGCAGATGCCAATAGACCTTCATTGCTCTACACCTTTCAGTTTTACCTTTTTTTAAAGATCTTATTTATTTGTCAGAGGGAGTGCAAGCGCAAGAGAGCCCAAGCAGGGGGAATGGCAGGCAGAGAAAGAAGCAGGCTCCCCACTGAGCAAGGAGCCAGATGTGGGCCTCATTCCCGGGACCCTGGAATCACGACCTGAGCCAAAGGCAGATGCTTAACTGACTGAGCCACCCAGGCGCCCCTCAGTATTACCTTTTAAGGAGTGACTTCACTGTTAGGTTCCATGATATGGCAAGAGGGCACGTAACTCCAAGTCCAGTTGGCTCCAGATTTATATCCAACAACAAAGAGAGTTTTTCTCTCCTCTCCCTCTTTTTCTCAAGTCCTAGTGAAAGACTCGTTCCATGTGAAAATTCTGTGAACAAAGATGGTTGAATGGATGCTAGGTACAAAAACAAGATATCTGGTAGAGTGATTACTCCTCAAGTGATTCCAGGAAAGAGTAAAATGGTTAGTTATACTGGTCTACCCTGCAACTATCACACTTTTATATCTGCTAGAATATTTGGAGACAACTCAGTCATATATGACCATCTCAGAGCATCTCATCACATACTCTAAGCTTCTCACTATGTGGTAGGCAAGCGCTAGGGCTTGAAGAAACAGACATCTGTCCCACCAACTTCTCTAATACCCACTTCTTTATGGAGGCCATCAATTTCAGCCTTGTGTTAAGGGGAAATGAACAAGGAGTTAATGAAAACTCTTCTGGGTTTCCTATGTGAAGTTAAAAAACAAAACAAACAAAAACAGATTGAAACTCACATCATTGAGATATATTAGATCCATGAAGGTTATTCTCTCTTAAGTCCAAACTTATTCAGACCCAGGGCACACAAAATAATTTGGAACATTACTGCTCCCTTTTATTGAGAAAGCTCAGAGGGTATGAAACTGGCATTGAGTGACCACTCAGCAGGTTCCTGGGAATGCTTCCTGTGACTTTAGGGAATCTCACAAAAGACAGAGATTTGCCTAAGATAGTCCATTTTGGACTCTGTATTATCTTCAGCCAGAATTAATTCTTCCATTATTTTAATTAAAGTGAAGCGCTGTTGTCATTTTTTTCTACTCTGATACACACTTGTAAAAGCCCTGTGTTATTGGTTCAAATCTTTAGCCCTCACAGGGTTTCCTTTTGTTTGTATAGGGCAGGTATAATAGCATTATTTAATCAGCTTCACAGTTTAAGCAAGCATTAGAAGAAGTTTTAGCTCTTACAAAGCATGAACTTCAAATACTTTCCTCTCTGTTCTTTTTTTGGGTGATCCATAGCCAAGAAGCTTCCCAAAGTCTCCACAATCAAGAAAAGACAGAATTGGTGTCATTCCAAATATCTATGGATAAGATCTGGGCCAGTGAAATCTAGTCTGGAATTAGAAATGGTGTCGTGTTGCTATTTTTTAGCAATTAAATGGTTGCTTTCTGGTTACTAGGAAAATTCCCTTCAAAAAGTTTTTATGAAACTTGGTCTCACTGCTTAATATTTGCAAAAAGCACACAGAATCCATGCCTTTGATTTTTATAGGCTGGACAAAGTTCCTTGCCATAGGCTGGGACCTATTATCATGGCTAGGAGAACAGGATCCAGCAGCAAGCATAGGTTAATTTTGAGGCTGCTTATATCACCTTTGTTTTTCCAAGACAATTCAGGTTAGAGGAAGGTGGTCTGTCTGTTGTCTTTCTGGTTTCTTCTTCTTTTTTTAATAAATATTTTTTATTTAAATTCAATTAATTAACATATAATGTATTATTGGTTTCAGAGGTAGAGGTCAGTGACTCATCAGTCTTATATAACACCCAGTGCTCATTACATCACATGCCCTCCTTAATGCCCATCACCCAGTTACCCCATCCCCCTGCCCCCCCTCCCCTCCAGCAACCCTCAGTTTGTTTCCTATGATTAAGAGTCTCTTATGGTTTGTCTCCCTCTCTGATTTCATCTTATTTTATTTTTCCCTCCCTTTCTGGCTTCTTCTTATGAACTTGAAGCAGTGTGATAGCTTTTTAGTTTAATGAAATTTTATCATATTGGAAACCAAAAAGGGCGGGGGAGGCTTACCATCTTAAGGAAAGTAATGAAAAGCTTTTCTTATTTTTTATTTTATTTAAAAAAATTTTTAAAGACATTTATTTATTTTGAGAGAGAGAGAGAGAGAGCACAAGCAGGAGGGGCAGAGGGAGAAGGAGAGAGAATCTCAAGCAGACTCCGTGCTAAGCACAGAGCCCACGGGGGTTTCAATCTCACCACCCTGAGGTCATGACCTGAGCCAAAACCAAGAGTTGGACGCTTAACCAACTGAGCCACCCAGGTGCCCCAAAAAAGCTTTTTTTTAAAAAATGAAAATTTCAGATTTGCAGAGAGAAAGCTATTTTTTTTTGTTTTTTTTTTTATTTGTTAAAAGTGTCAAAGAATTTATCACAAAAACCTTTGGATCTCGTGCGTGTGTGTGTGCTGTGTGTGCACTCACGCGTGCTTGCTCACATTAACTGGAGAAGGTAATTGCATTACAGGGGATTGGTACGGAGAAGAAACAATCAAGTTGATTCAACTATGGGATAAGATTAAGGGCAGGATGACTGCATTTTAGGCTTATAGCAGGGCAGTTGATTGAGTAAAATTTGAAAA
Source organism: Neomonachus schauinslandi (assembly GCF_002201575.2). NCBI lineage: Eukaryota > Metazoa > Chordata > Mammalia > Carnivora > Phocidae > Neomonachus > Neomonachus schauinslandi. The sequence goes on from NC_058408.1 coordinate 55,749,305, forward strand.
ACTGCATAACCCCGACTATCTCCCAACTATTAATTTGTACCTGCTTCGACATGGAATGTTGTCATACTCTTCCTTTGAAGATTTAACTCATATTAAGGTTAACATGGAAATATTCCTCAACAATCTCCACTTTCAGGTGTAATCAGCCACTTTTTCCTCTGCTGTAATGGTCATTATTTTTTGTTTACTCACACAGTAAATATCTTCACAGTTAATATCTTCAGTGAGGGAAAAAACTTGGCTTGTTTATGGCAGATTTCTCTCTTGTCATTCAGTAGAACATGACAGGTAGTAAACCTGATATGTGTTTAATAAATAAATGTTTGTGTTCTATATGAAAAGATGTCAAAACTCAGACACATCACATTTATTCACTTGTTCAATTCTTTTTTTTTTTAAGATTTTATTTATTTGACAGAGAGAGAGAGCACAAGCAGGGAGAGTGGGGAGGGGGGAGGAGATCGAGCTTTTGTTAGAAATCAGAATGAGGGACATCAGGCTTTTGTTAGAAATCAGGCTCCCTGCTCAGCACGGATGTGGGGCTCCATCCCAGGACCCTGGGATCATGACCTGAGCTGAAAGCAGATGCTTAACTGACTGAGCCACCCAGGTGCCCCTCACTTGTTCAATTCGTTATTGAGCAAATATGTTCCTGGCACTATTCCAGGTGACAGGGATACAGCAGTGAACAAACAAGGAATCCTATCTTCATGGAGTTTATAGTCCAGAGTGGGAGACAAACAATAAAGAAACAAGAAAAATAAACTCTATGGTATGTTAGATAATGATAAATCTTAAAGAGAAAAGTGGCAGTGGGAAAGGGGAGTAGGAGTGTTGAGATAGGCAGGCTTTAACATTTTACATGAAGTGACCATGAAAGAGGATATTTAATGTAGGTTCCAGCTTTGTACAGTCAAGGTACAAGACTTAATTAAAGTTCATAGAGCATAATCCTTATAGTTGCTATTTAAGGAAAATTTAGAATACCTTAATGTATAATTAATGACTCTTTAGCTAGGCACTTACAGTGTTTAAGTTTCATGGGGTGAGGAGCAAGAGCTTATTAAATAAATCCTTGGCTTTTATAAAGATTGCAAATAGAATTTTTAAGCAATTTAAGTGTAAATAACTTTTCCAAACAATTTGCAGCTGCGATCTAAATATAAATATTTGGTATGTATAATTAAAATCATTTTCTGCATCCACTAAATAGGTCCCCTGAGTGCCACTTTAGCAAGCAACATAGTGTGAGCCTAACTCCAAATAGTTTAAGTATAGAAGAGTTATAAAACCTCACTTCTAAAATAAATTTAATTCAGATATTTCATTAATTCAAAGCTTTCCTACCAAGATCAATTAGTGTTATTTCCCTGCACGTATTTAATTGGAACAAAACACACATTTTAGAAGGTATATTTTTCGTGTGCTCCAAAGTCTAGTTAGCCGGCGGTTTTGTGGCTATAAGGAGGTAAGGGGAAATTCACAAATTAGGCTTTTGTTAGAAATCAAAATATTCAGTGATTCACTGATGATGAGATTTGGGACATATCTGTTGAAACAGGAAGAGTAAGTTAGTTTTCACCTTTGCCTCAACATGACCGCATTTCCATTTATTCCTGCTTCTGAGTAAGCACACACCCTGCTGTCGATCATTGCCTATTAGATCTTCGTAGCATTCACATCTCCCTGGTAGGTAAGTGTAATACACAGTTGACCCTCGAACGATGAGGAGGTTAAGTCAAAAACCCATATATAGCTTTTGACTCCCCCAAAACTTGACTGTACTGATAGCCTAATAAACAGCCAATTAACACATACTTTGTGTGTTGTATTATATACTGTATTCTAACAATCAGATAAGCTAGAGGAATTACCAAGAATATCATAAGGAAGGGAAAATGCATTTACAGTGCTGTATTGTATTTATTGAAAACAAATCTGCGTGTGAGTGGACCTGCACAGCTCAAACCCAAGTTGTTCAAGGGTCTACCGGATATGTAACTTGAGAACACTTTCCTCTTTATTTCATTTTAATTAGTCACTTCTCACCAGGTAATTGAAAACCAAATTGCTCCTTCAACCTAGTGTATACTTTGCCTTATTTCCTTGGTGCTGTGTGACATACTCAGCCTCAGGCTGTCTCTTATGACAATCCATAAGGTCTGATTTCCTGAATATCTGCTCATCTCTAAAGTACACTGAATGACCGATCTGCTGGATCGATTCCTGCTGATCTGCAGGCTGCTAGGATACCACCTATCCTTTGAGGACAGGTTACGACAAGGATCTCTCTTCAGCGGTGCTTTTTCTTCTTTAAAGGGAAATTTGAACAAGGGTTGCATGGAATGCAAAGAACTTTTCCAGAGTAGAGTATATTGGTCTCTCTGTAAACTGAATGTAGGGCACAAAGAGAAACACAATGAATGTATGTTGCTGTTTAGAGAAAATTTTAGACCTTCTAGCCCACAGTGGATTTATTGATGTTTTTGCTTTACTTTCATAGGAATAGATCCAATTCTTAGTTGTTCAAAAGTAAATTTTCAAGTGTGTGTCAGTTTTCCCAGAAATTTATTTTTTTTTCTTTCTCCCTTCTGTTGGACACTTTTTAACTTCAAGAGGAAACATTTACAACATTTTCTAAGAGACGACATGGAAAATGGTAGGAATTTACCTATAAAATGAAAACTTGGGATTATTGAAGGATTTGAATTATCAATGCTTTTATTAGATTTAATTAATACAACTTATTAAGTTAATACTCTATCACTTTTTCAGGTGTTTCTAGTTTTCGTCTTCTTGCAGCCCAAATACACCTACTTCTGAAAAAAAGGAGTTCCGGATATCCCAAGAATTCACTGTGACACGAGCGGCCCAACCTTGAGTCCACTCTCGGACATATGTAAAGACTGAAATCTGAAATAAAATTTGAAGGCATATTTACAGGCATCAACTTCCCCTTCAGCATTCCCAATTTAACTTTAGTCCTCCCCACTTTTTACTGGCCTCTTTCTGGAAAGCTGGATGGCTCTCTCAGGATCAGGATAACTCCTCAAGTTACACTCTGTATGGAAGCTCTGGCAGTTACTCGCTGGTTTTATACGAAAGTTTTATTAAGTCCGTGCCAAATAGCTTCTCGTCATTGGATCAGCTAAAAATGTAAGTTTTTTGCTCAAGTGACAACTTTGTATTAAAAGTAGTATGTGTGTGTGTGTTCAAGGATTGAAAATTGCCCACACCAGATCCTGGGTTTTCATACTAACGCACTTCAAAGGAAAAGCTGCTTCCCAACTGGTTCTCATATTTTCTTCAATTGGTTTCTCATCAAAATGATTCAGAAAGCACTCCTATTGCACGAACACGGACATGGGATACTGATGACTCAAACCGGGTCATATAAGCTGGGGTTTCTCTGCAGGGCCCAGGGAATGAGCGTCCACTTGGAAATGTTCCCTCCTATCAAGATATGTAGAAAGAAACACAGGGAAAACTGGTTATAAAAAAGAGAAACAGATTCATAAATATAGAGAAAAAACTGGTGGTTGCCAAAGGAGAAGGGGGTCAGGCAAAATGGTGAAGGGGATTCAGAGGCACAATCTTCCAGTTATAAAAGAAATAAGTCATGGGGATGAAAAGTACAGCAGAAGGAATATAGTCAGTAATACTATAATATGCTATCGTGGTGAGCATTCCAGTATAACTGTTGAATGCTTATGTTGTTCACCTGAAACTAATTTAATATTATATGTCAACTACAGTTCAGTTAAAAATAAAAATAAACTAAATGGAGATTGCATTTGTTTGGAGGCCCTTCTTAAAGTTGCTTTTAGCATTATGCTATTTGTATGACAATTACTAAGAATGAAACCCACAGAGCCTCATTCTTCTTCCCTTTATAAGAGTGGTACTAATGGACCCTAGAGGAGTGTCTTCTAAATTTTAGTAAAAATCAAAACTTTTTAATTGACAATTAAGACATCTGGCTATGACTATAAAAGTTGAGAAAAACATGTGATTCTAAACTTTCCAATCAGAACTGAACATGTTTGTTCATTTTTCAAAATTAGGTCTGATTAAAAATATTTCTAGTTGATGGAAATTTGAGTTGTTTCCAGTTTGGGGCTATTATAAATAAATCTGCTATAAACATTTGAGTACAAGTTTTGGAGTAGACTTATGTTTTTATTTCTCTCTAGTAAAAACAAAGAGTAGAGTTGGTGGGCTATCTGGCAATGTGTATGAGCACCAGTTGCTCCATATACATATGCTTGCCAACATTTGTTACGGTCAGTTTTTTAAATTTTTGCTATACTAATGCATATGTATTGGTATATTACTGTGATTTTGTTTGCATTACCCTAAAGACAAATGATCTTTTTTTTTTAAAGATTTTATTTATTCATTTGAGACACAGAGATATATATAGAGAGAGCATGAGCAGTGGGAGAAGCAGAGAAGAGGGAGAAGCAGACTCCCCGCCGAGCCAGGAGCCCAACGTGGGGCTCGATCCCAGGACCCTAGGATCATGACCTGAGCCGAAGGCAGACGCCCAACCATCTGAGCCACCCAGGCGCCCCAAGACAAATGATCTTGAGCACCTTTTTCTGTGCTTATTTATCATCTACATTTCTACTTTGGTGACATGAGTATTAAAATTTTGCTTATATATATATATATTTTAAAGATTTTATTTCTTTATTCATGAGAGAGAGAGAGAGGCAGAGGGAGAAGCAGGCTCCCAAGGAGCAGGGAGCCCGATGCGGGACTCGATCCCAGGACCCTGAGATCATGACCTGAGCTGAAGGCAGACGCTTAACCGTCTGAGCCACCCAGGCGCCCTGCTTATATTTTTATATTGTTCATCTTTTCAACACTGAGATGTAAATGTGCTTTTGTATTTTGCATTTTGTACAGATTCTTTGTCAGATATAGTTTTTTGGAAATATTTTCTCCTAGTCTGTGGCTTGCCATTTCATGTTTTAAGTACTGTTTTTAATGAGCAAAATTAATTTTGTTGGACTCCAGTATATCAATTATTTTTTATCATTTGCAGATTTTTGGGGTCCAATCTAGGGTATCTTTGTTTAGCTGAAGGTCACAAAGATTTGCTCCTGTGTTCTTCCAAAAGGATTTTAGTTTTAGTACTTTTAGGTCTATGATCAATTTTGAATAAATTTTTCTGTATGGTGAAAGTAAGGGTCAAGTTTCATCTTTCTAATGGTAAATGTCTAATTGTTCTAGCACTATTTGTTGATAAAAAATATACTTTACCCACTGAAATACTTGGCACCATTATAGTCTACTTCTGGATTCTCAATTCTCTCCCATTGATCTATATGTCTATCCTTTTGTCAACACTGTTTTATCTTGAGTAATGTAGCTTTATAGGCTTAAAAACAGGGAGTGTAAGTCCTCCAACTTGATTTTTCTATTTTAGGTCCTCTGAATTTCCATATACATTTTAGAATTAACTTTTCAATCTCTACCAAGAAAAAGCATTTTGACTGGGTTTGCAATTGATTTTTTAGAACAATTTGGGAAAAACTGACATCTTAGTATCAGGTCTTCTGATCCATAAAAATGGCTTATCTCCCATTTATTTAGGTCTTTTTAACTTTAGTTTTTAACTTTTTAACTTTTGGTGCTATAGTTTCTGATGTATATGTCATGCACATGTTTTGCTAAATTTATCCTTAAGTATTTCAGGTATTTAATGTTATTGTAATGGCAATTTTAAATATCACTTTTTAATTATATATTTATACTATATAGAAATAAAATTGATTTTTGTATATTGGTTTGTATTCTACAACTTTGCTAAGCACACTTACTATTATCTTGTTCCTCTTTTTTGGCAACTTTTGAGGATTTTCTTCATAGATAATCATGTGTTGGCTGCTAATAAATACAATTTTACTTCTTTCTTTCCAATGTGTTTTTTTTTTCTTTTATCCTTCCTTCCATCTTTCCATCTTTCCTTCTTTCCCTCCTTCCGTTTTCATTTCCACTGTCTAGAACAATGATTCTCAGATTGGGAGGAATGTTGTTCGCACCTCAGAGGACATTTGGCAATGTCTGGGGACATTTTTGGTTGACAAAACTGGAGAACAGGCCAGTGGTGTCTATTGAGTAAGAGACAAGGTGCTGCTAAACATCCTAGATAGCCAACAAAGAGTTATTAGGCCCAAAACATCAGTAGTGCTGACATTAAGAAAACCCTATAGGTTTAGAATCTGTAGTACAATGTTGAGTGCAAGTGATGACAATAGACATCCTTGTTTTGTTCCTGATCTATGGAAACAGCATTCAGGCTTTTTTACAATTAAGTCTGATGTTAGCTGAAGTTTCTCTATAGAGACCCTTTATTATTTTAAGGACATTTTCTTCCATTCCCAGTTTGCTGAGAATTTTTATCAATAAAGATATTGAATGCTGACAAAAGTTTTCTTCATCAAAGGATATAATTATATGTTATTTTTTCTTTTTAGTCTGTTGATATGGTGAATTACATTGATTAGTTTTTGAATGTTGAACAAACCTTGAATTCCTGAGAAGAAACTATTTTGATCATGAAGTATTATTAATTTTATTTATTACCAGATTCCACTTGTTAAAATTTTGTCAAAGATGTTCACATCAATTCTCACAAGGGATATTGATCCGTAGTTTTCTTTTTCTTTTTTTTTTTGATATGTCTTTTGTCTGGTTTTAGGATCAGGGTAATGTTGACCCATAAAATGGGCTAGGAAATGTACCTTCCTATTTTTTTTTTTTTTTTTTTGGAGAATTTTTCTAGAATTTATATTATTTCTTTCATAAATACTTGATAGAATTCAATTGTAAAGATATCTGGGCTGGAGGTTTTGGGGGAAGTCTTCTAATGTCTAGTTCAATTACCTTAATAATTAGACATTTGGTCATTTTTTTTCCTTGATCAGTCTAGCTAGAAGTTTACTAATTTTATGGGTCTTTGGTTTGATTAACTTTTTTGTTTTTATTTTTTCAATTTCATTAATTTTGTTCCTAATTATATTTTTTCTTCTGCTAGCTTTGGGCTTTATTTGTTCTACTTGTTTCTAGTTTCTTATGGTGGAAGCATTGATTATTGAGCTGAGACCTTTCTTCATTTTTTTTTAAGATTTACTCTTTTATTATTTTAGAGAGAAAGAGAGAGAGAGAGCAAGAGCATGGAGGGGAGGGGCAGAGGGAGAGGGAGAGAAAGAATCTCAAGCAGACTCCCCGCTGAGCAAGGAGTCTGATGCAGGGATCCATCTCATGACCCTAAGATCATGACCTGAGCCCAAATCAAGACTCTGATGCTTTACTGACTGAGCCATCCAGGCATCCCAGAGACCTTTCTTCATTTCTAATGTAAGCCTTTATTACTATAATTTTTTTTTAAGCATTGCTTTAGTTGACTTCTACAAAATTTTTAACAGCTTTATTTTGGTTTAGTTGGCCCACATTAAAATGTATATATTTAAAGTGTATGATTTGAAATGTTTTTAACCATGAAGCACCGTGAAACCATCACTGCAGTCAAGACAATGAACATGTCAATCACTGCCAAATATTTTCATATGCTCTATTATGCTCTCTCCCTTCTACTCTTCTTCAGTCTACCCCCACTCCTCCAGGCAACCATCCATCTGTTTTCTGTCACTATAGATTAGTTTGCTTTCTATACCTTTAAATAAGTAGAATCATACAATATGTACTTTTTTTTCTTTTTGACTTCCTTCAATGGATATAATTATTTTGAGATTTATTTATGCTGTAGTATGTATCAACAGTTCATTCCTTTTTATTGCTTAGTAGTATTCCATTGTATGGATATACCACAATTTGTTTATCCATCCACTGTTAATGAACATTTGGGTTATTGCCAGTTTTACACTATTACATATATGATTTCTATGAATATCGGTATACATATAATTCTGTGAATATATGCTTCGTTTTCCTTGGATAAATACTTAGGAGTGAAAAAGTTAGATTTTTATGATAGATATATGTTTAACTTTTTAAGAAACTGCAAATCTATTATCCAAAGTGGTTGTGCCACTTTACATTCTCACCTGAGACCCATGATGTTTTCATTTGCCTTATTACTATATCATTCCTGACATTCATATTTTATTTGTACAAGTTAACTGAAAAAAATCTCTTATGTATTTTACAACACTCAGGATTTCTGTGTTGACATTTCATTTATGGACTAAAGTTTTTCAAGATGCAATCACTCTTAGGGAGAAATTGAGCATGGTGTTGTGTTTTTACTACAAATACAGAAATTGTTACTTGATTCAATTCTGTTCTGATGTCAAAGCTGAGAAATGAGCCTGGAAGCTGTAGAAGCCATGTTTAGAGGTGACCCAAGAGCATAGGACTGGCATGCAGAGAAAGAAGCAAAGAGAAAAGAGAACAGAAGGTGGAGGGAAAACAGATTGATAGAATTCAAACCCCTGGCTTCAGCATTTGGTTACATGAGATAATATATCTCTCTTTTTGCCTTAAAGAGGTATTATATGTCATCCCTGCCCACATATTCTAGTTGATGAGACCACAATAACACAGAAAAAACAATACGCCATACAATAAGAGAATAAGACAAGACATAACATATTGCTAAGTGACACTTTTATACTTCTACTATGTTACTTCTAAAGCTGGGGCTCCTGCTCAATGTGACCACCAGTATCAGGCAGCTGTGAAAGAGACTCCACTGTAAGCCCTGGGGATAGAGGGAAGCTGTATAGATTTTTGTTGTTCTGAGAGTTTCTGTTTAAAGAAAGTTCTGAGGCTTACCTATCTTTCAGACCTCCACCTGGTATCCTCTACCATCAGTTCCTCCTTTGTCTCTTGTGTGTTTCTACAGCAGAAAGCTTGTCTTATTCCTCTCCAAGAGCCCACAGGAGATTCTGTGAGGAATGGTATTTGGTATTGGATGGTATTTGGGCAATGGTATGTCTGCTTGTAAAATATTTGTACAGTTTTATAATTTTATGCATCATTTACTTATTTTAAAACTCTCACTTGGGCTTTGTCATCATTAATAAGTTCTCACATGTTTTTTGAGTTTTTAAGTTGAAAAGGTATAATGTTAGACATGTTCACAGACCATTTTGAGCGTTTGAAAGTTTTTCACAGATAAAAGATATTAAAATATTAAGCCTTTCTCTTTTTGTGAATAAACAAACTGATTCAAATCAATCTCTGTCTACCTGGGGCAGTCCTCTTATCCATGAAGAAACTTCCACAAATAAGTGGTATGGTCAAGAATCTCTTACTTAAAAAGCATTGTCGGGGCACGTGGGTGGCTCAGTCTGTTAAATATCTGCCTTCAGCTCAGGTCATGATCTCAGGGTCCTGGGATCAAGCCCTGCATCTGGCTCCATGCTCAGTGGGTAGTTTGCTTCTCCCTCTCCCTCTGACCCTCTTCCTTGCTTGTGCTCTCTCTCTCTCTCTCTCTCTGTCTTAAATAAATAAATAAATAATCTTTAAAAAAATAATAAATAAAAAAGCATTGTCGTGATATAAACAAATGTAGACTGAAAAAATCTATATGCTTTGGGGCAGCTGGGAGGCTCAGTCCGTTAAGCATCTGCCTTTGGCTCAGGTCATGATCCCGGGGTCCTGGGATGGAGCACTGTGTCAGGATCCCTGCTCCGCGAGGAATCTGCTTTTCCCTCTCCCTCTGCTCCTCCCCCCTGCTCATGCTCTCTCTCTCTCAAATAAATAAATAAATAAATAAAATTTTAAAAAAATCCTATATGCTTTGAAATCTGATTAACTCTAAAATTACCTCTGTTTATGTTTAGTCCTGAAAAAAAACCCCAACCTCCCCACCACCACCCCAAAAAAAGGCACTTAACTTTTTGGTTACCAAGGACTAACACTTTTCTCTAAGGCTCTTTCTCCCATTCGAGGCTAGACAGAGCCCTGTTAAATGGATATCACAGAATGCTGACAAGATCTGCATTTTCACAATCTGGAAACTCCTAGAAGATAGCCTTTTTGATATATATTTTTTTCTCTCAGAAAAGAATTTAGTCAGATGATTAACTATAAATGTATTTATAGTTCATGGATCTCATGGCCCATTGGTGTGATTTAATTTGATAAATATTCCACACAAAATCCAAATAGCTAAGAAACTGACTAAGGTAATGTGAGCGATGGAAAACTAAGGGTAATTTTCAAGGCGATTGAACTTACAGAGTGGATAAACTTCAAGGCAATAACAGAGAAGCCATGCCTAGAAGAGCAATGTCTGGGTCTACTTCTATCCAACCTGACCAAGGCAATCAAACCAGAGCTTTACCAGATGCCTACAGATTCTGAATAAATTGGCAGCTACCCAGTGCTTCAGGGAATGAGATGGAGACTAGGGCATTTTTTGATAAAAACCCATCAGAGAATTCTGCCCCAGCTGCATTATATCTCGTGCAAGGGAGACATCTTGTGTTCCATTAAGCCCAGAGATTTTATTTTTAGTAAGGATAGATGGAAGCTTTTCCTCCATTATCCTAGGTGATCTTTTAGAAGGCAAATTTATCCTGAAGAGCCAAACGTTAATCTATACTCAGGCGTACACTTTCACCTTGGAATTAAAACGCTTCAACCACTTTGGCTAGGGATGGAATTCTTCAGCCTCCTATTTTCAGAAGTTTCAGACCTGAACAATACAAAGAGTACCTTAAAATAGAAACTTTAAAGAGAAGAGCTATCAATTAGACCAAGTTAGATCTAATGAGTTTATGTAGCTAGTTTTAAATTCAATTCAACAGACACTAATTGAGAGTCCACTAAAGTGCAAAAGGCAAGGTGCTGAGTGAACACTGTGGTCACTATTGCTTTAAGAGGGTTTTCCTTTAGAGGAAAACAAAGGTGGGTCTTTAATAGGATACGTAGCATGATAGAAATTAGAAGAGAGTGCAACAAATACTGGAGGAATATTTTACAGAGCAGATTTCTGAATTTCCCATGCTTTGTCTATCAGCCTCGGCAGAGTGTGGCAAGCCAATGACTACTCCTCCGAGGGCAGTTCTGTGCGAGAGTATGGAGGGTGTTCTGGCAGCGCCCAAGTCACTCTCCCTTCCACTAGTTCCATGGAATGTAAAATGAAAAAAGCAACTTGGATTCCTATTTACAATTTTATCTAAACGTGTTCTGGAAGAGAAAGCTGGTATACGAATCAGTATAAACACACTGAAGGCTGAGAAGTGAAAAGAGCAGAAATGCAACTGGAAAATAATGGGCCCAAGGTTCCAAAAGGAACCCTTGGGGACTATCCAACCCTAAATGGCAAGGGGGAAAATATATGGCAATATAATTTGACACGAAGCCTTTGGAGCTTAAGTTTTAAGCAAAATGTAAGGCTTGAAGACAAAGTTCTGCTTGCAGAAATCTTATCTTGTGGTGAAGCGTTGTGCTGGACCCAGAAAGGTTTAACCACTCACTGACATGCTAGGGAGACTTTCTGGCAGGGTGTGACAGTTTAGAGGTGGCACAGAAAGCCCTGGTATGTTTATATAGTCATGTCCAGTTTACCTGTGTCAGACAAGACTTTGACAGGCTGAAGAGAAGAAACTACCCGGGGTCGCCAGTTAGCCATGCTGCTGGAAACACCACTAGCCTGGCCAGCCAAAGGAAAACACATGTGCCTGCCAGAAGTAACAAAGTAATGGACTTTCCATGAAAGCTATCAGTTCTGGATGATTTGGTATTTTTAGAGAAAAGGCTTATGTATAGTAGGTACCATGAACATTAAGACCTGAACCGCTGTGGGGGTTGCTGGTGAAGAAATGAAGTTGTGTTCTCAAAGGGGCACTAAGGCACAAATATTGGGGAAATATACAATCACCTACACTTTAAAGCATGCAACGTCCAAGTCTAGGGATTCCTTATGGCACCAACGACAGGCTCTGAATGCCCATAGTTTAGAATAAGAAACATGTGCTTAAGAAATATAAATATACTTTACCTACAATCTATGTCTGTACTTGTTGTGCCTTAGAAATGGAAAAACACAATGTATAAAAGATTTTCACACACATTAATAATCCCCAAGGGTCCTTGGCCAAACAGTCTTGAGCCGGGATCTATAGTTCACTATGGTCCCATACATTTCCAAAAATTTCCTTAGGGCCAATTTAACACTTAGATCCTAGAGTTTCAGATTTTTATTAAAGTAGGTTTATTGCAGCTTATCAAATAAGGTCATAAAATTTCTCAGAGACACAAATAGACTCAATATTTTGAATAGTACCTAGGGCTTAAAAACAAAACTTCTTAAAACAACTGGCAAATATCAAGTATAAGATTGTGAATACGGAACTTCATATTTCTCCAAACCTTAATACAAAATCTTGTACAAGGTTTTTACCTAGAAAAACTCAATGGACTCATATTTTCTCTGAAAAAAAAATTGAAAATACTGAATGTATTTTTTCATTAATTAGTGAATGCTATATAAAAACCAGTATTCTTAGTGGTAACCTATTTTTCTCCTAGGACTAGAAGCATCACTTAAACCAGGAGTGCCAGATGTCATCATTCAATAAAGTATTCAGCACTCTACCTGTCTGAATATTCATGAACCCAGATGCCTGGGAAATGGCAGATTATAGATACTCCTGTGAAATCATATGGTGATAACTATTCAAAGTACATTTTTGGGAAAACTAGTTCCAGGCTTGAGTCTTTGATTTTACTCAGTATTTCACTGCAGGTGCATTGCCTCACTTAACACACAGTTTCTTATTAATGCTGGAAAGTTTGAATTATAATCTCAATTTTTTTCTCTCACATAAATCCGCTTACTTGAATCTAACAGAGGTATCACCTGCCCCTTCTCAAACAAAACAAAACGAAACAAAACAAAACATCCTTTATACTTTCCCCATCATCGATAACTGACAAAAGTAAAATCTATCTCCAGAAGCCATTCTCTTAAATTAATGTCTATTTTCTGTCAAAGTAGAATGGTAAATTATGAGAAGCTATTAGATGAGATATTCCAAATGAGAGAAGAACAGATTCTTCCCATAAAAAGCTTAATGTAAAGAGCCATTAGTGAATGATTTGCAATACTATATACTTACAGTTCAATCTTATATACTTATATTTCAATTCAGTATTGGCCAAAGATTAGGATTTGATATCCCAATGTAGCTATCAAACTGTCAATGCAAACTTAGGAGAATGGACTATTGAGTTGAAGTGAAGAAAGAAAAAAGTGGTTTTTGTGTCCACACCATTCAAAAGATTCTTATTGAATTTGGAATAAAATCTTAACTCTTTACCATGGTCTACAGCCCTTCATGATGTAGCTTTTGTTGGCTTCCCCAGTATCCTCTGGTCTGCTCTCTTCCCTCTTCAGGATGCTTCAGCCACATGGCTTATTTTAGGACACGCAGATCCTGAGGTCCTGTCTTAAGACTGTCTTGTGTAGTTCTCCGTCTCCCTCCAAATTCTTTCTGTGAGCTCCCATGCCCCGATCTTCCTGTCACTAGCTCTGTTTCATCTCACATTTTCCTCCACCCTCTACAATGGAAGCATCTCTTGAACACCTAATTCAAAGGAGCTTTCTAGCATCCCAGTCACTCTTTAGCATCTCTCCCTGTTTAATTCCTTTATTTTTCCTCACAAAACACATATTATGACTCAAAGTAACCTTGTTTACTGGTCTGTTTTTGTTTCCACCAATGAGATGTTAACCAAGCTGAAGGCAGAGACCTTATCTGTCTTGTTCATTGCTTAATTCTGGCATTTAGTACCTGGCATATAGAAGGTGCTCAACAAATAACTGCAGTCAAATAGAAACCAAAACAGATCAAATAAAGCTCTGTTATGAGTAAGTGGATCCTAATGTTGAGCCTATGAAGATAAGACTTCGGGAATCCAAGCAAGGACAGCATATTCAAGCCATTAGGGCACAATGCCCAGCTTTAATGTCCATGAGTAACCTTCTCAGAAGTTCATCTAACCCAACTAGTCTCCACTTTTCTCACCCCTATTTATCACTCATACCAAGCCTTTCATCTGGCCTCTCCTATAATTCCTCTTGGATAGTCTGGAAATAACACATGGAAACATGGATTCTGTCCATGGGAACCAACACACAATTAACCACTCTTCCACCAAAGCTCCATTTAGTCTCCACTGTGTTTGGACTGGCTGTTTGTCAGGGCACAGGATGTTGGTCACTCTCAGAACAGGAGCTTTGCATCCAATTGTTATAGCTGTGTCTTAATCAGTGGCTCTCTTTTAAGTGGTTAGAGCTGCACAGTATTTAGCTTAAACCACAGGCATCCCTGGAAGGAAAATGGGAGGATGGGAGGTCAGTCAATCTGTGGTTGGATTCAAAATACCTAGACCCAGTAGGGACTGATTGAAATGAAGCTGTGACAGGGGCTGGAAAACGCAGAGCAACTTAGGAGCTTCAGGGTGGGGGTAAGTTGGGGGGGGGTTGTTTCTGACCCTGTGGCAACAACCAAGGGAAGAAGAAGAAGAGTAAGCTGAATGGATAGGAGGAACTGACTACAAATCACATGACTTGATGCATGTATTACTTAATTTTATTGGAAAATATTTTAGGGTAGATAAGGCTTGAAGGGAGAGCTGTTAATTTTTTATTCTCCTCAATCAAAACAGTTTGATAATACACACACAAAGGCTGTGGAATCCATGACCCCAGCTGCTGGGCATCACTGACTGCCAGAATCATAAAGGTTACCCTTCTTACTTCCACACATCTTTCAGAGTTAATACATACAAGCATATAACTTGATGATTCAGCTATGATGTGACAACAGGATGGGAACCAAGAGCAAAATAATGTTGTTGGTCTTTGCTCTAAAGCTTTTTTTTTCTTTCTTGTTTTCTTCTGTCTCTCTCTCTGTAGTCTCTTTAAGAGAGTTTGATGATCCAACCTCGAGTGTGCTTATTCAATTATTGTGATGTGTTTATGTGTTTCCCCTAAGCAAGAGAGGAGAGTGGTTAAGTACTAGACATGCAAGAAAACTTTGGTTTTCTAACACCCAAGTGGACTCTGTATTCTTCTCACTATGTACTGTGGTAAGGAAAGATGAAAGCTGTCTGTTCCCCATTCAATACTCATGTCTCCTTGATCTGCCTCTTAAAATTACAGTTATTAGGAGGTTCTGTCATCTATTTCTGTTTGCCAAGACACCTGTCATAGGAGCTTTGCATTCAGAATCAATAACTTAGTCTATGGGAAGACACACAGCTTTTCTGGACCATTCTTACATATAGAAGGTTGATATTTGGATTATTGTCTTTGTCATTCATCTTCCATTATTTACAAAATGGTAATATTATCACCTACCTTGTGGACTTGTCGTGTGACTCAGGTTAATTTATATGTATAAAGCACTTGGGAAACAGTACACAATAAGATGAATATAAGCAGGATTTAAAGAAGTTTCTGAGTGAAATATGGGCTACCAGAGCTTACCAAAAGGCTCCATACAGTCACACTTACTAATTTAGAAGCTTCTTCTTGTGGTGGTAAAGCACTTACACATGTTTTATATGGACATATAGCCTATTCCTCCGTCAAAAGTTATATATTGCTTTTCTAACAAGTATGAACTTTAATTCATAATGCCAGGGTGATAAGTGGTATATACATTTATTTCTTTAAATCTAATTTAATATGTTCCAGTTAGGATGGTGGAAAATTAAAATCCAGCCATTTTCAACGTTGATAGGGGGTAGTGAGAGAGGAAATCTCCCACCCTCTCTGGTATCATTCAAGAACCATTCTTTCTGTAAATTTCAGAGTATCTGGTTGTCATTGGTCAACACTGGTCATCACTGATATGTTTGTTGTTCAACCACATTTGTGCTCTTGAAGGTAGGCAGCCCTGCTACTTCCATGTCAGTCTTGGGTTTTAGGGTTTTTTCTGAAGCTGGGCACCTTCATATATCTCAAATCTCACCTATCTCAAACCCTCTCCTTAGGTATACTACACAAATTACTTTCACCTCCCCGGGCTGCTGGAAAGGAAGAGACCACAGATTGCGGCAGCAATTGTCTAAACTGAACCAGAAAAATGGAAATCTTGTAGTTGAATATGAAGTTATACTAGTTCACTTATTTCACCAATTTACTGAACACTTTCCCAGGTGTTTTGGGGTTTACAAAGATGAAAGATAGTGTCTCTGACCTTAAAGATCTAGCAGATTTCAAAATCTTTCATGAAGTTCATCAAATTTAACCCTTGAGTTAAGACCATTCTCTGAGGCGAAAGCACGGGTGATGTTCCATATTCCTGTTTGAAAGTTGAACAAACTGAAACTCAGAAAGGCAACCTGATTCACATAGTATCATATCCAGTTAGGGGAAATGCTGGAAGTACACCCAAAGATTCAATTTCAGTAATCTTTTACACTACTCCACTCTGATTCTGAGTCCAAGGGATTCCTTCCAAAAGGAACTTAGAATGGATTTGGTCTATCAGCCAACAGGAGGGAAAAATTGGAGTTTTGGGGATCCTTCTCTATAATGATACAATAACGGATGATGCCCAGCTTCACACCTTGTAAACATGGCACTGCCTAATCATTGTCTGAAAAGATGTAATCAGTGACAGTCCCTATCATGATGGTATGGAAGGAGCTCATTCTTTGGAGTGGCAGTTCTCAATTCAAATACCAACCCCCAAAAGCTCAAATATGACATTAATCTCCATGTGCCTCCACTTTCTGAGAAGTTCTGATGACCTACCTTGTAGGACTGATAGAAGAGGTGAGTGAGATAGCTCATTGAAAATATATGGCTCTGTGTCTGGCACTCTGATCCAGGGGAGATACTCCATAAACCTTAACCACCTCCATATGCACAATAAACAAACGTTTACCAAATACTTATTGCCAGGAGGTAGAGCTACAGATATAAATAACATCTAATCCCTTACTCTAAGAATTTGCTTCTATGCCACTTGGTAGTGGAGGAGACTGCTCCACTAAAGTCTTCCATTTGGAGGGAGAAAAGGCAGGCTGGGAGACGGGAATGTGGAGCAATCCTTCTCCATTGCCACCTCTAGAGGTCAGAGGAAGTGAGGCCAAATTCCCTTTTGGATTTCATTCCACTGGGCTGAACGGCGGGCTTGTGGCTGGGAATGGGACGCTGCCTTACTCTTCTCAGATGCAGCTGAGAGAAGGGAACTCTTATTTCCTATGTTTTTTTGTTCCCTGACATTTTCAATTTCAATCACAGGAGCGTTTGCCAGTCATCTGCTTTGCCTTTATCCCAAAATTAATTTTCTGGGAAGGTGCAAGATGCTGTGAACATCTGGCCCAAATGCTCAGGGCTGTCCTTCCCAATTGGGCGTTCCTTGCGTGACGCAGTTGAGTGGCAGGGCTATCTTGGCCCTGAGACAGTAAGACACAGGACCCAGAGTGGCCCACATCTGTCCAGGTCCCCTTTTCCTTCTCCAAATACCTAGAGTATGTTTCATACTTCACCTGTCATTTTGACCTCAAATAAAACTAACCTGGTTATGATAGAAGAAATGTGCTGAGATTCACTGGGGCACTCCTCCGGAGAGTTCGGGCAGAGAGCTTCAAATAGACCTCAAGAGGACTCTTTCCAATCCATTGTGTGTACCCAAAAGCATCAAATAATAAATACTGGTGTGTGTGTGTGTGTGAGAGAGAGAGAGAGAGAGAGAGAAACAGAGACAGAGAGACAGAGAATTAACAGCTGTCATGATTGCCCTGTTTCAGAGTACAGGCATTTTTACTTAAGAATTTCAAAAAGTACTCCAAAATAAATGTGAACACGTACACTCGGAGTGACCAAAACATTTTCTCAGACTACATGTCTCCTGAGGAAAATGTGAAGATTTTGCTTCTGGCCAGACTGGAACCTGTCCCCATGCCCACCTCACTCTGCCAAAGCTTTGATCCTAAAGAAACACTTCAGGATTCCAAACGCAAACCCACAATAGCAGACCTTGTGGTAGATGTATTTCACATTCATGATATTCCTAATTCACACCAATTCTCTCAAACCACACTCAGTACGACGTACATACCACACGTCCATTCGCATTTCCCCCTCACAAGCCCTAGCTCCCACCATGCCCTTCATAAACTCTTTTGTTTTGTATTTAATCAAACTTGCTCCACATTAACCAGTCTTTAAGAGCTCCTAAAATTTTAAATCTCCTCCAAACTATTTCCCACTTAGACTGGAAGTGAGATGGAATTTTCCCCAGCTTCAGAATTCCAAGATCAACCTCACACCTTCAACCACGCTGCACACGACAATGACAACAATGCTTGGAGTCTGTTACCTTCCCTAAAGTTCAAAGAATTTTTAAAAATCACATATTGTGTTTTCATAGCATTATTTTGAGCAAAGAGAGGGAAAAAAAGTTTTCTCGTTGGGCAAACAGCAAAACCAGAGTAGGCATCAAGTAGCATACCCGAGACCCCTCAGCATGGTCTGGGAGGAGGCAGGACAGGGAGAAAACCTGCTGATTCTCAAAGACGATGGTCTGTGTGTTGAAGGCTCAATTCCATGGACTCCTTCGCATCTCAGTTGTTACTGCTCTTTACGACCATGCATTTTGTTGTTGTTGTTGCTGTTCTGATTCTCAGATGGATGTTTAAATTATCTTAAAATATTCCGTCCTCCAAATCATTTACCCACTTCCCACCCTCCAAACACATAAAAATTTCCCCCATCAGACTGCTAGGGCTGTGCCTGAAATTCTTAACATGAGGGTTGGAGGCGAGGAAAATTTCCTGCTTTTTCCTCCACTGCTCTCTTACTCTTCTCCTGGGAAGAGAGCTGATATTTATTAATTGCCTCATGCACGATATATTTAATTTTACTTTGGTATGATCTCCCCTTAGAAGGACTAAGTGGATTCTTTATTCTTACAGTTTCCAAGATGCAGGGCTGAGCTGTGAACCCCTGAGGTCTCATCAATTCCAAAATCTGTATGTTATTTCTCTTTTTTTTTTTCTTCTAAGTTTGTTCCTATGTTTATATTAAACATATTTAGGCCATACTAATCTATTTTGGATAGATGCTCAAAAAATGGGACCAAATGAGTATCTTTATCCTTGTTACAGACACTGAGACTTTAAAGTTTTGTTTTATTTTCTTTATTGGTTTTCCTAAACATTTTATTTTCTTTTTCTTCTTGTTCTTTCTTGTTCTTGTTCTTGTTCTTGTTCTTGTTCTTCTTCTTCTTCTTCTTCTTGTTTTGTTTGTTTTGTTTTGTTTTCCTAAGCATTAAGTTGGCTGAGTTAACATTCTTATTCCAGAGGCTGGGAATAAGATGAAAGCCAAGAGTCTGACTTATTTCTTGAGGGATTCATTCAAATCATACAAAACTATTCATTGACTTGGCCTTTCCCTCCCAAAGACCCTAATTTAGAGTGATTTGATTTCATTACTGGTGATTGGAAGAGTTAATGCATAGAAACAATCTATACGTTCCCTTGGAGAAATATGAAAGTCATCACCAGCTGAGATGACCCATGAATAAAATGGGCGAAAAGCATTCTAAAGAGGAAGAATCTGTAAGAGAGATTATTTTTAGAGAGAAAAGACGATTGTTGGAGGTAATAACATGTCTTAGGCTAGATATATCATTTGGTCTCCTTACATAGCTTCTACAGGATATAAAATACATTTTGTTTTTCCCCTCAATCTGACATACATAATCATTATAGAAAAAAATATGTGTAGACTAAAAAACAAATAGAATAAATACACATAATCCCATTCCACCCACCCAGATATAATGACAGATAAACACAATGATGTATGAACTTCTAGCCACTTCCTTTGCATATATAATTTAACAGAAATAGAATCATAGCATAATATATCTTTGCAGCTTGCATTTTCTCATTAAAATTATGAATTTCTGCTAATATTAGTAAGGAAATATTTGTAATGGCATAATTAAAGACCTTATATTATGATATTGTGTCCTATACCATCACTTACTTACCCTGTCCTTTAGCATTAGACGATGAGACTATTTCCATTTTTTCAATTTTAAATAATGAACAAAGAATGCCATACAAAAGCCTCTACCTTATGGGGAAAAATGAGAGATGGTAACACATGTTTGGAAGTGAAATATGCATATTGCTGTATGTATTTCTTATTTTGTAAATTGCTTATCATTTTCTTTTGACCACTGTTTTCTACACTACTGAGTACTAGTTGGTCACTTACTGAACTGTACAAACTCGTATTATTTTTGATTTAGTAATACATTATATGTTGCAAATATTTTTTTCTAGTCTCTCCTTTTTGCCTTTTAATTTTTCTTATGGTGCTTTATGGGTAACAAACTAAAATGACTACATTTCATGGTAGTCAAATTTATCAGCATTTCTTTATTTGCTTTTTCCCTTTGGCTTCAGATTTAGAATGTCCTGAGGATTTTAAATCAACTTTGAAGAAGTCCAACTTATGATACATAAGCTCTCTAGAAACTCATTCAGAATTTCCATGCATCTCTATTTATGATACTGGTTCTCAAACGATGCTTCCACGTAATCCCACTTTTTTCATAGTTTCAGCCAAGGTGTTGTGCCATTAAATATGAATAATAGCAGTCTCTCCAGTTTTCCAGAAAAATTAATTCAGTGGAGTATCTTTCAATTCTAAGTTTTTCCACCACATTTTTTAAAAAAATGTTTGGTTATAGCTACTTGTTGTCTTTATTGCTATCTAATAAAACCTGGTGTCATATTATATATTCTGTTATTTTAAATTTAATACATCAATATTAAATGGTGTTGTGTAAAGATCACTATTACTTCCAGATGTTTTACTAACTGACAAGTTCAAGGATCTCTAGCGTATGGTGTCTGTTTGCTTCAGTTGAAAACTAAAGGAGAGATAAGGTTCATTACACAAATTAGAAAATTGAAGACGAAGAATTTTGTTATAACTGCTGATCATTCTTACTTTCTTGAAAACCCTATGCCTTGATTACAAATATCACAGACACACACATTCAATGAATTTGATTGCCACACTCCTGTGAAATTATAATTTTCTGATGGGCTCAAATAACTTTCCTAAAGGAAAAATACTTTTTTTTCTTTAACCACAAAAATTATTATTCTTGACATTAAAAGTATAAATGGGACAAGGAAATTTATTCCTTGCTTTTTAATGCTTCCAGAGGCAGTCTTTATTGCTGTACTGAGTCTGTGAAGAACATATACAAAGGCACCCCTCAACTGGCACTCACAAATAGAAGCTTTGAAAATACGCACCTATAAAATGCATGCATTTCCTGAACTGGTAGCTGCTTTATTCAACAGACCATTAAAAGCCCATTTAGAGGGGCTCTCACAAGCTCATGTGCAGTACAGGTACTTAAAGCTGATGAAACCAACATAACAAGAAACAAAATAAAACAAAAAGTTGGACCAACATCTACTAAAATTTACAGAGAAAAAAAAAACTCTTTCCCCAGACCTAAATTTCCTCCAACACTAACACTCTTATAAAGAACAGGTAATGTGACAAAATTGCCCCACTTCCAATCTCCCAGCCAAAAATCCAACACCTCTCCTCCCCTCCAAGTATCAATCATCAGCCCAGGCAAAGCAAATGAATTTTTAATCAATAACAGCTACTGTTTCTTGTACAAGGACTGTTTATGATTTAAAAGGGGGGAAAATTAAATCAATCCTGATGTGAATGTTTTCCCTCCTGAAGAGAAAAAGCAACACCCTGTGTCAAAGACGGGGGTGTAGTTTCACATGTTTTAAGAATATATTAAAATAAAATAAATTTGAAATTGCTTTTGCCCTCATTAGCTATAGACAGAAGAGTGACTACATAGGATTGACGAGTCATGTTAGGCAAACAGCTTCAACCTCTGTCTTCACACGATTGTATTTCCTGTTTACATTCATACACTGGTACAGATTAATAGAGCTAGAAGGGAATTTGGGGAACATCTGTCCAAAGATGGCTGCTTTGGGAACCCTGTCACTGGAGCTGTTTAGGTAAGAGGACCAATCAGCTGAGAAGTTGTAGAGAGAATTCAAACAACAGAAGTGTTTTTAGATTATATTGGTGTGTGAAACTGATAATATATGGAAGCCTAAAATGTGGAACCTACAAAAGTAGATCTGCTCTGGATGAAGATTCTTGCCCCTCTCCCTGTCTGTATCCAAAAGGCAACCCTTGCCTGGAATCTCCAGGATTTTGCTAAAAAGGTTTTAAAACCCCAGTACCAGACACCTTTAAGGACCCCTCCCCCTCCCAGGTGTTCTGATTCTTCCTTCAATGTTCCTTCCATTCCTCTAGGCTACATCCATGTAGGTCCAACTAAATGCTATAAATCCTCATAATACTAGTAGTCAGGTTTTCCTGCATCTTGAGTTTCCCTGCAGCCAGAGAGAAATCAAACTGGACTTTTTATGAAGCCTGCTGCATTATTTTGGCATGTTTGCACAAACCAGAAATAACTTCCCTACAGATTACTGAAATGAAATCATCTTTCACCTAATTGGGAAGGGCTACACAGGCTTTTGTCCAGTTTTAGAGAGTAACGCGCCGGGGGGCAGGGGTGGGGGGGGTATGATGATGGGAGTGATTTCTTGAGTGTTTTCTTTTACAATTTGCTGAAATGGAACAAATCAATCCTGTCTTGCTTATTTATAAAACCTTAACACCAATGGGGTGGGGAGAATTAACGAGACCAGGCACAAGGAATGTGGAAATTTTCATTTCTAAACTGTTGGCACACAGACATGCGTTAGTGTCTTGTAGCTTTTCAAGGGCGCTGAAGAAATGAGTTTTCTGCCTCTCACAACTTTTGGTGGAGAACATGCATTTGCACATAATTACTCACCACTATAACTGGCAACCAGGGGAAAGATCCAGCAAAGAAGCCCACATTTTCAAAAAACCAGGACACTGTACCCTCACATGTGCTCAGAGACCACAGTGAAAGCTGTTGAGCCTCAGAAAAGAATGACAGTGTGACCATTCACACAAAGAATGTGGCAGACTTACAAGGTGTGCTTAGTCCTCAGACCACCTCTGTGATAAGGAAGATGAGTCTCCAGAAGATCAAATGCTCTGTTCAAAGAGGCATAACAAGTTCTTTTCATTTTTCTAAGACATATTTTTCTGGGAAGTGGAGGAAGACTTTTGATCTGTATTAAACACTATATTAACTTGTGCATAACTAAAGGCTGATGTCTGTCCGCTTCAGTAACGACGCTGCACTGCTGGGTTCTTCTGCTCTGGGACCCCATTTATGAGTAGCTGATGTCTTCAAAACTTCTTGAAGATTCCTTGAAACTGTTCTCTATGGGGACACTGATACCTGTGCGGAAGGTACCATGTCCCGGTGCCTCCAAAGCAGCTAAGTCACGAGATGGAACTGCAGCTTATGGATCCTCTCTGTGAAAAGCCCCACGGGACTCCCCATCAGAGGAGAACAGTCCTTGAACAGAATGTATCCTGCATTTCATCTCCTGTTCTCTATAGCTACACTGCTTGAGTTGCCCCGTGTCACTTTTCAGCATTTGTTGGTGGCTCCTCTTTGCGCCTGGGACAGGGATGCACTGGACTCCACACTTTTTTCCATGTCCCACTTTTGTCCTCTGGAACTCCAGCTTCCCAAACAGCTTTACCTCCTGCCTAGGGTCTTTACTACTTGGCTTTTACTACTCAGTGGTCCTAATTTTGTTGAAGGCTCTTCATTTAGAAGAAAGCCATCTCGCTCATCAGGTTCCTGACCCACACAAGACAAATGATTAAGCACTAGAGAAAAATATTAAAGTAACCTGGTTTGAATATAGGAGCAAGAGCTCATATTTCTTTCCCTTAATCTGTTTGGAGCCTTGGAAGGTAAATATAAGTACGTATGTGCTTAGACTTCTGTCATTAATAGCAAGCTGTTTGGAAATTCAATGATGGCAGGTCAGACTCTAGGTAGGAGGTGGAATTTTCCATTACCAAAGTCATTACTTATTATGTTTAGTGCCTTGGACACCGTGGACATTTATGACAAAGCGAGTGACAGTGAGTCCTGAGGAAGGACATTTGAAAAAAGAGAAATGCCTACTTTTAGAACCACCATTAGTCCTGGCAGGCAAGGATTCCTGCCTCAAGCCCCATATCTTATGGAGCCCTGTGCTTTGAAGTGCCTCCCCCAACATTTTCCAGTCCCTTCTAGTGCCTATGAACAGGTGGAGCCCACAATGCGACCCAGGCAAGGCTTTCCATGCCCAGACAGAAACCCACATGCATCTCAGGCAACCTGCTATCCCATGTGTAGGGTCAACCAGATGCTGTGAGAAGCTCTGAGACTGCCACCTATGAGGTCACCCCAGAACCTCAAGAGGCTGACCTGGCAAGCTGACCAATCCCACTGGCTGGTGTGGAATTTCTTTGGCAGGAGCACATAAGATTGGGCCTCCAGAATGGGGCTGACATACTAATTTGGGGTCACTCAAATTGTTTACATAGGTAGAGCCCCCCCCAAATATTTTTTTTCCAAAGCTTCATGTATTTTAGAGTGATCCAGCCTGCTTTCAGGGAGTGAGCCATTCATAAAGATAGATTTGTCTTAGGGGGGGATCTTACTTGTAGTCCAACATAACATTATTTTAAGCTTCCTGAGGATGGAAATCATGATTCTTACCCTCATGGCTTCTCAGAGACTGGCCCAGTGCTAAGCATATACTAGACATAAAAAAACATACTTGATTCATTTTGAGGTCTCTTCCATCTGTCCATCCATCTATCCATCTGCTCAATAATGATTTCTTCTAATATATTATTCCCCACTTGCAGGACAGGTGGATTCTCAGATTATCCAAAGCCTAATGGATGGAAGATCAATAACATTACTAAAAGCCCACTCTCAGAAATGTATGTTGACAAATAAGGACCAATAAATAAGGACCAATAAATAAGGAAAACTGCACTGAAGGTGAAATTCTGAGTGAACTTCTCTAAGACGAAGACTTATATGTAGGAAGAAAATCTTATCCTAGCTTCATGTAAAACAACATCATTTGCTCAGAATTATAAAAATAGGGAAGCATACATAGCAAACAACTTTAACCTCTCTGAGAAAAGTACACTTTGTTCAACAGAATGTCAAAAATATAAAGTGTGTCTAGTTATCTTTTTATAGTTGGCAAAGCATAAAAATTTATTAGCCTAATTTAGCTTTATTTCAAAATAGAATTTAACATTTTTTCTTAATTATAATAGATTAGCTTTTCTGGTATTGTTGTAGTTGTTTGCAAGACACACGTCAGCCATCTTTAGAAAGAGAGGTTGATTGTGAGGCATGTATTGTCTTCGACTGGCATTAGGAAACATTAAAAATGAGAATGTAGGCAGCTTTAGGGACCAACTCTCTCTCTCTCTCTCATCACTCTTGAAATGTGGAGCCATCTTAAGGTTCACCAGCCAATTTAAGGATGAGATAAGTTTGGGTCAGGTAACTACCCCTGGACCAATCAGAGGGTCACCTGTGCCCAAAGAGCAGATGTTTGCTCTTAAGGGAAGGTTGGATACTGTATCAGACATATCAACTATAAACACAAATATTTATAAAATAGAAGTATAAAGGTAAACAATTTAAAACACTTGTAATTCCACCATCCAGAGTCAATTGCCATAAATACTTAAATATATTTCATTCAAGTTTCAGTACAGGCATGAATATATTCAGTATTTTTCACCAATTTTGGATAAGGTGATTTTATCTTCTAGTTACCTTTTATTCATATAAATATAAATATTTATTTATAAATATTTAGGGACATACATAAATTCTGTTATTTAATGGCTGCAGAAAATGGCAGTCAAATGAGTACACCATAATTTACTTACTCAATCCCCTTTTGTTGAACTTCATGATATTTCTTACTTTTTTTTCTTTTTTAAACAAAGCTACTGTGAACAACTCTTATAGGTAAGACTTTGACTTTGTGTGCATGTATGGTTTCCTTAGAATACATTGCTAAACTGGAATGGCTGTGTCAAAGAGAATGAACTTTTTAAATTAAAGTTGTTGCAAATACTGCCACTTTTACAGCAATAATTACACCAATTTAAGATCTTACATGCTGTGTATGAAGTATCTCTTTCATCATATCTTAAGAACACTGGGTATTATGTGTTTCTCTGTATTTTTCGTTTTTATAATTTACCATATTTTAATTATACACTTGAAATTTAAAAGGGAAGATTGCTGCCATAAGTTTGGTTGATCCCTTTGAGATAAATATCTCCCTACAAGTTGGCCTTTTTTCAAATTTCATGGACAATACAGAAAGATAAGACTCACAGGGTTCCAATGTTCTGTGGAAGAAATCTATGCTAGTTCTGATATCTCAATATTTGTGTAGGCCTGCGCATTGGCTATTTCTGGTCTACTCAAAGATTAGGAGTTTATTAAGTGAATGAATCCTCTTTGCCATGGACAACTGTTCTACTTAATAACATGCATTTAAATTACATTTTACTCTAAAATAAATTGTATAGAGGGTAGATTGCCTGATTGGTTGGTTGGTTGGTTGGTTGGTTAGAGAAGAAAATCCATAATTTCCCTAGAGCCTTCTTTTAATGAAACTGTTAGAGTGCCAACAACTGACTAATGCATAATCAAGTCAGGACTCTAGGTTGCAAGTCTTCTGGAGACACAAAAAGGCTCTCGGTAAGAGAGAGGCTGTTTCCTCTCTCTTCCTTAAAATTTTTGTTGTTGTAATTCATTATTTTTCTTGGATCGGATCTCTCAGGAAAGATGTGTCTGTTTAAGTAATTGCTTACTTCTGCACACTCCTCCAGGTTCAAGGGCAGAGCAATTCAATTGCACACTCACACTTTACTTCCAAATAAACTGTGTTCCTATTGGTATGTTCCTTTTTTCTGGTCTTTGCCACTAGGAGTTTTCCACACCAGAACGAGGCTCCAGATTCCTCTCTATCTGATCTCATTTGCTTCTTATTAAACCCAGAGCTCTTTTGAAAATACTTTAATAAGTACTTTTGATCCCTTCATGTTTTTCAAGGATTTCTCAGTTTCTTCCAAACACTCAGCTGACAGATTTCTGGGAGCAGCCAGTTCCACTTGGAGACACTTTAGGCTAATGATATCATCTGAACACCCAGGGAAAGGGCCTTTGAGGGGACCCTTCTTAGCAAGGGTGGCTGGAAGCCACATTGGTCCTGTTCTTCATTTCTCTGGAAGTGAGTCAGGGAAGACAGGATTTTCAGACCTACATTCCTTTTCCTGCAAATGACAATGTTCTCTCAGAAAAAATGGACTTTAATAAAAATATAAGCAATTTCAAGGTGTCTATTATCTCTCAGTCCATGCTCTCCCAACAGTGTTTCTTTCTTACTAGAGTAGCCCTACAGTTTTCTGGGCGAACCCACCCTGAGGCCAAGGACGTTTCTACATCTACAGAAGCACTGTTGGGTTATCCGTGGCTGCGAGTGAAGGTTCAGACTCATGCTAACATTCCTGTGGAGACTGAAAGTTCCCTCTCAGGTAGGGAAATGCACTAGGGGAGAGAACTAAGCCTGTGACTTCTGGACACAACTCTGCCTTCAGCTTGCGTTGTAACTTTGAGGATGTCATTAAGCATTTTGGGGTTCAGATTCCTCATTTGTAAACTGAAAGAGTTAAAAATTTTCTTGTCTTCCCAAGAGTGAATTGTGATTTTAGGGTGCCTGGGTGGCTCAGTTGGTTAAGCGACTGCCTTCGGCTCAGGTCATGATCCTGGAGTCCCGGGATGGAGTCCCGCATCGGGCTCCCTGCTCAGCAGGGAGTCTGCTTCTTCCTCTGACCCTCCCCCCTCTCATGCTCTCTCTATCTCATTCTCTCTCTCAAATAAATAAATAAAAATCTTTAAAAAAAAAAAGAAAAAGAACTCTGGGAGTATTAAAAAAAAAAAGAGTGAATTGTGATTTTAAACGGGGGGAGGGGGAAATAATATATTTAATTAAAAATAAATAAATAGGGCGCCTGGGTGGCTCAGTTGGTTAAGCGACTGCCTTCGGCTCAGGTCATGATCCTGGAGTCCCGGGATGGAGTCCCGCATCGGGCTCCCTGCTTGGCAGGGAGTCTGCTTCTCCCTCTGACCCTCCCCCCTCTCATGTGCTCTCTCTCTCTCATTCTCTCTGTCTCAAATAAATAAATAAAAATCTTTAAAAAAATAAAATAAAATATAAATAAATAAATAAATAAAAAGTTTAATGTGACAATATATTTTTGGATTTGGAAAATAACACTGGGGAACATCCGGGTAATTTTGACAGTATAAACAATGCAAATCAAGGTTTGGTAACAGTTACGGTGGTGAAGCATAAGTCTTAAAAAGTTGAGCAATTACTAGCTGGCCATGCTACACTGGAGGGTAATGGCTACAAGCAGAGATCTGGAGTCTGAGGGAGGTGCCTTAGCTCCTTGGCTCCACCTCCTGCTACATGATCTTGGAAAAATTGACCTCTCTCTCTCTCTTCTTTTCAGCTCAGATTCTTAATCTAAAAACAAAAACAAACAAACAAAAACCAAACCAAAACAAAACAAAACCCCAGGATAATAATAGTATTATTACTATTCCTTTTTACTATTACTGTTCCTTCATACTTGGGAATATTAAAGACAAAGCATATGACACTTTGCTCAGAAGCTGGCACAAAGCTAATCCTTACTGATTACCATGAATATTATTAGTGCCCGCAGGTCTAAAAGTTATTATGTAAATTAACCTAATGCTCACCACCTAATTCAATCAGTTTCTTGTTTGCTTTTGTAGGGATACACGTCAATGCCTTTCTCTTTGCAAGTTTGTTTTCAATATATTCAACATAAATATTCAAAATACCTCAGTAAAGATAATATATACACAGCTTCAAATGCTAAAGTACTTTTTTGTTCCATTCATCAAATACTTGACTTAAAGATTTCCAACTGATTTTGACCAAGATTCAATCCCAGTTTATAGAAATTTTTATAATTTTTTTTTATTGCAGGACATTTGAGTTACTTTACAAAGTAGTTCTTCAAAAGCTCATTTTTTAAGGCTGATTTCAAATAGCAAAGAAAGAAAATACATATTGCCATGCCAAAGTATGTCCTTAAAATTTTAAATCAGCTTTGTCGCAAAATTATGGACTTCAGTTACTCTGTGTATTTAAGAACGCAATTGTACAGTTTGACCATTACACTATCTATATCATTTGGTAGAATACCACTACTTATTTGGATGTAATTATGAAGTATGTGTGCATCGTCTCCAACTCTGCTTCATGAGCTGCTTCATTTATTAGGAACACTATCGTTTACCAAAATTTGCCTTTGTATAATCATTGTCAAAATATAATTTTATCTTCAATGCCAAACGTTTTAACTAACTTTATGACATTCACAATAATGTCAAATGTTACACTGTCAAAAGAATGAATTTCTAAAAGGTTGGCTTTGATTACATTGAACTGAGGGAAAAAGAAGCATAATTAGATGAGTTAACTTTTTTATTTGTAGATCCTGATAACACTGACACAAAACTCAGTATTTAAATGTGAATTTCTTCTGCTATTTATGAAGTCACACACTAACAGCTGTGGCTTTATTTTGAATTCCTGCACAAAAAATCTTGGAATAAAACATGAGTGAAAGTGACATGGAATAGCCATTTGATCCAAATGAAAAGTCTTATCTCACAGAATGATATGAAGAGTATTTCCGTGGTTGTAAATAGAGCACAGTCTTTATAAACTAGTTACTAACTTTTGAAGTGATGCTGTTGATGGGTCTCCAGCAGATCTGTGTCTTCTGGTTTCCAAGCAGTCAGTTATACCACTGTGACCCCACGGTGGGTGGTAAATGTGAAGAGACATATTTTGTGCACGTTACATATTCATCATTAACTTTCTTGAGCAATTAAAATTCACTTCTTATTTTTCAACGATACACATCCTTTTTAACTTATCCCTGCTAAAAGTGTTTATTGCAAAATAAAAAAAAAAAGCATTGTCAAACGATAAAAGAAACAGTTGTAGATTTTACATTGTACAATAAATGATAAACCAACAATACCTAAAGTGTTTGAACCACTCTCTTCATGCTTCATGGACAGGACTGTTCTGCTTTTATTCCCTTCACTTATTCCACATGTACCTAAACTATAAATGACCATGTTTCTCATGCAGGGTCACCCTGCTGACTGTGACCCGGTGGCTTCATGAATTTTGCAGCCACCAGGCACCATACAACTGAGTTTTACACCGAGTGGCCAGCAACAGTAGAGTGTTGAATACTCCCAGAACGATCTGAGACTGGAAGGAAACAGCTGTACCTAACAACTCATGTCTGAGCACACTTCCTTTTACCAGCAAGCTGTTTCTGACAGGGAGGTGTTAAAGACCAGAAAAAGAGAAGAGTTATCACTGGTCATCTTTCAGATTTAGCTATATATGAGAATAAGAGCCCTGTGCATTGCAAGTACATCTTACCCACTACTACATGAGACTGTGGTAGAGCTGAAAGAACAAAGGGGAGGCCTGCCCAACTATTCACAACTTATTCTAGAGCAACTATTATAGTAAAATTTCATCGTACAGTGAAAAGTTTGGGACACATATTAAACCAGATTGGAAACTCATAAACTAGTATTGTCCTGGGCTTATGATTATTCCACATAGTCATTTCAAAGCCATCTGCACTTATTCTTCCTGGTTCAATAAGAAAGAGTTATGACTTATCGGGAAAGGCCTTGGGAAGATGAATTTTAAATAAATACCAGGAAGAGTTTCTTTAAATGGCACAGACGGTGGAGAAATCCTCATCATGAGAAGCATTAAATCTAAGCGTGGGTGTTACGAAGAGGACTGCAGTTGGACAAGATGAGCTCCAAGGCCCCTTCCAAGGATTTTATAATGTTTGATCAGTATACTGTTATAAGTAGATCTTAAAGAGAAGAATCTTAGCCCCAAGGATGCTGGAATAGTTTTAGCAGATGTCAAAAGAAAGAAAAAAGTCTCTTTCATGGGTTTATATATTCTTCCAAAGACCTTAGATGGGTTCATAAATATTGGGAGAATCTGATCATCTTTAGAGTAGCCACAGAAAGAATAGACTATTGATTGAGAGGGATCTTAAGAGGTCACCAAATCCAGGGTTGACTGCTAGTTGCAATGCTTGGCCCATAATTGATGCACAAGAATTTTTTGGAACAATCAAGCTTTCTGAACATCATCTATATAATAGGGGTTGTATTATCTGCTCAATTCCAGACAGACCCACAATGTCCAGTAGCTACCAATGGAGAGAAGAGGATGCAAGTTATTTGTCTTATTGTGAGATCATAGAGAAGCTGTGTAATCAGTTGAAAGATGAGTGAATGTAAAATAAAGGCCATTTTGTGGATTATGTTTCGAGTTTTCTGATACGGTTGTTTGTATTCAACCTGTGATATATTATTTTTATTACCATCCATTTTCTTAAAAGATAAACGTCATAAAATGATTCTCCCAGTGAATGACTACATTCTTGCTTCTTGGCAGAGAAGCTTTCATGTAAATCTCGCAGAGCAACTGGTAAATGGCAGTTCTTTTTAACCTGAATACTACCCAATCCCTACTCTCTTCCACAGTTCTTGTGGAAGGCCCAGGCGATAAGCAGTAGAATTCTTTTTTTTTTTTTTTAACTGAAATTACCTATTTAGTTGAAAATGCAGCTGGTGAGATACAAGGCATTACTGATACAAATAAACTAACCATAGCTCGTAGGAAAGAACAGGCTTTAAATTTCAATCATTGTTAATCTGCACTTACTAGCTTTATGACTTTAGACAAGTTATATAAATTCATTTGGACCTGTTTCTCTATTTATAGCATGGGTATATATAATAATTATGCAGGGTCATTGAGCGTTAAGAGAGATGATGTAACATGAAGTGCTTAGCAGGTCTGAGAGCACTCCACAGGGTTGTTTCCCTCCAACTACAAGTCCTGAAAATATTGGGGAAATGTTCACTGTGGAGTAGAATTCAATTTCATCGATATGTTTACAGTGTGTTCCATGCTCCAGTCACTGCTACACACATACTGTGAGGAAGAGAGTGGAATTTAAAAAACAAATAGAAAGTGATTCTTGCCCTTCAGAAAAGGAACCGTATGGTTCTTAGATGAGGCCAGAATGTCCTCAGTCTGAGGCTATGGAGTTCAGACGGACTACAGTGGGCAGCGGTGAAATGTCCGCGATGCCATCTTTGAAACAAAAAATTCTGGTAAAAGAACAGCCAGTTAATCTTCAGGCAATAACACTTTTACAGGACAAAATTACAAGCTGGTAGTTAGAGTCACTTGCTCGAATTCCAGGAGGTATGTCCCAGAACACTTTGCAGACTTCCACTACAGACCTCAGTCCAGGACTTAGCTAGCAGGTTGTGAAGGGGGAAGCATCGTTTCTGTCCATCACTGAGCAAGAACAGGATAGCCCCAGGGCACCAAACACAGGATTAGTTTCACACTCCTTCATTATTCTAGCTTGGTTATCACATTGCTCGGGACATTGGGGAAGCAGTTTCGTGTCCACATTTCACCATCTGTGAGATGAAGTTGTAATTTTACCCAACACAGAGGGAATTACTACACTGCTTTAGGTTCAGGTTTTAAAGAAAGTTTGATGTTTTTACAAGCAAGAGACTATAAAATAACAAAATAATTTGTTTTTTATTTTTAATGTACAGTTGATTCTCATTATGCATGGATTCCGTGTTTACCAATTTGGATACTCACTAAAATTTATTTGTAACTTCCAAATATATACTTGTGGTGGTTTCACAGTCATCCCCAGACATGTGCAGAGCAGCAAAAAATTTGAGTAGGCCTATGCACATAGTCCCAGCTGAAGTCAGACAAGGAAGTGCTCTGCCTTCTTGTTTCAACTCTCATACTATAAATAAGTGTCCTTTCCACGGTCTATTCAATGCCATGTTTTTAGCACTTTGTACTTTTTGTTGGTGATTTCATCTCTTTAAAATGGCCCCCAAATGTAGTGCTGAGATGCTGTGTCTGTTCCTAAGTGCAAGAAGGCTGTGAGGCACCTTATGGAGAAAACATGCAAGTTAGGCAACTTTCATTCAGGCACCAGCTACAGTGCTGTCGGCTGTGAGTTCAGTGTCAATAAATCAACAATATATAGGTGTCTTCAAATAGAAATACACATAAAACAAGGTTACATACCGATCATTTGATGAAAATGTGGCCAGAGGCTCACAGGAACCTAACCCTGTATTTCCCCAGGGGCAATGGGTCGCCGTTTACTAATTCGGTGTTCCCAGCTACTTAGAGGACATACCTACTGCAAATAATGAGCATCAGATATACTTATTATTAGTTTTCCTGATTGTTTTCCTTAGAAAAATCACCTCCAGGGAGGAGAAGAGTTTAGCGATCATTTAATCCAACTTCTTCCTTTTACCTTAGAGAAAATGACAGTGTAGAGATGTGACTTGATTTTGGCCCCTTAGTAAGAGTCAGGCAGACCTGGACTAGAACCAGGTGCCTCAGCCATGGGGCCCATCCTTCTACCAACAGACCACTCTAGTTTTCTTGGGAAAGTGTGGGGCGAGTGACTGTTGTGAGAAGTGCAGTGTAGTAGGGTGAGGCTTCCTATACGGCTTGTGTTGTAAGCTCCATGCCCAGCGGTGTTCATTCCTTTGGTCATATTAAGATGGTAGACTGCATAGCTCATGTTTCTGAGCTTGAAGGAACAAGTGCAAGAAACCTGTTTCTTCAAGCGAAAGTATGCAAAATGTATTGCTTTGTGCTCCAATGTTCATCTCTTAAGGGTTATAGTGTGGTAATACCATAACAGTCCCAAATTCATCTTGATTGCCACTCAGTCTGGGCATGATGACATATGAACAACAAATAAGTAAAATCTATTCAAAATCATAGTCAATTTTGTCTCTAACCTTTCTCTTGGCACCTTTCCTTTTTTCTTATAGTTGAAAATATATTTTCTAGAAGCACAAAGAGCCAATCTGCCAAATAGTTTTTCAGTATGGAAAGTCAGTGTCTAAGGATGAGAGTCTGAAGTACAGGTCCTTGGTTCGGATCTGGAGAAAGATCAACCTGATCTATTCCTTGGCATCAGGACACTTCCATTTCTAGTCCCAGGGTAAACTTTATGCCATGTAGCGATACATGGAAGGCAACAAGTAACCCAATTGTAGGTGCATTGAGAAAATGGGTAAATTTAAAGCCAATCTTGCATTACTTTATCATCACATTTTCTTCTAGTCTGTATAATTTATAGAACAACATTATTAAATGCCATTGGCATCACTTTGTCAACAGATTTCAATCCTCTGAGTAACAAAAAAGGAGAGAGAATTAACACTGAGCATTTAACATAAGTCACATACTGCTCTGGACTCTTCTATATGTTAGTTTATTTAACTAGCATAGGAAATAGTCCAATAGGTATTTTTCTCTCCATCCTATAGGTAAAAAGAAACAAATAGATTATGTAATTTTTCTAAGATCACTAAGTAATGGAACCAGCATTTATATCCAAGGATATCTTGATCCTAATACCATCCTCTTTTCACTGTCTCACATGGCCTCCCCTTTGCTCATCTGTTTTCCATGTAGTACATGGAGATTTCAGGCATTGTTTCTCACTGTGTGATCAGACTATGCATGTCAGAATCACGTGGGATACTTATTAATGATGTAAATTCCTGGACTCCATCCCTGAACTATGGGTCAGAATTCAATGGGTGAAGTCCCAGAATATGCTTGGTTAACAAGCTTCCCAAGTGCTTTTTATGCACTCTGAAGTTTGAGAGATGGTGGTCTACATAGTCACATACATCAAAAGGGGTGGAATAATAGAGAATACCACAAACCCTACACCAAAGATCCTGATATTTATAGCAGATGCTGTCAGTGTCCTGTCCATATCCCTTGCACCTTACCCTTGTCCCTCAAGATGACCAGCTTCATGTGTCTGCATGACTTTCCCTTGGGGCTTCCCCCCCAAGTCCCAGGTGGGACCCTGCTTATGCACATGGTAGACAAGAAGTACCAAGGAATTAACTACCCCTACTCTACCACCCCTCTCCTGCAGCTCTTAGCCAGTGACTGGCTGAAGCTGGTGTCTAAATCTTCCTGACTCTTTGGGTAAATGCTTCTGAGGTTTGTATTGTACACTGTTTTCCAGAGATCCCCTAAGATTAAGTTCCAGTCATCCATGGTAGTATCTGGCTTCATATGTTGCACTTTATTTGCTGCGTTCTCTTCCTTGCCTTATTCTCCCACTTTTCCATCAATATTTCCTGCTTGGCCTTATAAACTGTTCACATTTGAATCTTTGTCTCTGGGTCTGCTTCTGGGGAATGTAAAACCATACAATGTTTTGCTAAAAACATAATCATAGCATTACCTCTATGTGTTAGGCTACCATATTTCTCTCCCCACCACTTCACTAAGAGAGCTGTTAACCTCAGAACTAACTTCAACTCTCTGTGCAGGCACATATTTAGACAGTACATGCCAAACTGTGTGGCCTCTTCTTAGCCTATCAAATCAAGCCATCCTTCAAAATGAAGTGAAGAGTATAAACTTACGAACTCAATTGGATGTCGGTTCAAAATCTGACTCTTTTGTTTACTAGTTTTGTGACCTTGGCAAATTTTTAAGCATCTTTAGGCTTCCATGTTTTCATCTATAAAAGTAAGAAAAAAATCTACCTCATATAGTTGGTGAGAGGATTAAATGAGAGAATAATTGCAAGAAACCTGACCCATAATAGGTTATCAATGAATGTGTATTAGTTTGCTCCCCTCCTTCCTCAGGTCTCATTTCCTGAAGGTACAGTGACCACTCTAGTCCCTGGTAATTTATTGCTCCTTTATCTAAACTTGGTGGTTCTTGTTGATCCTGACATTTATGTTCATCTCCATGAAAAATTAACAATACCCACCAACACCTAATGTTTACTGTCAGCTCTACATATAGATTATAGCTTCCCCAATTGCAACTATATCTTAAATTCATTTATGTACCTCTGGTGTTATGCCTTGCACATTGAGGGTGCTTGGTAAATATTTTCTGTTGAATTATTAATGTATCGGTGATAATTAGCAACCTCCAACTTAATGATCTATATTTGATCTTCACATGCTATATCAAAATTGTATAGTTGGCACCAGCCGTCAGCAGTTCTAAACTTTCTATCTGGCCCTGGCAGCAGGGAATGAAAGTAAGCAGGAGGGCTGAGGTTCTCAGAAAGTTCAGGATGCGAGGGGTGTAAGCTTTGACAGGAGGTGTTTTTCAGAACTTCTCACCTGATGTAAAGATCACAGAAGGACCAAATCCTGATTGAAATCTATCCCCAAATGGATATGGCTTTTTGGAGGAGGCAAGGAGTTTTGAGAACATGGTGGTCTCTCTGCAAACACTATCAGTTGGCTCCTCCCTACTCACCCCTACAGTAGAATCTGGCCCACTGAATAACTGTTTAATTATTTTCCTGCTTCCATCTATCATGCCCAATCCCTGCATTATATTCCTGATACTTATTACTATATCCTGTTATATATCCTTATTACTATATTATTAAATGTTTTGTAAAAACATATGTGGTACCTTATTCTTTTTCAGTTAGATTTCTTTCTGCTTCCCCTAATAAATTATTTTTGCAAAATAATTTCCATGACTGCTATTTAAATTTCAAATGTTGTTGCTTCCTTGCACAGAGTCAGGTCCATTTGCAATTTTCCAACTTTGTTTTCTATCTATAATTTCTGGAGACACAACCAAACCGCAGCCTTCTTTTAATATAGTGGGGCAATCAAATATTTGAATTATCACCAATAACAATTACTACCAGTGTTATAGAAAGATCTCTTTGATCCTTTTTCCCTTGTGCCTCCACTTAAAACTGAAGAGACTTTTAAAATATTACCTCTTTTTCCGACTATTCACTTTTCCAGGACTAAAAATGCTTTTGTTCTTAGAAGTATTCCTACTGCCTATCATTCAAGTTAACCTTGGAGGAAAGATCACTATTAGTGATGCTTTTTCCTAGGAGGAAAAAAGCTAATGATCCATGTATACTCAGCCACATTCATTTTAGCACTTGTACTAAGAGGTAAAGCATCCTTCAGTTGCCAGGACAACATATATTGCTGGTCCCACCCAGCATTAGGATATTCCTGTCACACAGCCACTGCATGTGTCAATTCTGAAGCAGGCAGAATGAGGCAAGGTGAGAGGATGTATTGAGGGTCCCCCTAAAATGATCATGAACCACTCGGAGGTAACACAGGATATCAACATGCTTAAGAATCCAGGGAGTTTGGGTGATGGTGGAAGGACCTGTGCATAGACCTAGCCCCCAGCACAACCACGGAGTTTGAATATGAATGGTAGAGCTCTGAAAGAGACTGGCCTGGTTTCAATATCAAGCTCTGGTCTTACAGTCAGCAATGTGCAGTAAGTTGAGGCTCAGGAAAATGAACTACAATCTGGGGAACATATGAAGAATGATCAGGGAGTGATTTATAATTCTCTTTTTGGCAATGATAAAAGTGTTGGGTGAAGAGCAATGTACAGAGAGTATCTATCTTCTCCTATTGTGGTCTGTAATTGTGTTCTTTTCTTGCAGCATTTAGATACCAAATTCAGGTGTCAATTATAATGATGGCCTCCATGGTCACTTATGTGAAGTTTCAGACCTTCCCTGGGTCACTTAATTCTGGAAGTTGTCAAGGCCAAAGAGTTTTGCCTAAATGAAGCTTTATAAAAGTATTACTTTTCCACCGTATAATTGTAAAGACTTTGTTACTCCCATCCAGCTGGAGTTAAGATATTATTCAGCCACACTGTCTTGAAAGCATTCTCCATAAACTGACTAATGATGAATTCCTAAAAAGTAAAACTCCAGAGAAGACGAGGTACACATTCTCTAAATGTTAGACTCCACTTCAACGGTCACTAGAAGAAAGACATCTTATGAAAGCTTACTTTTTGTCTTAATTGCTAGGAAGAATCCAGGTTTTTTTAATTGAAGGAGGAAGGAATTTATAAGAAATGTCTTCCTTTTCTCATTAAAAAAAAAAAACAGCTTTAAAAGGAGCAAAGGATTTTAAAAGCCAAAACTAAACCATCAAGTCTGTTCAAAAAGATTAAATCTGATAAAGGGTTAATACCCAAAATATATTTAAAAACTTATAAAAACACCCAAAAAATGAATAGTTCAATTAAAAAATGGGCAGAAGATACAAATAAACATTTTTCCAAAGAAGACATCCAGATGGCCAACAGACATGCTCAACATCACTTGGCATCAGGGAAATGCAAATCAAAACTACAATGAGATTTCACTTCACACCTGTCAGAATGGCTAAAATCAACAACACAAGAAACAATGGGTGTTGGTGAGGATGTGGAGAAAGGGGAACGCTCTAGCACTGTTGGTGGGAATGCAAACTGGTGCAGCCACTCTGGAAAACAGTATGGACGTTCCTCAGAAAGTTAAAAATAGAACTGCCCCATGATCCAACAATCGCACTACTAGGTATTTGCCCAAAGAATACAAAAATACTAATTCGAAGGGATACTTACACCCCTATGTTTATAGCAGCATTATCTACAATAGCCAAATCATGGAAACAGCAGAAGTGCCCATCGACTGAAGAATAGATAAGGAAGATGTGCCATATATATATATATGTATATATATATATATATATAGTGGAATATTACTCAGCCTTAAGAAAGAATGAAATCTTGCCATTTGCAACAACATGGATGGAGCTAGAGAGTATTATGCTAAGTGAAATAAGTCAGTCAGAGAAAGACAAATACGATATGATTTCACTCTTATGTGGAATTTAAGAAACAAAACAAATGAACAAAGGGACAAACAGAGAGGCAAACCAAGAAATAGACTCTTAACTATAGAGAACAAACTGATGACTCCCAGAGGGGAGATGGGGGCAGGGTTGGGCAAAAAGGTGATGGGGATTAAAGAGTGCATTTGTCTTGATGAGCACGGGGTGATGTATGGAAGTGTTGAATCTCTATTTGTACACCTGAAACTAATATTACACTGTATGTTAACTGTACAGAAATTTAAATAAAAACTTAAAAAAATGAACCAGAAAAAAAAAATAAGTAAATTTCCTAATCTCAGGGAAAATGGAATTAATGCCCATTTCTCCCATTTCACAAACATTCTGGTCATTTAACCCATTAGAGAAACATTTATGTTTGTTTTGTAATTTGGTGCATTTTCTCAAGTCATTTGGTGCAATGATTAGATCCAAAAGGAAGGAGAAGGGATGCAATTCCCCTAAGAGACTTTCTGTCCCTTTGTAGAAATGTCTGTTTACAACTTGCTGGGACTAGGTTGGGTGACAGTTATGGACATGGATTCTTGGTGCCCTGAACTAGTTCCTTCCCAGAAGTCTTTGTATTTCCTCTTGGGGGGGGGGGGGAGGGGGGAGGCTACTTGATTGACATGCCTCCAAAGAGTCACATCCCAACCATCACAGAACGGTTTCCAGTCCCAACCTCAGCCATCAGTTGATCATCGTTTTGAAGAATACAGAGTGGTTTCAATCACTTTGTATGAGAACCTTGTGAGAAAATGTTCTGGATGAATTATATTCCAGTATAAAGGGATTGAAGTACAAAGAGGGATTAAAGAGAGACAGTCGGTCATCAATCTCTGATGGTTCGTTTGAGAATTAGATAAAATAAGCTTGGGAAAATGTCTGGCAGATAGTAAATTCTCAACAAATGTTGGTTTCCTTACCTTTTCTCTGAGCTTTGGAGTTTGATCCAAAAAATGCCAATGACACATGATTTTGAATGTTGTTATTTAAACCAAATTTCAGGTGAGAACAATAGTATTTAAATGGGAAGAAATTTTAGAATAGCGTCTTTTTGTCTGATTATAAAAGAAATACTATGTTCAGTGTATAACATTTGGAAAATAAGGTAAGTGTAAAATGGCACATAAATGTCACCAGAGACACTATGGTTGACAAGTTGTTGTATGGGCTTTTTCTCTTTTTTTCTTTCTTTTCTTTCTTTCTACAAAACTGGGGTCACAATATTCTATACTCTGGTTTCTGTACTTATGAATATACCATAAATATTTTCAAGTCATTAAACATTCTTATTTTTAACAATCGCATGGTCTACCATTTTGTGACTCTGTTATTCATTTAACTAATCTCCGATTTTTAAAATTTTAGGTTATTCCCCGGTTTTCCTCAATTATATATAATAATCTGATAAAAACTATTATTCATGAATCATTGCTGATTATTTAGTTAGAATAAAGTCCTAGAAGTTTTGAAGTTAAAGAATATGCATACTTTCAAGAGTCTTAATACATGCAGGTAAAGCTATATGTACCTATGTGTATATGTGTTTATGATTAAGAGTGTATGTGTGTTTGTTTATGATCCCCAGAATTGTACCAATTCTTATTCCTGCCTGCGATGTCTGCAAATGCTCATTTTCCAAGAGGAGAGCATTTCAAAACCAAATAAATAACAACTAGAGGGAATTCAACCCAGAGAATAAAAAAGTGGTAATGCAAACCAATTTTCTTCTCCCTCCACATATGCGAACGGCGCCGGGGGAGAATGCTGAAGGAGCAGAGCTGAAGACACAGCTTCTACACACATCAGATTTGGGACAAATTCTTGAGAGAAAGAAAGAAGCAATGTGTTGTAGGGTTTGGGCCCTCAGAAAGCTGGTAAAACGTAATGGCACAGGAGATGATATGTGATTCTCTGCATGCCATCACGTAGCTCCTTCCCTTCCTTTTACCCACAGAAAATGTCAGGATTTGGACTGCTTACAACTCTGGATATATGGGAATGATGTTCCCCACATGGCTGAAGGGAAATGGCTCAGACATGTGCATTCCTGCGGCCAGCTGAGTGGTGTGGGCTTGGGGAATTCCTGTAGGTTTGAATCAAGGTGGCCATGGGGGTGGTGCTGCATGAGGCTAGTTTGGAATTGTTCCCCAGGTGTAGTATGTATAAGCAGTTTTGAGTAGGAAAATTGGTTTCCAGGCACATTGGCTATCTTTCTATGGTGGTCTGTCACATCTCTCTTCAAATACTATTTCTTCAGGTTATTGAAAAGATACATGTTAGTTGTATTTTCAAGTACTTTTTAAATATTTAAACAAAGAAGAATAAATTCTTTCATAAGCTTATCACTTAGAGGTAGGGTATCTTTGTTTCCTTTATGGTATATTTACTTCCAATCTTTTTTCTTTATGTCCTTGTGTTTCTTTTACATAATGAAAGCCAATTGTATACACAGTTTTATGTCTTACTTTTTCACTTACATACAATATTGTAAGACACTGTGACATTTTTATGCCATAAAACATTCTTTAAAAACTTGTTATTTAATAGACATCTAACATTTCATTGTATCAATGTGTTAAATTATTTAAAATTCTCCCATTGTTGAAAACGTTTAATTTGCTTCTGTTATTTTAGTAATATGCATAACACAATGATGAACATCTTCTACCCAGAAATCTTTGCTGCATTTCTGATCAAGTCCCTAATGCACATTTTTCTAGAAACATATATTCGTTATTTTGAGAGAAGGAAATTGATGACTAAAGCCAGAGCAAAAAAGCTTATTTTTCTCTTTTTTCATTTACTTTCTGCCCATGTGTTATAGGGCCATCATTTCTTTATGGGCTCTCTTTTTTGTTTGTTTTTAAATAATGGGCATTCTGTCAATGACCTCTCCACTTTCAGAAGATTCTTCCAGCTCAGTTCTCTCAACCTGACTGGTCATTATGTCAAACCCCCACACTCACTCGCCATACATAAAACTTTCCCCATGGACTGGGCTCCTTTCAGAGCAGACAACTCTCTGATCCTCAAGCTTCCCCAATCACCCCTGACACATCCTGCTTGTACGCTGGGGCTGCTTCCTGGAATGCAGGCTCTTCTCAGATCTCGGATTTGCTCCTGGCTTGGTTCACCTGCCTATAATGGGACACCATAGGTGTGGTTCCCCAGGCCTTCACGGCTGCACTGCTCTCTCATCTCGCCCAGCAGGAGACTCACACCTGCATCACATTTACATCCAAGTCAAAAAGAAAAACACCCTGAACCATATCCAGAGAGTCGGTGACAGCAAAAAACATGGAATTTGTTGAAATTTATGAATGAT
The DNA here is from genome assembly GCF_002201575.2 of Neomonachus schauinslandi. Taxonomy (NCBI): domain Eukaryota; kingdom Metazoa; phylum Chordata; class Mammalia; order Carnivora; family Phocidae; genus Neomonachus; species Neomonachus schauinslandi. Next base: position 55,791,551 of record NC_058408.1, read on the forward strand.
TACTCTTGAAAATGAAACCAAGGGGAAGTAGGGCTACTGTACCCTCGAACCGCATGTGAAGCACTTGAGCTCTACTGAACGGAGTTTGAGGTTTTGTGTGAAGAGACAGAGGTTCTGGGTTTCAATTATGTGACTTGAAGAAAACAGTTTCATCTTCTTGGGGGTCCTTCTACCACACAGAAAACAGAGATTAATATTCCCCACTCCCTCACTATTGCAATGTAATCTGTACAAACATAAAAACTCAGACTCAGTGTTTTGTATTCCTCAGAGGAAAAGCAGTTAACAGATGGCCATTATTCCTAAAACTAGCACTCAGATAAATCTGGTGTTGCATTTGGCACTATTGACTAAATACACGACAATAATTTATTATTGGCATAGAAACTCCTTGATGACGGGGCGCCTGGGTGGCTCAGTCGTTAAGTGTCTGCCTTCGGCTCAGGTCATGATCCCAGGGTCCTGGGATCAAGCCCCGCATCGGGCTCCCTGCTCAATGGGAAGTCTGCTTCTCCCTCTCCCACTCCCCCTGCTTGTGTTCCCTTTCTCGCTGTGTCTCTGTCAAATAAATAAATAAAATCTTAGGAAAAAAAAGAAAGAAAGAAACTCCTTGATGACACAAGGCATGTCTAGAAGTACTATCTCCTTTAAGATCTATCCTGCTAGTGTACATCACCCCCCCGCCCTGCCCCCCCAGCTGCTCAGCTCACTGGCTTCACTTCCACGTTCTTGGCTTTAGCTCCCCTGCCAGCACGACACCACCACGTAACATCTCATTATCATCGAAATTACGGGTGTCGGTTATTCATTCCAATAAAGGTAGAAATCCTTGTCTCCAAGCTGAAGCTTGTATCATTAGAATAACTAGCATTTATGAAGATGTTTCAGTGTGCGGTGAACCGTGCTAAGCCCTTTACAGATATTATAACATATAATCCTCACAATGACTCCTTTGAAAGAGGCAGGATTCCGTTTCTAGTTTTACAGATGAAGAAATTGAGGCCTGAAGGGAGAAAAAAACATGCCCCAGCTGAGACTACAAAAAACCTATAGAACTGGAGACTGAGCTTTTTAGCAAATTCCAGTTACTACCTCATGGAAGAAGCCATTTGAGTGTGTAGTTTATTACTACCCAACTCACCTGAAAATTAAAAATAGGTAGTAACTTTAACGAAAAAAGTATTCAGTTCTAGGTTGTTATAATCTTCCTTTTCTGTGGGGGAAATTAAACTAGCTTAGGCTTTTTTGGGCTTCACAGCTTTTGTTTTGGCTTGTAAAAAGTTTGCACATTTGGTGGGGAAATTACCCAGGGAGTATGACTCTTAACCCGGACATGTTGATTATTGATTATGCTGCAGTCAGGGTTTTGGAACTGCAACCTTTCTTTTCATGTTTCAGAACTGGTCTCTCTTTCCGTAGATTTTTTTTCCCTTCATTCACTACAAATGTGTTCTTTTACATTCCTCAGACCTGAAGAACCAACTCTGCCAGGTAAATTTAATTTATTACTCAGCTGACCACACCACTATTATGTCTTTCCTCCCTTTTATTTGTAAAGGGGTAGCATTTCTACTGAAATGTTGGTGTGACAAGGCTTTACAGAAAAATAATCTTTTGTTTAACGGTGCTTTAAGAAATGCTCTTTAAAAAGAAACTAGTGGCCATGAGAGACGATGGACTCTGAGAAACAAACTGAGGGTTCTAGAGGGGAGAGGGATGGGGGATGGGTTAGCCTGGTGATGGGTATTAAAGAGGGCACGTTCTGCATGGAGCACTGGGTGTTGTGCACAAACAATGAATCATGGAACACTACATCAAAAACTAATGATGTAATGTATGGTGATTAACATAACATAATAATAATAATAAAAAAGAAACTAGTGGGTATGAAAATACATCCAAAATATCTCTATATATGATTCATGTGGCTCAACATTTTTTTTTCTTTGCTAAAATGTTGAGACCAAAAAATTTTATATCCCAATTAAAAACTATTAAAGCATTTTTCTAAGTTTGGAGGTAACTCATCTCTGTAGAGCTTTGGGACAATACTATGGGCAGACACCCAGAGTGTGTTTAAGTCTATGTTGCTGATGAGTCAGCTGCAGACTAAGTTCTCAGGAAATTTTCAGAGACTAAGGAGGACCTGTGCCTCCATGGATGACTGCCCCCACCTACACAGAAATGGACGGAGGGAGGATGTGGGGCAAAGGTAAGCCAAATGAGCAAGTGAGGTCCAAAATTCTATGCCAAAGGGCAAGACCAGAGTCTTTTGAACCTAAAATTATTAGCACTATTGGTATCTTTTTCTTTCCCTTTCTTTTTAAAAATGCATACTTCAACAAACTTGTTTGACCGCCCACCCGTTTATTACATTCATAGATATTTGGTGCCCCTAGCAGAGTGGTCCTCAAACATCAGTGTCCATGGGACTCACCTGAAAAGGTTGTTAAAAAACAAATCCTGGGCCATGCCAGAGATCCAGATCTATTTAGTTTGGTGAGGTGCCCAGGCATATTCCTTTTAACAAGATTTCTGGGCATTCTAATGCAGATGGCTCTTTGGGTGCAATTTGAGAAGCAACTTTGTAACACACAAGGCAAAGGATGAGGCTGGCCACAAACAGGAGTAGAAAGATAGAAGAGACTTGTTTATTCCTGAGGAAACTTCAAACTAAAAAGAAATATAGATTTTAACATTGATAAATGATAATAGTAACAGTTGTTATATGGTTTTATATATATATGTTCTATAACAAGCATTATTTTAGACTGTATTTGTATATTGGTTCAATGAATCCTCACCAATATTATTACTCCCATTTTACAGTTGAGAAGACCAAGGTTCGTAAAGATTAACTAACGTGTCCAAGGGCAGGGGCCTAGGCCCGGCTCATTCCATAAGCTAGCCCTTATTTCCTGCCCTGGACAATCTCACTACTTCTACATAAACCACAATATAAGGCAACCCATTGTAAGTATTGTGAGAATGACACACCCAAACTGCTTTAATGGGTCTGATGGAGAAGGAGCTTATATTTAATAAGTGCTCACTGAACGCCATGATCCGTATATTTTTTAAATTTAATCTTCATTGCCCAGTGAGGTATAAAGTACCATCCCATTTGACCTTCAGTTTCCTTATCTATAAAGAAGGCACAGTAAAATGCCTTGTCCCACAGGGGTCTTAAGAGGATTGAATAAGCTAGGTCATGTAAAGTATCTAACATGGTGCCTGGCAGCAAGCACTTGGTAAATATTAGCTACTACTCTTTTCACTCTCACCATTGATAGTTGAGAACCCTGAGGCTGAGGGAAGTTAGAGAATTTGGTCAAGGTAACCCACGAGCAAGGCGTGGTATGCAAACCCTTATCTGTTTGACTTCCCCATACATGCTCTGCCAGCACACAACTTCAGGGGGAAGCGAACACCCTCTTGGGGTGATGACGTGGGAAAGCTTCATGGACAAGGTGGCGCTAGAGTAGGGCCTTGCAGGGTGGGTAGAGCTCCAAGGGCAGAGTTGATGGGAGGACAGTCCAATTTTTGCCTGAGTTGTTTGACCTTACTGAAATTATAATTTTTTTAAAGGTTTTATTTATTTATTTGAGAGACAGAGAATGAGAGAGAGAGCACATGAGAGGGGGGAGGGTCAGAGGGAGAAGCAGACTCCCTGCCGAGCAGGGAGCCCGATGCAGGACTCGATCCAGGGACTCCAGGATCATGACCTGAGCTGAAGGCAGTCGCTTAACCAACTGAGCCGCCCAGGCACCCCTGAAATTATAATTTAACAAAACCCCCATCTCTCAAGACTTCAGCCTTCAGAACTCCTGCCAAAACAAATTTCAGGCAGGTTAAAGAAAAATGTCCCTGGATTCCTTCAAGATACTCATGTGAAATGTTCAGAGAAGGCTTGTATATTAAGAGTAGGAATGAAGACTGTAGCACCAGGTTGCTGGACAGATGGGACACAGTATCCCACAGAGGTGGGCACAGACACCCTCCTGAGCTGGGGGTGTTAACACGAGCTTGCAAAGGATGTGCTCCAGGGGGCAGAGCTGCCACAAACCCTTCTGGAGGAAATTCATAGCCCTTGAAATTACACCCACAAAGTTTAAACGTCTCGTCAATGAATTGTCCCTTCAGGGCCAATCCATCATGGAAGAAAGCCAGGGCCCACAAGCCTAAGTGGACACACAGGTAAAATCAAGGGGCCAGATGAGTGGAAAGGGTTTCTCCAAAGTCACACAGCTGGAGGCAGGGGCAGGGCTGGATCCTGCTGTCATGGATCCAAGGCCCATCTGTGTTTCTTCCCGGCCACAACCCTGCCAGCCCCAAGGCTTCCCTACAGAAGGGTGCCTGGCAGAGAGCACCTCAGCTGTCCTGCCCCTTAAGGGAACCCCAGAAAAAAAGGTGCTTTACAAAGTTCCCTTTTCTGTCTCCTTAGAAATCCTTTTACATTCTATCCCTCCGTGGGAAAGCTCCTTTGTTTTTTCATCCATCTGATAACTCCTTCATTTAATCAGTTTATTCATTTATCCATTCGTTTGACAAAGGTTTCTGAAGCACCCATCATGTGTCGGGCACTGCTCTGGTTTCTGTGGAGACAGACCTGAAGAAAGAAGCTGACCACCTCTACCTACACGGAGCTGACATTTTAGGGGGTCAGGGGGAGAGTCTATACATATGACAGGTTTGTTGCAACTACAGCACCTTGGAAACAAGTGCTAAGGAGAAAATGAAGAGGAGTAGCCATAGGAAGTCTATGGGGGGGGGCAGTAATTGCAATGTGTGATTCAGAGTCGAATAGCTAGTAAAGGCCTCCCTTAGAATATGGCATCTGGGGAGAGGCCACACTGCTCCCGGAGGGCACAGTATTCCAGGCAAAGAGCAGCAGAGCAGAGCCCAAGGTGGAGTGTCCCTGGGCCATTGGAGGAGCAAGGGGGCAGAGTGACCGAGAGGGGTTGTGGCTTTGCTCTTGAGTGTCATCGGGGATGTCGCTGGGGAATTTTGAGCAAAAGAGCCCCTTGATGTGCCTTAAGGGTTTTGGGTTCGATGGAATGTTTAATTTATTAAAGCAAATTTTATGGAGATTGAGAAAGAGGGACTGAAACGTCAGATTAATTTTTTGTGATTGATGTGACTTAAGTTTTAACAGGGTCACTTTGGCCATTGTGTAGAGGGAGGCTGAAGGGGACTGGGTGGCAGCAGGAGGCCCATCAGGAGGCTGCTAGGATTACTCAGAGCTACTGAATCGACTACCGCTAGCTGGTATTTGCTGTTATTTTTGCATGCTGATGGTTGTTCTGTAACCTCTCTTTCCTATGCTCTCTAGATTTTTCTTCCTCAGCATCACATGCATGCAACATACCCCATTATGCAGTCCCACTGCTCCATGTCCCTGCTAATTGTGAACAGTGACAGCTCTGACACAAAGAACCACAGGTGAAACGGAGTTGACAGAATGGTAACTACTTCATCCTGGTTCTCTCAACACCCACTCCAGTCCCCTGTACTTCAGAGGCTGGGAAAAGTGGAAAATAGAACGATATTTTCCAGACCTCCTTAGAGCTCTGGTTTCCAAGGTGATTTGAGTTCCAGCAAGGAGACAAGCCACTGCAAGGCTTGGAGGCAGAAATGAGCAAGGGGAGGCAAGTGGAGAAAGATGGGATCTTCTAGGAAGCATGGTTGGGGGGGGCCATGGGTTTTTGGGGTGAGCTCCATCATGCTGTCACAGATGTCAGGTGCTGAGCAATAAGGTAGTGGCAGAGAGGCCCCCAAAATGTCATTTCTCCTGGATGCATGTCCTTGATTAAGTACCCCTACGCTTGCTTCCTTGGCTCTCTTAGAGATTGCATAGGCTTCCAATACCCTGTAATGAAGCCTTTGTGATTGAATGAGTCCATGACGGCTGCAAGAGAGGCCGCCATCTCATCGGACTTTCAGGCTTTGTGAAGGGGAGGGAAACAAGAGCAATCTGCTCCAATTCCAAGACTCCCTGGAAATTCTTCATGAAAAATTTCACTTATATCTCATTAGTCATAAAAACTTAGCCACACGGCCATACTTAGTTTCAAAGAGGGCTTGGAAATGTAAAGGTTTACCCGGACACATTTCCGTCTCAATAATAAAGGATTTCTGTTAGTAAAGATGCAGAAAAATAATGGGTAGTGGGCAGTCAGCTTGCAGCCACTGCCACAGAGTATGGATTCTTTTTGAGCTCTTTATACATACTGTTAGATGGCTTCTCAGAAATGTTTACACTCTCATTACCGTAGAAAATGAAAAATGAAACATGGGAAAAATGTACAAGTCCAAATGTTTAATTGTATCCACTAAATGGTCTCTTTGTACCAATAAAATTTTCAACAACTATTTGAGTGCCTAAAATATGCTAGGCTCTGTTCTAGAAACTGAGAAAAAAAGAAGGGACAAAACATTGAAAGATCCTTGCTCTCAAGAGAATCTGGTTGAAAAATATCACCACAGGCACTGCATTTTCTTTTATACAGAGTTCTTGGGGTGCATCAATTTAATACTGATCACTGTCAACAAAAATTGTGATTTGGGTTTTAGAATGGTTGATCTAAAGCATTTCTTTTGACATCCATTGTTTGACTATAGTCTATAGTTTGGGGAAGGTGCTGAGGAATTGTGATGCTAAAGTTCTGTTGCCAGGAGAATACTTACTGTTCCCCAAGGTTTAGGGATGAAGAAGGGAAGAGCCACAGAGAAACTAACTCACCTGACAAAGTGATCCAGTTCATGAGGTACAAGAAACTAACTGTGGGGGGGGGGTACCTGTAGAGGAAGGGGAGTGGGCCCAATCATGCTGCTGGATGAAAGAGTTACAATGGTAATGGAAATTATCAAACACCTTGGAGCAGGGACGTAATGTTATCAGAGCAAGTACAAGGATGAAGGCAGAGCTATTAGTGAAGTGCCTGGCACCTAGTAAACACATATTAAGATGTTAGCTGTGACGATACTTATTTTTTTTTAATTCTGTTTTTATGGGTTTTTTAAAAAAGATTTTAAGTAATTTCTACACCCAATGTGGGGTTTGAACTTACAACCCTGAGATCAAGAGTCACCGACTGAGCCAGCCAGGTGCCCTGATGATAATTATTCTTATTCCTTGATTACAAGCATCATTGCTGTGGCAGCAGTGTGGAGGATGGGCAGAAGGGGACAAGATGAACAAAGAGATTTGGATAGTCGACAATAGTTGTGAAAAGAAGAAGGTAGAGAAAAGAGAAAATCAGGAGGACAACACAGGTCTTACTAGGAGAGGAGGCAGAAAGGAGAATCGGGGATTCCAACGTGGGTGCCTGGCTATGTGGCAAGACCACTCACTGATAAAGGACATACAGGCAGGGAACACATTTGCAGGGGAAGAGGAGATGGCTTGAGGGTGTCCAGATAATTATGCCCTGGCATGTCCCAGTCTTATTCCAATCTAAAACACCAATGGCACGCCACTTCAAGGGACCTGCTGGATTCACCATCTCTGTTGGAACAATATGAGGAATAAGATCCCCTGTCACATTTTTTCTTGCAGACTGAGCATTATTTCCTACTGGCTATGAAATTTTTTAGCAAATGTACTAGAGGAAGCAGGACATTTGCTTGGGATCCTCTCAAGGCTGGTTGTCACATGCAGATGCTCACCAAAATCAAGTGTATGATTCATTTTTCCTCTGCTCTCGTCAGGAACGGCAGGTGGGAAAATGGAAGAGCAGTGAAGGCTCTTCCCTAGCCTCAGTAGTGGAGAGCAAGCTGGGCTTTATGCCATATGCCCACCTGGACCATGAGAAATAAGAAAGGTGCCACGTGCTAAAGCACAGCTTATCTGTGTGACCAACTCACAGAGAAGTGGCTTGTGACAGGCGCAACTTCTTTGAGGAATAAAATCTTGGTAATACACCTCCCTTGGGAAAACACAGAATATATATGTGTATACACACACACACACACACACACACACACACATGAGCTAGCTATTTTGTAAAAGCAGGGGGGATTTAGAAATAAATACACATCATTAAATTCTGTTTTACTTGCAGCCTATTTATTTTTAGGTCCAGTGTAATTGCTTGCAGACCTTGAGCTTGCTGAGTTAGTTTTGGTGTTTGGCCCTGCAGCATGACCTGTTCATTGAGACTCAACTCTGGGTCCAGGGAAAGCAGTGTCCTACTTCCTCTGGTACGCAAGGGGTCAAAAGCGAAGCCCACACCAAAGAGAAGGGAGATGATGTTTTGGTACCCCTCTGATGCTGTCCCTCACTCTCCCAGGCCACCTGATTACTGCCCCCATACTCCAGTAACAGCTTTTAGCAGCCCTTAGCAATATCAGTGTGCTGTGTACATAGGGAGTCAGATCTGGATTGAAATCTCATTTCCGCTCCTTGGGAGCTCCAAGTTAACTTGATCCCCCGGAGCCTTCAGTTTCCTCACATGTAAAACAAGGCTAAGAGTAGGACTTATCTCACAGAATTGCTGTAAGATGGACTAAAGTAACACGAGGCATGAAAAAGTGCACTGCCTGGTATTTGGTAAGTAGCTGGCAGAGCTGTCCATAAGCAGTACAGCTGGTGAGACAGATGGACAGAGCAAAAGTCTGTGTTCAGTGTGGCCAGGACATCCAGGCCAGGCAGGGCTATACAAGTTCCCAGTAATAAATAACCGAGTCTCAACTAAACACTGTTAATCAGAGCTAATATTCCAAACAAAGCAATGACTTTGGCCATCCACGGTCTTTCTGTGAGGGGAGAAACAAGACATAACTATTTTTACAGCAGTTTCCACCAATTATTTTTAAAATATATAAGATCTGATGTTTTCATCAGGCAAATCAATTCATTCTGGGTTCTTGTCTCCAGCAGTGACAATTAAAGCTTTGCAAGAAACCACTGCCCACTACCTCTCTCTCTTTCCAGAACATGTGCTAAATCCTCCTCATTCCCTGAAGACTATACCTGTAAAACTTCAGGACTTAACACAGATTCAATTACCTTTTCTATTGTTCTCTTATCATATGTTGCCATGTTATTATACTAGAAGAATTTTAACCACCCAGACACCATCTAAACCCATGTAAAGGTAATTTGCAAGAAAACTCCTGACAAGTCCCTTTGGGCCTGTTTGATACAAGCTTAGTAACAAGAATATATTTTGAGTGAGTCTATTTTTCTGGCTAAAATTTCACATTTGCTCCGTGTTTATATAAGAATGTGTTTGCTCCCTCCAGGGGACAGGATTTCATCCTCCATGTTTCCTCTCGGGTGCAGTGCTATAATGGACCAGTGGTTTTGATGACTTCCCAAAGTTCTTGCTCCTGGAACACATGATCTGGAAAGACTAATGCAGGGGCAAAAGCCAGGAGAGGAATGCCTTGAGGGTACTGGCGTTTTCAATGCTAAGCCTCTAAGGATTTGGGAGCAGCAGTACCAAGAGAGTTTAGCAGACCTGGGAAGAAATAGAAATTAAATATCTCTTTTGATGAGCAACTGATGGTCTTAAGACGGACAGAGCATGTCGCAGACAGGTAGGTCTCCAGGCTTCCTCATTTCCAGTTCATCTCTTATTCCACCACTTGATCTGCCCTTTTACAATACAGCTGTGATCGAGTCAGAGCCCTACAGAAAATTCTTCAGGCTTGTAAGGAAAGCATTAGCCTGGTCCACGAGCCCTGAACATTGTATCTACCGCTGCTGCTCCTTATACCCCATATCCACCCACACTGAACTTTTCCTTCCCTGAATTTACCAGGATTTGCTCTCTCTCAGGGTTTTGGACTGGCTCCTTCTTTTGCCTGGTGAAATCCCACCCATTTGTCAAATCCCAGCTTAAATACAGCCTCTTCGGGGAAGGCTTCTTGAATGCCTAAAGCTGACATAGTCTCTTCCTGCCCTGTGTTCTTGGATACTTTGTAACAGGTCTCTATTATAACACCCTGCACTCCTTTTTGATTCCTTTTTGTGTGTCCATTTCCACTACTGCACAGTGATATCTTCAAAGGTAGGAAGCATGTTTTACAAATTTTATGTACTCCAGTGTTTCAAAAATATGAATGAATTAAAGAATGAATGGATGAGCCATCCCAGCACAAGCATCCCATGATACATCTGAGAGGAGATGGAATATTAGGGAGATACCCAGCTTTTTCCTCCACATTGTCTGGACTATTCTGCTGAGTTATTTTGCAGAGGGTTTCCTGGAAACAGATAACAACAGATCCTGAGGGAAAGATCCTCTGTTCACAGAAATGCAGGCGCCCCTGAAAGAGAACTTTCAGGTTGCTGACCTTCCCATCATGAAAATTTACCAAAGAGAGGACAGCATCACAAAGTATCCTCAATGAGAATGGAGGAGAAATATGTAGAAGAAAACAAGGCGCAGAGATTCCTTTGCAGAAAAATCACAGCTCTGTGGGCCGGGAAATTCTTCCACTTAAGAGTCATATGCTCTGGAATGTGCAAGGGGAAATAGTCTCAGTAGGGTCTTGACTCAGCAAGGCCTGGAATTGATGTTTGGGGCTGTTCTGCAAGGTCCTAGGGCATGTAGATTCGCAGTGGTCTGAGCCCAAGTGCATACGCCAGCATGCATCAGTACAAGCCTTAAATCAGAACCACCCGTTACATCCCCTCCCCTCTCCCTGGCTCTGAGTCCTCCCTCCCAACCTCCCCCCTTCACTGCAGGCTCATTAAGGCCTTTCTCAGTGCAGAGACACTGCATTTTGGGGACTGGTGGAGTGTTTGATATTTTCCACTCTGCGTGTCAAGGGCATTTACAGTCGGCGTCAGAATGTTATGTCGGTCTGAGGAGGCACTTTGAAGTGTTTGTGGTGGAGGCCACATGTGCAGGCAAGATGTGCCTCCTCCCCATCCCTGAGGTTCCTGCTCAGCTCTTTCCCAGCATCATGTGACAATGAACAACACTGCTTAACCCTTTACATCTTGGTGTAGCTGGTTATATTACTACTACTATTATTATTATTATTACTATTATTATTATTATTATTATTATTTGAAAAAGCACTTCATCCTTCCATATCTCAGCTTTGGAGATGGTTTGGAGGCCTCTCTCCTTGATTTCTGGTCACCCCGTGTTGGTCTTCTGTAGCTGTGTTTGCTACAACTCCATGAACTTATGTGTAGAAATGCATTTCCAAAGACTACACACAAAGCAAATGCATACGTCTTAATACTGCCCAGATGGTAAATGTAGTGGTGTTCTTGAAACATCCGTAGAAACCCAGAGCCAATTCAGAGATGCTCAGCCACCTCCAACAGCAGGGAGCCCCCAAATGAAGCCACTAGTTTTTCACTTTACTAAATGATAATTCACAGGTGGCCCTTCAAATGTCACTTGGCCCATTCCGTGAAAGTCTGGGGACCTGAAACTCTGAAAAAACAGAACAAAACAAAACAAAAAACAAACATGAGACTTTGGGAGGAAATAGTATCAGCTGACCTAAGTGTCTTACTCAGCTACGTGGTTTGGCTCATGCAGCGGAGCGGGGCTGAGATTGATGACCTCCAAAGCTCCTTTCAACTCTGAGGTATGGCAATGCTCAGCCCTCAGCGAGCCTGGAAAGGTCTTGGATTTGGCAGGACGGGCTGGGTGGAGATAGAGAGCTCCTCTCAAAGATAATGGATGTCAGTGTCTCTTGGGATCAGTTTGTATTCACAAAGCACTTGGCAATCCAGTGGGAACAGAAGAGTTTTTAATGAACGTAAGTCACTTTTAAGCACTCAAAGACTGAGACCTTTTGGCAAAGGAGCCTTGGGCTCTACTCCATCACCTAGAAGGGTCTCTGAAGATGTTTGTTATATATGGAATTATCCCCTACGATAATAGCTGTGCTTATTTATTTTAATTTAGGGATCTGAAGAAAGGAAGCGACATACCTTAATATTAGACTACTAAAATACTAATAACAGTTACAATGTGCAAGACAGTCATATGCTAGGTAAAATTCTATCTTATTTAACCTTAGGAGGTAAGTACCATTATCAGCATCTGAAACTCAGAGAAGTTAATAAGGTGCCAGAGGTCATATTAGAAAATGAAAGATATGGGACACAGACCCAAAATGTCAAGTCTAATTAATATCTCTGTTACCAACCTCAATAGCACAATTCTGCCTATTCAAGGTCTGAGTCAGTGACCTTTTTATCTCCTAGGACAACTCCTGGGATGCTACCTGCCCTTAACCCACATTTTCCCTAGCTCTGCATCACAAGTGTTTCATAAATCCCTGCTGAATGAAGGAATGAGTGAATGGCATTTAACAAGCCTGGGAAAAGCACTGAAGCCTAAGGCAACATCTCTCAAGTTCTGTAATGAAACCCTGCCCTGGGACATCCCCAACACAAACAGGACACTTTCCCAAAGCAGCCCGGGGATTCAAATCCTTTGGAGCCAGGAATCCATGTTTCCCTGTCCAGAAATCCTGCCCAGATCGCATAAACTCACAGGCTTCCTAAACCTCTTTCTTCCTATGCCACAGGCTCTAAGCTTTCCTGGACTGCCAATAATTAGGCACCAAGAATGGACCTAATTATTGGATTATTGGAGGATGGAGAACCCATCTGTAAAGACAGCATGGATTAAAGAAAATACTGACTCACATAGTTTGTTAAAATAACTTTGCCTTTTGTATTTTTGCTCTGCATGGGGTCCAAGTCTTTCCTAAGAAGGCATTTGCTCTCCTGTGAGGAGCCTTACTGAAGTGAGGGGAATGAAGTGACCGAAAGGAAAGAGCTGATAGTGTTTTTTTGCAAAGATGGCTTTTGCAAGTTGTTCCCAGGAGGGCTGCTGGCCTGGGAGCAGGGGAGCAGTTCGCCATTTTTTTTTTACACTGATTGGAATGAGAAACCTTTCCGGTCACTGTGTCCTGAAAATAAAATGTTTGATGTGGAATAGTGTCAAAGACTCGTGACCCCTAACAAGCCTACTTGATTCGATCTTGAGCCATGTTTTCAATCAAGAATTGCTACCTTGAGTTCCATCTGTGCCTCTGACAGTGAGAGCCCCATGAAGCCATCCCTTATAAAACAGGCTTCTCCCTTTCTATGGCTCTTTCTCCTTAACAGAAACTCATTTTTTTTTTTTACCTCCAATGTACCAGAAAGAAAGAGATATATTTTTCATTTGCTGAATAGATTAATCCAAGTATTTTTATTTGTTTTAGAGCTGAGTTGGCAGTTGATTCTCACAGGAGAAGCGATTGGCAGTTAAATCAATTTTAAATTAGACATTTGTCATGATTCAGCCTACTCATAAAATAAGAAAAAGAAGCCAACAAAACTTAAAGGTCAAAACTAACAGGACTAAGATCTGCTTGCCTTTGAAATTAATAGAGACGGTTGGTGGTCCTTCGCCTGCTAGCCTGAATTGCTACCAAGATATTTAACTTTGATTCTTTTATTGTCCATCATTTCCCTCTACACTTTCCTACTTATGTCTTTTCTTTCTCCCTCTTGCTTCCTATTTTCCCTTGCTCACTGACTCATATCTTTTACTTTTTACATCCTCTTTTTCTCATTCAGTATTGTATGCTTCAGACTTGAAGTAGGGTGGGAAGCAGGTGGGAGATAATGCACTTTCAAAAGAGCGTTCATCTGAGAAACAAACTGAGGGTTCTAGAGGGGAGGGGGTTGGGGGGATGGGTTAGCCTGATGATGGGTATTAAAGAGGGCACATATTGAATGGAGCCCTGGGTGTTACATGCAAACAATGAATCATGGAACACTACATCAAAAACTAATGATGTAATGTATGGTGATTAACATAACATAATAAAATAAAATTTAAAAAAATAAATAAAAGAGGGTTCATGTCAAATCTCTATTTTGTTCACCTTCAAGTCATCTCCCTCAGAGCTTCCAGCTGAGTACCCAGCTTTCCCGTGCTCTTGATTTCCCTTTTTGTCTTCATTGCTTTTCTCCTTGTTCCTGCTTGTCTAGCTCTCCAATTTCCTCTGCTTCCTTTCCAGAGGGAACAAAAATAGCTCTTGAGTACCGAATAAATGCTAACTATAATACTGAGCCCTTTAGAGTATATCATGTAATCATAACTGGAATCCTAAATGATAAAGGAGTCTTACCATGAGGAGACAGGTGTCTGGCTCAAGCGAGGGAATATGTAGAATCAGGATTCCACTCCACAATGCCCCATTCCATGCTGTCTTTACAGATGGGTTCTCCATCCTCCATACTTCTGCTGAACAAGCCTGATGGTCTGAGCACCCTGGGAGCATGGTTTTCAATTTAAGGTCTGACTCCCTGGGGCTCGAGACCTTAATACTTGGGCTCAAGCTTCCTCTGAGTATGAATTTGGCAAGGGTGTGCTAAGAGGAACGGTAGGAATGTAGAATGGTGTAGCCACTTTGGAAAATTGTTTTCAGTTCCCGAAAATGTTAAACAAAGAGTTACCATTTGACCCAGCATTTCATTCCTAGGTATATACCCAAGAAAAATGAAAATGTATGTACATATAAAAACTTGAGCATGAATGTTTATAGCAGTGTGACTTGTAATAGCTAAAGAGTGGAAATACCATAAATGTCCATCACCAGATGAGTAGATAAACAAAATGTGGTGTATCCATACAATGGAACATTATTCAGCAATAAAAACAAATGAAGTAGTGATACATGGTACAACATTAAAAACATTATGCTAAGTGAAAGAAGTCAATTAGCAGAGACACATATTCTTTGGATACATTTATGAGAAATTTTCAGAATAGACAAATCCATAGAGACAGTAGATTAGTGGTTGCCTGGGGCTGGGGTGGGAGAGGGGTGGGCGGTTGGGAAATTACTGGTAGTGCCTATGGAGTTTCTTCTTGGGGTGTTAAAAGTTTTCTAAAATTAAATTGTGGTGATGATTATACAACTTTGTGAATATACTAAAAACCACTGAGCTGAACAAAAAATGTATTGAGTGCAGGAAACCTCCTCTAAGTAAATTACAGTGTTAAGGGTGCAAAATAAGTAAGTATGACATAATCTCTACACCAGAGGGAAAAAAGAAAAATAATAATCCATACATATTGATACGAAAAAAAATGCCAATGCACCAATTTAGTTAACTGGACCAAAGTTATGAACAAGTAAGTCAGAAAACAGGGAACATATATATGGGGAATATTCACCCATACTATTGATAGAAGAGATACAACTTAAAACAGCAATAAAAAAAATACTTTTCTTTTTTAATAACCAACCAGAAAATTTGAATTCTAATACCCTGTGCTGGCAAGGCTGTGGTGAAACTGGCACTTTCATGCGCAACTGGTGTGAGTTATATCAGTACTCTTTTGAAAAGCAATTTCAAAACACATATCAAAGACTATGAAAATGTTCATACCAGTTGACCTGATATTTGTTGATACTCTATCGTAAAGAAATTATTTGAAGTATGGAAAAGCTATTTGAGAAAGTAGGGAAAAGAAATATTTATTGGATCCCTACCAGGTGCCAGACTTTTTACCTATCTTATCTCTTTTAATTCTCTCAATAACCTCAGTAGGTATTTTTTGCTTCATTTACAGACAAGGAAACTAAGGCTCTGCACAGTTGGGGCCTCTGTCCAAGGTCACACAGCTTGTAAGACAGAGTCAGTCTTTGATCGCAGATGATCCCATTTCAAAGCCACTCAGCAGCAATGGTTGCTTTCCTGGGGCAAGAGGTTGATTCCTCCTCATGGAAGCAGAGGAATTCACTGAGTCTACACTTCCTTTAGAAAGTTTATCCACCTGTCAGATGGAGGGGAGGAATGCATTAAAAAGTCTCTAGGATTTGTCTAAGTTCTAGGCTTTTATTTATTTATTGTTCTGAGTAAACCTCAGAAAAGACAAGTGCAGAAATGAGTAAGAATCGTGCAGAAAATATGAGACTCCCTTCATTTTTCCCTTCATCTTTTGGACTTTTGCTGAGGATGATTAATCTTTGTTTTGGATTTTTACTTTGAATATATTGGTGTTTTTTTTTAACCAAGATTAGCTGCTTAGTATGTTTTGAGCACCTACATGTTGAATGAATATACTGTGGTTATCAAAAGTGCAGGTTATATGTATGGGAGTTCTTTGTACTACTCTCGAAGTTTTCATTCTTGTTTGAAATTATGTCGAAATAAAAAGTTATTTAAAAGTTAATTTCCAAAAGCAATTGGAAAAATGCTTCAAAAGTTATCTTAACAAGGATAGTAGAATAACAGAGAAAAATGGTTGTTAGACTGTCAGGTGAAAAAAAGTCTATAAACTTAAATGTACAATATTACTATAATTATACACAAAATACAAACACTAGTGATTGATGTAAAAACTGAAAGGAAATATAATAAAATGTGAATGTCTTGGGATGCTCAAACTAATAGATACTTATTTTCTTCTACTTTCTCTATTTTCCAAGTTTTCTAGAGTAAGCATTATTCATTTTTGCCGACATATTTCAGTGATGCCACTTCTCATTGCTTTTTCTCGAGTTTTTCTTTTTCCCTTTTAGATTTACTTTTTTTTTTTTAAAACTGACATTGACCCTTTAAAGTTCTTTCAATAAGCATCTATTGAGAGGCCAAATGGGTTTTATTTTTATATATCCAAACATATCTTTATTTTCCTACTCATTGAAGAAAAATCATTTAGATAAGTGCATGGTTGGAAGGGGATGGCTATTTTAATGCAGTAACTTGGCTTTCTGTATCCAGTGTTGCAAATGAGAAACTTATTGTTTGATTTTCTCTCATATCTCTGTAGATAAATTGTCTTTCCTCTCTGTTAGAAATTTTTTTCTTTATTTTTTGATGGTCTGAAGTTTTACTACAATATGCCAAACATGAATTTATTTATATTTCTCTTACGTGGCATTTGGTGTTTACTTTAAATCTGGGGACTCCTCTGTTTTCATTAAGGCTGAAAAGTTCCCAAAAAATATCACTTTAAACATAGCTTCTCTATATTTTCTTTTTTCTCTACTTCCGGAGGTCCTATTATTGAATCATCAAAATCTACCCTTTATTTCTCCTAACTTCTCTTTCAAATTTTGTTCCATGACATTCCCGCCCCATATTCAGATGATCTCCTGAGTATTATCTTCCATTTTATTAATTTTCTTTTATACCCTCATGTCAGAGATTCACTCATTGTTTTGATATTTGTTCTATTATATTTTCGATTCCAAAAATTCAATTTCCTTCTTTTTTATATCCATCTGTCTTTGAGTCATATCTGTTGGTCTTTATCTCATGACTAATTGTTCTGACAAGATTATTACTTCTCTTCATATCTGAGAATCTTAAATATATTATTTCAAAGTCATTTTTAAGTTCTTTATTATATTCATTTAGTTGAGAGTGAATTCATCACAATTACTGAATATGCTGACTGATGCTGACTGTTGAATATTAGTGTTTTTTTCGTGTGCTTTACAATTTTAGTTTGTAAGCTCATCTTAGATGGAAGTCAGTCTCTTATTTCTCACAGTGAGGCTAGCTCTAATCCCTTGTCATGGATGGGACACTTTATGTTCTTCATTACCTCATAGGAGTCAAATTCCTTTGTGGCTGTTTCTAGTCCCAGAGTCTGCAGGCCTGTGCTTTCTTCCCCTGATTGTTGTTTTGCTTCTTATTACCCATCGGCAAATATATTTAAAATTTGTTAAATATATTTATATAAATGTAACATATATAATATATAAATAATATAAATAAATACTATAAAATATATATTTATAGTTTTAACATTGTTTTATTGTTTTAAGAGCAGCTGTGCCTTTTAAATGTATACACACAAATCTATTGTTGTTAAGTTTTTGGAGCAGAGGAGTGTGACTTTAAAGCTCCACCTTGATTGGAAATGCATTTATTATTTCTTCTTTTCTTTTGGTTTCTAATTATGAGACACTTAAAAAATAGATGAAAGTTTAGAAAATATTGTATTCACTTATATACCACTGGTAAGATAAAACACGTTAATTTTTTGCTTATTTGCCTCAGGTCTTTCTTTTACTTTTAAAAATGTAAACTATTTCAGATGATGTTGAAATCCCTCCATCTTTCCCCCCTCCTTCTTGCAAAGTAACAATTATTTTACACATGATGTTTATCATTCCTGTATATTTAAGATACATGCATGTAACACATGTTCTTATATGTAAACATATATGTCCCTGTGTGTTTAACAGAGATATCCTAGTGTGTTCCCATGTTTAAAATTTTGCATGAAGAAATTATTCCATATAAATGCAAAACTCTATTTTATTGTGACTTAAGTTTCTAGATTCAGTATTTTATGTGAGTGTCATAGTGCATATTTCCCTAATGCAGAACTGGTAAGTTGTTTTCACTTTGCTGATGTTACAAATGGAACTAAGACAACCATCCCTGAGCATATCTCCTTGCACTTAGGTGTGTGAGCTTCTGTAGGATGGACTTCAAGAAGTAGACTTGCTGTGTATTGACATGTTTAACTTAAATGTTCCAATGACTCCACAAAGTAGTTGTACTCTAGTAGAATCCTACAGCTATGTGCTGGGGTTCCCAGTTCTCCACATCTTTGCCATCTTTTGGTGTTATCAGATATTACATTTTGCCATTCTGGTAGGCATTAAACATTATCTACTTATTTGTAATTGGAATTTTCCTGATTCCCAATCAGGTTGGCATTTTTTCATCTGTTTAAAGGCCACTTGAGTTTCTTTCTCTGGTGAATTGTTTCTTCATGCCCTTCACTCATTTTTCTGTTAAATTCTTATCTTTCCTTTTAACTTTATATTTGCTGTTTATATGTTCTGCATACAAATTCTTTGTCAGTGTTATAGTCAATAGTGCTGCATAGTGATAAACAGTTCTCCTTTCTTTCGGGGCACATGGAAAATTGAATTTCCTGGCCTCCTTGGAATTGGGTAGAACCATCCAACTAGTTCTGCTAAATGAATTCTGAATAGAAGTGGTGTGGGTCACTTCTAGGTTAGAGCATTTATTTAACTGCCATATATACTTCCAGAATTTTCTTTCTCTCCTGCATGGTTCTTGGCAATAATCAAGATGTGGGTGCTCATACAGCTTGAATCTCTGTGTAACTACAGTTACTAGCATTCCCTGCTGACTGACAGTGTCCATGTAACATGACCAAGATATAAACCTACATTGTTTTAAGCCACTGAAATTTTGGGGCCATTGTTATATCATAACCTAGTCTATCCTAATGTACAGAATTCATTATATGTGTTACAAATAACTTCTCTCCATCTGTATCACACTTAATGCTTTAATTTTAATGTAATCAAATTTATCAATCTTTTCCTTTATGATTTTTGCCATTTAAAATCATGTTTTTTAAATTCTTTTCAAAGTCATAGTTTCATCTGAAAAGTTTTAAAGATTTCACATTTTGGAATTTATTCTTGTGTATGACATAAGGTAAGATACTAACTTAATTTTAATTTTATACATAGGTGACCAATTTTATAACTTCCATTGATGGAATAGCTTAACTTTTCCCCCACTGCTTTGTAAGGCCGCCTTGATCCATATCACGTTTCCTTAAATGCTTGGACATTTCTCTGAGCCACTCCACTCTCCATTTGTCTACTTTGCACCATTACCACACTGTCTTAGACATTTTTTAGTGACAGTCTCTGATTGATAAATCCTCTCTGCTTTTGACTGAAAATGTTTTATTCTGCTTTTAGTTGTGTATAATTTAGCTATTATATAGGATTTTAGTTTGGCAGTTATTTTCCATCAGCACTTTAAAAATATTATTGCATTTTCTTTCAACCTCTATTGTTGTTATGGAATAGCTTTTTCTCACTTTAATTGCTATTGCTTTGTAGGTAATCTGTCTTTTCTATCTGGTTGCTTCAAAAATTTGGTCTTTGTGGTGTTCTGCAAATTCACAACAGAATGTGCAGGTATTACTTATTTTTATTTATTTGTTGAAAGTTATTGTGAAGGATTCAATATGTTCATTGATTCTAGAAAATTTTGAAACACTTTCTCCATTCTCTTGTTGTTCTAGCACTGCAATCAAATAAATGCTAGGCCTTCTCTTTCTATCTTCCATGTCTCTCAATTTCTTTTATGTACATGTATTATTTTTTGTGTGTCATTAATTATCAATCTGTGCTACATTTTAGAAATATTCTTATTTCTCATGTTACTAATTTCTCTTCAGATACTTCTTGTTTGTTGTTTAAACTGTCCATTGAGTTTTAAATTTCAATACCTTAAAATTTTTTCTTGAATTTTTTCAAATGTCAGTTTCTTTTCATGCTTTACTTATTTATTTGACTTTTACTTATTTTTTGTATGCTTTTAGCATAGTCATTTTATAAGTCATATTATTGTCCAGTTATCTCAAGTTCTCAGGTATTCCAAACTTGTTGCTTGTCATATTTGCTAACCTTCACTCACACCAGACTGTTTCTTTCAGTGTTTTGTAATTTTTAATAGGAGTGTATCCTTAAATGGGATAGTTTTTTTTTTTTCTCCTGAGAATCCTCTGTACCTGTGGAAGGAATTCCAGAGTAATTTTATGTTTGCATCTGCCAAGTGACCCAGGAGTATCATTAGCCGTGGACCCATTTTACTATTATTTTCTAGGCATAGGGTTTTCTAGATCAAGTAGGTCGTATAATTTCAAATCTCAAACACCTGCCAAAAAAAGTAACATATTTACAAATTATCAGGAGAGAATCCATTCTCTGGCAAGCTTCCTTGACATGTCTGTATATCTATGGTAATTTTTTTTCTATTCCATCCTTTAATTATAGATGCAAGCCTTTTTAGACTCTGGATCTATTCAGATGGTCTTTGTTTTAATTCCCTGTTTTATACGGTTCCAAGGCATCAGCATCCATCTCTGGAAGGACAATAGAAATTATGTTCCTAGTATAATTAGAGGCACACACCACACACATTCTACCATTTTTCCTTTCCCCAATGGTTTTCAGTCTTCCTTCTGAGTCTGACATCTGTGGATTGTCCATTCTCAGCTATGACTTCAAAAGAACATTTGAACATTTGAAATATGCCATATTTTATCTAGTCTTTCTATATTTTTGTATTAGATAGGTTTACAGATTATACTGTCCATCAATTTCCTAGAACTGTAAGTATTCAGTATTTTAAAACCATAAGTCTTAAGATTAGAAAAGAAGAGAGATACTATTTTGTGTTTATTATAAAACAAAGCAAAAGAATCAAACTTCCCTGGACTACTTGTATCTGACCATATTTATCTTTCATAAAAGTCAACCAGATATAGCTAGGCTACTTAATTTCCTACTGTTAAAAGAATTTCCAAAGCTTTGATTTTACCAGTATGAAGATACTTTCTAGAATATCAAATAGTCACTGAATCTCACTCTATGTTATACCCAAGATTGCCTAGATTGAATTTTAAGACCTCCCACTTAGAAGTTACATAATCTTGGACAAATAATTTAGTATATAGGAACAAAAATCATATCTATCCTAAAACGTTGTTGAAAGAGATAAATGAAATAAGAAAGTAATACACTTAAGTCCAGTGCCTGGTCATAGAAAGCACTGAATAAAAGTAAGTGATACTACTGCTACTACTAGTAGTAGTAGTAGTAATATAGAAGTAGTATTTGGCCACCAAATTCCAGATGATCCTGAGGAACCAACCACATTTGGTTCAAAAACAGTTCCTTTATGACACCAAATTTTCTATACATTTTTATAGAAATCCTGGCTGTCATAGTGAGGAATAAGATTGAAGTGCTTGCTCTAGCATCCTTTTTAAAGCTAAGCCAAACCCTAAATCATTACATATGTGACTCTAGAATTTTCTTTTTATTGTTTAAATTAATTCACATTAAGGGTAAACACTGAGAATGGCACCTGGCACCGGACATGTGTCAGTTTCCTTCTCTTTATTATTACTTGTATTGTTGGCACAAATCTAGGTCTGTATTTTCAATTAGGTATAAAGAAGGAAGTTAGTAAATACATTTGAGCCACTCAAAACTAATCACTATTTGATTATTTGATCATAAAGAAGGCCTTTCATGAAGAAATTAGGTCAATACTCCAGAGAGTGGTCACCACATTTTCTTGCCTATACTATATACAGCACACTTGGGAACTGTTCACATGAAAGCCTTGGCAAGTAGCTTTGTCTTAGTGGTCTGGAGCTGATTCTGAGATTGGAAGGATTATAAACCAGTATTGTACATACCAGGCTACTCAGCATAACTCAGCAAATATACCTACTCTTCTAGAAGGCGAGATCAAAAGTCTTGGCCAATAATCTGTATGATTTTTACATTTTATCTCATGGATGAAATTGATTTCAGTAGATTTCATCTCAAAATACTTCGCAAAGTCCCCATTTTTATCTCACATATTCTGGTGCAACTAGAATATCTCCTTGCCAATTTTTTGCAATACTGAATTCTAGATACCTTTGTGAAGGGAATAATGACAACTTGAATGAGTGTCATGTCCAAAATTAAATATCATTTTTGAAAAAAAAATGCAGCTAAAAGAATGTTGTGTATAATATGCAACTCAGATCAACTATAAATTTTGGAAATCCTTCCTGCATGGAGTCTGGAAAAACCTATTATCTGAAAATTTTAAGTATTTTTCTGCCTCCTGGGCTTGACTTAAAGTTTGAGGCAATGTATCCCTTTGACCTGGGATAACTTTCCCAAAAAAGATTTACTTAAGCAAATGAAGAGCAAATACCTTTCCTGGAATGGACATGTTTGAATCAGTATGATTTTAAGGAGTCAAACTGAATTTCACAACAATGAAAAAAGTTAAAATTAATGGAAACAACGCATTTTTGGAAACTGTTTCCTTTAGAGAATTATTTCTTTCCTAGGTATGATTATATTGCCTGGCCTTTAGACTCACGACTATGTGTTTATGTTGTTGAATTGCCCTTCCTACATTGCTGGCCATGAGTGATCAAGCCTAAAACAAATTACTAAAGAAATGACTTATACTTTATTACCAGTAAGCTGTCTTGCTTTCTGGAGGAACTTGGCATGAGCAGCTACTTCAACTATATCAACTGATGCAGAATAAGATCCAATATATATCACCCTGTAGTATAATCTTTACACCATTTATTCCACCCTTCTGTTTCTTAACACTTTCTTCAATTTTACCTTTTTTTTTTTTTTTTGGTTAAGATAACATCAGTTTCTGTAACCCCAGAAGTGATAGCAATTTACCATATAACGTCTCAAAGAGGTGTGATTCCAGGACTCAGAATCCTTTTATCTTATGGCTCTGCTATCTTTAACATGTGGCTCCCAAGTTACCATGTTAATCTACATCAAGCTGTGCAGAAAAAAAAAAAGATCATGGAGGTTGAAGCACAGGAAATTTTTATTGCCAGACATTGAAGTAGTATACATTACTACCGCTCGGAATCCACTGGTTATAAGCCAGTCATAAGACATAGATTTAGTGGAGGCTAGAAAACATACTCTAATTGCCTGCCCAGGAAGAAAAGTAAATGGGCTTGGCAAACAGCTGGCCAGTGTTAAATCACACTATCTTTACTTCTTTATCAATCAATTTTTTAAATTGGAAGTTTACAGTTGTTTGTGGGAGGCTACGGTTCTCATTTCTAGCTTATTGCAAGCTGACGGAAGTGGAGCATTTTCATATTCTCGAAGTCAGAGGATTTAATTTGCATGCAGAAATGCCTTACAGCTACATGTGTGTTCTGGTCTTTACAGTTACCCACTGTAGATCAGGAGCAGAGACCAAAAATCAGAGAAAGAAGTGGAAACATGATCCTCACCTCACGTTAGTGGAGGAGTAAAGAAGGAAGCCAGAATGGGATTGCTGAAGCCCAACCTGGATTTGGCTGTCAATCTCTAACACATGGGGTGTGATAGATTCAAAAATAGGGCCAATGGAATCATTACAAACAAACCTCAGTTATCTCCAGATAGACTGAGATGATCACTTTTAATACTTATAAATTCATCAGAACTTTATTCTGGATCTCTGTCTATATCTACTCTTAGATATATATATATTTTTTTTTTCCTGTCAGTTTTCCTAATGATGTGGAGCTGGATCAAAGTGGTTTCCCATCAATTGAATTGAGTTCACCGAAGCTGGGTCATATAAATTTCAGAGCACAGATAGGCTGGTAAGTCATCACAGTGTGAAGATCTGGAAGGCCATTCTAATTGAGGTCTCATTGCAGAGCCTGAAGCACATCCCATTGGTGCTGTCTAACATTTGCTTTTCAGCTACACCTTCTGACAACTCTTTACAAAATGAAAGATGCAATATGCACTATTTTTCTTGCAAAGGAGGCACCTGGAATTTTCATACACATTAATAATGTCTAGAGACAGATATTAAATATTTTAAGTGACTGAGAGAGGCTAATTATATATTTGGGCAACAGCTTAAGTCTTATCTTCTTAAATTTAACAAAGCACTTTGATAGGCTTCGTGGAAAGATGGGGAAGAAAGAGTAATGAATAAATAGCCTAGGTAACTTTAGTGATGTGGGAGGAGATAAGAAATCATACATCTATTCATCAAAGGGTTCAAAGGTTCAGTTATGCAAGATGAATGAGTTCTGGAAATCTAATGTACAGCATGGTGACTGTAGTTAATACTGTATCCTATGCTTGAAATTTGCTAAGAGGTGATCTTAAGTGTTCTTGCTGTAAAAAAAAAAAAAAATCACAACTCTGTGAGGTGATGGTTATGTTAATTAGCTTGATTATGTTATCATTGTACAATGTATGTATATATATATCAAAATATCACACTGTACACCTTAAATATATATAATTTCTATGTGTCAATTATACCTCAATAAAGCTAGAAAAAAAGGAAATATATATTTAACTAAAACATGGACTAATAGTAGTGCTGAAACAGAAATATAGACGAGGTATAATGGCAGTACAGAAGATAAATGGGTTAATTCTCATTAGGTGGTATCTAAGAGGGCTCATAGAAGAAGTGCTATGTGAGTTGGGTCTCAAAGGAAGATTGGCTTATAGATGGTGGAGATGATGCAAGAAAGTTTATGTGAGCAAAGGCACAGAGATAAGCAAGGTTGTATGTTTGGGGAGTAGAGAGTAATCTGATTTCATGGAAGTAGTTCAGTTGTTATTCAATAAATATTTGAGGGCCTATTATGTGTCAGCTAATTTTTATGGGCACTTGAGATACATCAATGAACAAGAGATTAAATCCAAACAAAAACAATGGGATTCCTTCATGGGTGGGAGGAGCATAAACAGTGTGCGAGAAAGCAAGGAAATGAATCAAAATGTTGCAGCCAGTACAAAGAAGGCCTAGAATCCTTTGCTAATAAGCCAAAGGGGCTGAGTTTAGAATACAGATTTGGAAGTTCTTGCATGCATACACGTGAGAACAAAAGCCCTGGGCTGAATCTTGTTCCATAGAGAGAGGAGACCCCAGGAGAAGATTTTGAGGAATGCCAATATTAAATGATGGGGAGAAGGGACGAGTGGGTGGAGCAGACTGAAAAGGAATGGTAACAACATAAGATTCCTGAAAGGAAGGGACGGCAACCTGCCTTTTCTTTTCACCAGCAGGGCTCCAGTATCTAGCATGGCGCTCTCAACATAGTAGGTGCACATTATTCTTTTAAATGAATGCATCATTGAAAGGAACCAGGAGACAGCATTATAGATCTCAGAAGGGCGGAAAAACTTTGAAGAAGTGAGCAGAAAAATCTTCCCAAATGTAACTATGCTGGTTATTCCTTTTGCTTCCCCCCACCCCCAAATCCATTATGTACCCTTCTCTGCCCTGCTCTCTACGTCCTAGAAAACTGACCTCTACAAACTGTATTACTTGGGCTTCTCTTGCCCTCTGTTAAGTTTGGGTTAACGAATGGGAGATATGAACAGGACATTAAAGGGTAAGAAAAGAAAGAAGTAAGGAATTGCTTCTCCTCTCCCTCCCTGCTGGCCAGTGGCTTTGGCAGAGGCTGATTTTCCTCTACTAAGGCTAGGGTTCCTATCAGATTGCTACAGCTTCTGTTTGTGATAACGCTCCTCTCCCTTACTGCTTCAGGCCTTGCTTTCCTGCTCTGGCTAGTCCCTGGCTGCCTCACCACCCCAGGCTGGCTCCCTTAACCTCCCCACAGGGTTATTTCGCTTCACTAAAATTCACTTCATTAAAATTAAACCCCTCAATGTGCTGTTTCCTACTGTGACCATGACTGAAGGAATAGTTAAACACTCTAAAGAGACCATTCTTGATACTGTAGGTGGTTAGAGTGGGGTATCTGGAACCAGGTAGGAGAAGTCGGTCAGCCAAGAGTTAAGTAGAAATGTCAAAGCTGTGAGTGGAGACTTTTTCTTTTGATTAGTTGGAGGGTGAATGGCAGGGGAAAAATAGCGTGCTGTAAAGAAGAAAGGGAAAGGGAAGGTTTTTAAATTTGTTTTAGGATGAGAAATAATTTAGCCTATTTCTGGCTGCTGGCTCTACTGAAATGAGCCAGTAGAATAGGAAAGAACAGAAACCTAAATCTCAAAGATGATAATTAATAGAGCATTCTTCCAGAGAAATCAGACCCAGGACCACTGGTTAAAAGCTGTGAGAGAAATAGGGGTTTATTCTGGGATAGGGAAGAAAACTGTAAAGTCAGGCGCAGAAAGAGTTGGAGTTGGTCACAGTAAAGATGAGAGTTGAGAAGGGTTGTATTGGGGGGCCCCTCTCTTCTGTGCATCATATTATGCAGTGATATTTGCAAAGATGCTCTTAGGAGACTGTTCAAGGTTTGAGAGAAATGGAAAAAGAGAATGAGTTAGAATGTTGTGGAGCTTACTTTTATTCCATACAATGGTGTTGGGTAAGAGACGATGAAAACTCTGCTTTCCTATCCTCGATCTGGCAACAGCAAGTAGGATGGATTAGAGAAAAAGGATTGGTGGAAATGGCAGGAGTCTAGAGCAAGCATTAATGAGGGTCTGGCCTGGGCAGAGAAGAGTGAGGCTGAATGAGGATATTGCAAGAAGGTCGACTCATGCATTTATTGACTGCTCTGTGCTTGACTCTGTAAGAGGCACAATAGAGATTTCACAGACAGTAGAAAGTATACTATATATTTTGTATACAGCACAAGTTCACTGGAAAATGCACAGATAATATGACAAAGACCCGAGTAAAGGAAAGACTATGGAACCAGGAGTCAGACCCAGATTCGAATCCCTGCATGCCACTAAGTCGGTGACAGATTCTGGGTAATTTATTCCTCCATTAGCATCTCAGCTTCCTTATTTGACCAATGAAGGAGTTAAAAACTGATGGTCTCCTTGATTTCTAAATACCATTTTTGAATAAGAAAAACCAGGGCTTCTTGGAGAAATGACTGATGCTAGAGCTGGGGCAGGCAAAACAGAAGATGAACTTGGAGCATCTTGCAGTACCAGAAAGGAAGTCCTCAACAAAGAAATAAATGGGGACATGTCAAAAGGCCCCAGAAGCCAACCTAAAGGAGCTCCCAATGGTTGAAGTTGGAGCAATTTGATCAACAAAATAAATAACAATCTTGGATTATAACCCCAACTATAAAATAAGTATACATGAGTACATTTTGATAAGATAAATGATTGAATAAAAAATATGGGGGAGAAGAGTCAAATCTTTCTTACAGAAAAATTTCAAATATACGTAGATGTTCTCCCCTCCAAAACATGAAAATCAATTCCCCTCCCCATCCAGACACACCCTGAGAAGGGTCTAGGCTTAGTGACTCACCTCCAAAGAATAAAATTGAATAGGGAAAAGGAAAATAGTAAGGTTACACAGGAGAAGCCTGGCAAATCCGATGTTAACCAAGGGTTGGAAATTAATATCACCATAATGTCATGTGGTTATCATGTACTCATAATATAATATGATAAGCAGAGCACTTTGCATCTGTTATCTTCCCCAAAACAGCTAACCCTAATCTACTGGTGAGAAAGACATCAGACAAACTCAGTGGAGGACATGTTACAGGGTCCCTTGCCAGTGCTCCTAAGGACTGTGCAGGGCACTAAATAAACAAACAAACAAAACAAAAAGACTGACTGAAACTAATGTAACATTGCGGGTCAACTGTACTTCATTTTTAAAAAAAGGGGGGGGAGGCGCCTGGGGGGCTCAGTCGGTTAAGCGTCTGCCTTCGGCTCAGGTCACGATCTCAGGGTCCTGGGATAGAGCCTGCGTTGGGCTCCCTGCTTATCACAGAGTCTGTTTCTCCCTCTCTCCCCCTCTGCTCCTCCCCCTGCTCATGCGCGCTCTCTCTCACTTTCAAATAAATAAACTCTTTTAAAAAAACAGAGAGAAAGAGACATTAAGAAACTATCACAAATCCAAGGAGACTGGAGAGACATGACAACTAAATGCAATGTGCTATTCTGGATTGAGTCCCAGAACAGAAAGAAGACCTTAATGGGAAAACGGATGAAATTCAAATAAAGTCTGGAGTTTAGTTAATTAAAAAAAAATTAATGGTCTCTAAAGTCTCTTACAGCTGGTAGCTATAAGAATAGCATTTATTATCTAATTGCTTCATAACTGCACTCATATTGCTTACCAAGTACCAAGAACACACGAGGTAAGGGAACCATTAAGGCAGGCTGGAAGGCTTTAATCAACTGGGTTTTTTTTTTTCTCTCCTAACTTCCTGTAGTTGTATGTTTCAGTGATGTAGTGTGTGGTTAGCTCAAAACAATTTTTGAGGCAAAAAAGCAGTGTTTTGGTGGAAGTCTCTTGTCTGTTACTGTCCCAAACCAGCGCTCATCCTGTGCCCTAGTAAGGACAACCTCAAGTGACCCAGCAGGTTTCCATTCACTTCAACCCTGAGTGTTTGGATCCCCAAGCCTGTACCACCCGCCACCCCAGGCAGCCCTCTGAGAAACCGCTGCTACGGAGATGGTCGTGGTGGCAAGGCTACCTTTGGCTCATTTGATTTTCCTGGACAGTTTCTTCGCTTAAAAAAAGTTTATGGAGCCCCAATGTGAAATCATGCTGGCTCTGATTCATGACATTTTCCTGAGACTTTATAATGTTTCTTTTTTCTAAATAAGCAATTTCAGGTCAGGTAAAAATGTGAGTAAATCATGCTTGGCTCTTGTTCCAGATGTATCCATTTCTGTCCATTCCTGTTTTTTTTCCTTTTCATGGCTTTGGGGCAATAAAAATAAGCAAGGCTTCCACTCCAGAGCCTTTCTGAGTACGCAATATATAAACGGTGTACCATGCAGGGAGCAATATTTCCCTACCTTGGTCATTACCGACCTTAGCGTTTTCTCTGGCAATTATCTGAAACAGAGCAAGAACATGGAGTAATGATTTTGGCACACTTAAGACCCTGGGAAGATCAAAGAGGCTGATGTGACAGTTCATGAAATGGGGAGGAAGCAAAGTGTCCCCCACTGCCAACACTAACACAGCCCTGCGCTTGAGAGTCTGGGAGAGCCCGGTTGCCAAGTGTCTGCCTGCATTTTCTTTGAGGAGTCCAAGCTCGGAGCAGGTCAGGAAAATTATGGTTTTTATCAAGCAGAGACACTGTGGCTGTCTTTGAGGATGGCCAATGGTAACTGCAGCACATGTGGTCTTTTCAAGAGAGGACATGAATATTTTCATGAACTGGGAAAGAAGGTGCCCACACGAGACTTCATGAATTTGGGGTAGTAGGGCAAGGCTGAGAGAGGTGAGATGTTTGCAAAGAAATTAAGAGTGAGAGCTTTGGAGCCACATTGCATGGGTTTTAATCCTGGTCCTTTCACGAAGCATTCGTTCTGTACGACTTAAGCAAATTCCCTAACCTCTTTGCCTCAGCTCCCTCATCAGTAAAATGAAAATGGTAATCAAATCCAAGTCACAGGATTCTCCAGGCAATGAATAGATGTGGAGTACTTATATAACTTATATAATAGATGTGGAGTACTTATAGATGTGGAGTGTTATGTAAGTACTGGCACGTGGAAATCCTCAATAAAAATCAGCTGCTATTATTTTAATTTTAATCATCATTATTCAGGAAAGAAAATAATCAGGTTTTGTGATGTCCCGTGAGTGGCTTTTTCAGACCTATTGAGTCTTCAAATAGTCACTGAGGGCTTAAAATGTACTAAGCATTGTGTTAAGCCCTGTAGATAATTTAAGAGCAAACAAGCCAAGGTCTTTGCCTTTATATTCCAGTGGTAGAGATAAGAAAAGAGTGCCTGGGGTGCCTGGGTTGTTCAGTCAGTTAAGCGTCTGCCTTTGGCTTGGGTCATGATCTCAGGTTCCTGGGATGGAGCCCTAAGTCGGGCTCCCTGCTCAGTGGGGGTTCTGCTTCTCCCTCTCCTTCTGCCCCTTTCCTCCGCTTGTGCTCCCTCTTTCACTCTGCTCTCTGTCTCTCAAATTCATAAAATCTTTAAAAAAAGAAAGAAAGAGGAAAAGAAAGAAAGAAAGAAAAGAAAGAAACAAAGAAAGAAGAAAAGAAAAGAAAAGAAAAGAGAAAAGAAGAAAAGAAAGAAAAAGAAAAGTAGGCACAAAGGAGGACACATGATAGAGCATTCTCCCCACTGGTGTGGCACTAATTATAAAGTACTTTGGGACTTCAGAAAAGAAGTGAATTGCCTAGTAAGTGGGATGGGGCACTCTTTATAAAGGAGGTAGCATTTGGCCAGAATTTGAATTACAAATGAGATTTTTTTGGTTTTAATGATGAAGATTGGCACAGTGTGGGTGGCAGGCAGGTGGGGCGGGGCGGAGAGGACTCAAGGCAGACAAAATGACAGAGGAGGTACTTGAGAGACAGGCATTAAACCAGGGTTTCTTGGTGGAAAGTTTCCAAAAGTAGGAAGGGCAGTCAGTGGAAGGCCTTGAATAGACTTGGCCAAAGGAGTTTGCATTTTTATTTCATTATGAAATTGGGCCTCTTTAGGAACAAATTGGTAATGCTAGAATTTGGATTCGAGGTGTGCTCTAGAAACTCACTCTGAGGGGTGCCTGGGTGGCTAGATGGTTAAGCATCTTCCTTCGACTCAGGTGATGATCTCCAGGTCCTGGGATCTAGCCTCACATTGGGCTCCCAGCTCAGTGGGGAGTCTGCTTCTCCCTCTCCCTCTGCCTCTCCCCCTACCTCTCTGTCTCTCTCTCTCTCTCTCTCTGCCAAATAAATAAATAAAATCTATTTTTAAAAAAAGAAAAGAAACTCTCTCTGAGAGAATATCCTGCCACAACGCTGACCCTTTCTCACTCAACACAGAAAGGTATTTCTATCATCTATCATTGTCTCTAGCATGTTTTTTTAAAACTTTAAAAATTAACAAGATATCTTAACAAAACCCTAGTTCCTCAAAGATTATGTGTTATGAGTTTTACAATTACAGAGTACTTTTACCAAAGGTTTATAGAGCACGTTATCATTAAGCTCAATAATTTTTATAATGAAAGGGATTTGCCAACTGAGATTTCTGTTTTGAGATGAGTCTCTTTCCCACAGCTCCATGTACTTTATTAATATAGTGCTTGCACTCAGCTCTGTGTAACTACATACAAAATATTTCTTATGCAACAGTTTTGGTCAAAAGGCCAAGTTAGGGCACCTGGGTGGCTCAGTTGGTTAAGCGACTGCCTTCGGCTCAGGTCATGATCCTGGAGTCCCTGGATCGAGTCCCGCATCGGCCTCCCTGCTCGGCAGGGAGTCTGCTTCTCCCTCTGACCCTCCCCCCTCTCATGTGCTCTCTCTCATTCTCTGTCTCTCAAATAAATAAATAAAATCTTTAAAAAAAAAAAGGCCAAGTTATTTCAGTTATGCAAATATATGACAAGAGACCCCAACAAAATAGGCTTTTCAAATATTTCTTGAAGTTAAACTCAAAACTTCACTCCAAGTGTTAGTCACAAATTCTGCAAATAGAATATTTTGAAGAGGCCCAAATACTGCATCTACATTCTCTTTGGGATACTAAGCTACTTGAATTTTGGGTCTGTTCTTTTCTGTTTCAAAAGCTGTTTCAAAAGCCCTTCCCTCTTCCTACCCTCCCTCCTTCCCTTTCCTTCTTTCATCAATAAACATTTAATGAGTACCCCCTCTCTGCCAGTTACTGTACCAGATGCTTCCATATTAGTTACCATCAGCCCAGGTGTTTTTATTTGTTCGTTTTTTTCTCTTAAAGCTTCACTGTCAGTGATGATGGAGAAAAGCACCGCATCAAGCACCCCATCAGTTGTTTCATGAAGTTCTCTTGTAAAAAAGCTCAATCTGTAATTAGGGAGGGATGATTGCAAAGCTTTTCTGGGATTCTCTGGACACTCTTTGAGGCCCTTATAATCTGCCTTTTCATTGCACACAGACCCTCCAAGCAGAAGCTCTGGGTAACATTGACCTTTGAGGTTAATTAGGATTCTTCAGAACTTGATTCTGGTTGTGATTCCTATATGACCCGAAGGTAAGCCAGTAACTCAATCTATCTGACCTTTGGTTTCTTAAGCTAATATTGTATTATTGTATTGTATTATAATACTTTCTACATGCTGCAGAATGATTAAGGCATATATGTGGGCAAAGTATTTGGAGCTCCTTGGATGAAAAGAATTGTATGAAGTATTAAGTAAAACTAACAGAAATGGCAATAAAGCCAAGATGGAAGAATATTGTGCTGAGTTTACTTCTTCCTCCGTGGAGTTTTTCCACATCCTTAAAGGAGCTACGAATTAATCATTTTTTTAAATGGACAACTGACTGGCAAGTAGCCCATTAAACAAGAGTGATACAATTCTGTGCACCCTATTAATTATTAAAGAGAGCACTTCATAGCAGAAAAGTAGCACCTAAAAATTATCAGGAGATAATATGGTGCCATAGAGAGAACGCAGACCTCCATGCACAGCTGTGAGATATAGAACTTCTCTGACCTCAGGTTCCACATCTATAAAACAAGGAAGTTAGACTACAGGATTTGTAAGATCCTTTCCAACACAGAAAGTCTAGCATTCTTGGAACCTCTTAATGCTAACCCCTAGCGTAAATTTCCAACCACTAACTTGAAAGTTTTTAAAATTTAAAATAGCCATAATTTCTGCTGTTTTGGTCTAGCCCACTCCAAAACACACCTTTTGATGGGTTAGCCAGAGAACATAGTGTTTTCCCAGGGTTCTTTGTTCTCAGTAGAATTATGCTCCAGTTCAACTTCCTCTAGTTTACTTATTCCACATTTTACTGAAATTTGGCATCCAACTGCTCAATGAAACATCACACCACAATTGAAAGCTCGTGATCATTTATTATCTAGGGTCCTCTCAAATTTATTCCTGAAGAATGAGAATCTGAGAGCAGCTGAAAGAACACTCCTAAACCTGAACTCTTCTTTCCAGAGGCAGCTGAATTCAAATGCAGGAGCCTCGTCATCTTGTCTGTCATCAGGGGAGTATATGGTCAGGTATGCTGCGATTCTCAGATAACATCACCATTTGTATTTAGGTGAAATCAGGTTGAAATGAACAAAGAATTCTGAAGAATACTCTTTCCCATAGTCTTTTTTTTTTTTTTAAAGATTTTATTTATTTATTTGACAGAGAAAGACACAGCGAGAGAGGGAACACAAACGGGGAGTGGGAGAGGGAGAAGCAGACTCCCTGCCGAGCAGGGAGCCCGATGCGGGACTCGATCCAGGGACTCCAGGATGATGACCTGAGCCGAAGGCAGTCGCTTAATCAACTGAGCCACCCAGGTGCCCTCCCATAGTCTTGTTTTAAGGTTTTAGGATAATGTATGTAAAGCTCCTGATCCATGAGAGGTACTAGTATTGGTGGTCATTACTAAGGGATACCTTGATTTATTGGGTCAAATCTCATCATACCCATCCCCCACTCTAAGTCCTTGCCAAACAGAAACCTCAGTTCCCAATAGTTATTATGCTTTCAATTCCCACTGAGCCATTGCGTATGCTGTTCCCTTTGCCTGTCCCGGCCACTCACTCCATTCCCTTCAACTGCCTAACTCCTATTTAACATTTTTAACATCAAAATTCAGTCATAAATTCAACAAATATTTACTGAGCACCTATTATGTCTAAGGCACTGCTTTTCGATGCTGTGAACACATCAGGGAACAAATCAGACCAAAACCCAGTCATGTGTTCTCCCTAACATGTCTTGTAATTACCAGATGCTCCTCTGGTTAAGTTCCTTTTTATCCCCATGTGACTGCTTGCTCCCTGGGAGGGGGGACCATGCCTTTCATAGAAACACAGTACCACGTGAATGTCTGGAGCTCAAAATTGAACAAATAAATCATTGAGCAAATAAAATTAAGAATAACCAAGAATAAGTGGAAACAGGAAAGGGACAACACTTGAGCCATGTTATTAGGCCATTAATTATAACAGCAGCATGAGGAGAAGAGAATACTCAGGCCCTGACCAATTGAACCCTAGAAGCTTTCTGCTGGTCATTATGGACTTTATTCTCAAAAATCACAATTCTCTTAAAGGTAAATTATACATCCGTTTGATTCCAGACACATGTTTAAATTTCCCCTGAATTTGCATTTTTTTTCCAAAGGGAAAAAAATCATCCTTTAAGATGTTTACAAGGAAGCATTTTGAAGAGATCCATGAAAAGTGTGGCATGTGCAGAAGAGAAGCATGGAAAGAATTATGGAAAGAGAAGGAAACTAAAAAGCAGGAAGAAAAAATGTTGTTAAGAAAGATGCACTATGGAGGAAAGAGACTGACAGTTTAAGAACATGAAAATAGCAGAAACCATACAAGTAGTAAATACGAATGTATTGCTTTATTTGATTCACTCAATGGCTCTGTAAGCTCTTTAAGGGGGTGTTGTCCTTCTCATGTCATAAATAAGGAAACTAGGACTCAGCACTTGCCTGACAATTACATGGCCAGTAATCAATGGTCTCTGATTTATGGTCTAAGAATTTTCCCACGGAAAGGGGAGAGATAAGATCTCAAATCAAAGATAAGAATAAAGAGCAAGTAGTGCTCAATAAATGTTTGCTGATGGAATGGGAAACAGACATAGAACAGGAAACAGAGATTGAAGATACAAATTTCAATTTCAATGTAGACGATTTCTCATGAATCACTAAGCATGTTCAAGACATTGGCTCCTGACACCCATAGTTATCAGTGTGATGTAAGTAAGTGGAAGAAATTAGTATTCTTAGTTTTTAATGAAAGGATTGGTGAACAGTAAGTCAATAATTCGAGCACAGTATCAGCCACGGTGCAGGTGAGAAACAGCACACTCAAAAGGGCAAGAGCATTTAATGAAGGAATGGATTTACAGAGATGAAGTCTGGAAGAATAACTCATGCACTGGCCACAGTGGTAAATGATTTCTTCCCCAGGCCCAAAGGACCATGAACCCCAGTGAGAGCTGCAGCCAAGAGAGAGGGCTGTTGGCAGTCACTGAGGTCTTTGAATTTCTGATAAAAGAATGCAGCCATGGCCGTAATGGTGGGGAGAGAGAGGCTGTGCTAAATACCCTCTTCTCCAAAAAGATAAAGTGAAGAAATAAGGACAAGAAGAAGGGGACAAGAAGAAGGACTGCAGAGAAAGCATTTTTAAAGGTATGTGAATTTAGGAAATGGAATATTTAATATATTTACACACATA
The DNA here is from genome assembly GCF_002201575.2 of Neomonachus schauinslandi. NCBI lineage: Eukaryota > Metazoa > Chordata > Mammalia > Carnivora > Phocidae > Neomonachus > Neomonachus schauinslandi. The sequence continues at coordinate 55,827,173 of NC_058408.1, forward strand.
TGTATACATATATGGTTTATTTATCTTTTAAATTTCCCTCCATTCATTCTGCAACAGTGTAATGAGCCCATGATGGCAGGCATTTAGAATCCCTGGGGTGGATGTGACAACACTACAAAACTCCTGCTCCAAAGGAAATCACACAGTCCTGGGGAAGAAGATATGCAAGTGAACGATGCGAGCAACAATAACAACAATGAAATAATATGGCATGTTATAAAAGAAGCACATACACAATTCCAATGTGTGAAGATGGCAGGTTCGACTCTGCCAGTGGGAAGGGAGGGCTAGAGAGGGCTTGTGAATGGGGGTGATACTCAACGTGCATTTTGAAGTAGCAAGTCGGAAGCAGACCTGTGGAAGAAGGCATTCCAAGTCAGGAGAGTGGCCTGTGCATAGAGATAGGACTTTAAAGGGCCTAATGATTTGGGGAGCTGGGATAATTCAGCAGGGCTTGAGTTCAGGTGTGTGGCATCATGCTAAAGACCATGAACTACATTCCACAGATGGTGGCAAGCCACTGGAGATTTGAAAGCAAGAAAGTGATGTCGTTAGATATGTAAACCAGTAAGTCTGTTACTAAAGTTTGCTTCTAATTTAGAGACTAGAAAGGAAGCAATGAAAGAAGGAAAAAAGAACAATAGAGCATAAATTTATTTTCACTAAATTTCTATTTTTTATTGGTCATGTTTTCATATGTTTATTGTATCTTTTTGATAAAGAAAGGTTATTTTGATCTGAGATCAGGAGAAGGGGAAGTCAGCATGAAAGATGGAATTTATTGTTACATTGGCATCTTTGGCTTATAGACATCTTGGAGCAGTACTACAGGTGAAGGGGATCTGCTCATGCACTGACCTGGAAAGGACCTTAACATTGAGGCAATTTCCCTTCTATTTTCCTTCTCCATGTGGCCAGCCCACCAAGGAAGGGAAATGGAAAGGAAGCCTCATCCTCTACCCAGTGCACCACTGGCAGTGCTGAGAACTGGAGCTGGGAACTTGAGAGGCAAACCAGAGCCCTGTGCTTCTTTCTGTTATTCCTGACAACAGATGGAAAAAAGGCAAACCTTCACCTCCTGTGATCACTGCTGATACTCAACTGGGAACCTCCTTCCCAGTAGCTACAGATCTTCTTAATCATTCATCTTAACTAAACTTGACACTGGGTTCTATTGCCTCTCATGAGAAAGGTCTTGGGAGGCTGTAAACCTATGTGGTTGGGAAAAGAATGTACTGCTCTCGATGGGGAAGGAGAGGAGCTACAGATTTCCAACTTTCACAGCTTGTCTGTCTGTGGAGACTATGCTGCAATGTGCTCTTGAAATCATTTGGGTGGGCCTTGTTTCTGAGGAAATAAAGAGGCCCCAGAACCTCCCAAGTGAGTGAAAGAATGATTTCCAGATAGTCAAGTGGAGCAGCCTCTGGCTACATGAGCTAGATGTGCTTGGCAGTCGCTCCATGTGGCTGGCCAGTATCCTGAGATTAGCAAAGCAGAAGGCAAATCTTTGGGGAGCTAAAAGACATATGCATGTGCCAGTATTTTTGACAAATGCTGAGTTAATTGTTGTCTATGATTCTTCTCCTGAGACAGAAACTGTGTACACCAGGTACCAAGAACTACTTCCTCCCACCTTCCTAGAACCTAGAGGGAATCTTCACAGTTACAGACATTTGGGCTAAGTGTCTACCCCACAGGAAATGGACAGATCAGCCCCTGGGGATTAAAGAATGATGCAGGGTATGGGAAAGTAGAGAAATCTCCTGGGTGACAAGGAAGACAAACTCACACAAGTAAACCCAAAGAGTTTATCTACCAATCTGAGAAACTCAGAATTTCTTATAAGAATACCAAGAAAATGATGGTTAGAAGAGACTTGGGTAAATTGCTGAGAAATCTGGATCATCATTCCAGAACTGGTAAATAATTTAGCATTTGGAAACCTCAACATTCCAGGATAGAATTCAATTTGGGATGAGTTACTGGAAATCATGGTGTATACAGTGAGCTCAAAAACAAATTATGCATATGCAGAGGTGAAACAGAAATCTAAACTGTCAAATCCATGGCCTTCATGACTATTTTCTTCAAGATCTAGGTCTTTTACAATTTTGCACCCCCCCCCTTTTTTTTGCCTACAGCTTTCTCCCGTTATGTTAAAGTCCTGCCATTTGTTCATCAAATATTTATAGCTGTGCATTGTGTAGGATGCCTACATACTCCACTCTTGTTAAGTTGGAAAGATTTGGAAGATGTACCCCCTCTGAATAAATGCTAATTGAATCAGAATCTTACCAGTAACACAGCAGTGTTCCTTATTCAAGCAACAGATTTGAATGGTAAAAAGTCCCAGTTCTACTTCTAACACCACTCTAGAGATTGGCTTCAATGGAAGATAGCTCAATCTCTTGAATCAAGAGATTTATGCATTAGATGTAAGATTTAACTTCTCTCCGTAATAGTGTTGAGGTACTTCTTTGTTACTTCCACCAAAGGTCAGTTTTATGAACAATGACAATAACATGTCAAATCAATTTCATGGCAAGATCTTCAATCTAAATAAGTCCCAATAGGAAAACTAAGATGCTGAAAAATTGATTTAAGGATGAGTTATCCATTCTCTTTGAATCCAAAACACTCAAAGAAAATGGAAACTTTCTTGGAAAAAAGTTGAATTTAAAAGGCTTTAAATCATAAAGATGAGAATGATATGTAGTTGGGTAAGGGATTGTAAATATCCAGGGAAATCTGTAAATAACCTTCCACAGAATGTTAACTTAGTAAACAAGAATACAAGAGAAGAATGTACCAACAATAAAAAAGCTAAACAACAAAATTGTCATCAGAAAATAAGCAAATCAGACAGAATCAGTATTGGCAAATTTAGATTTTAAAATCTGACCAAGACTCTCAGTGTAAGGGGTACAATAAAATTAAATAAAAGCAAGGAAGTGTCTAAGCAGAAAGGGAGAAAAGAAGAGAAAGTGGACTGATTTTTTCCTTTACCAAAAAATAAAAGAAATAACTTATCTTGAACAACCATATTGACTTCCTCTAGGAAAAAAAAGTGTTTTATTTTGTTTCAGTTTGTTTTTTTAAAACCAATAAACAGCTGGGTCTGTCTGAAATAAAAATAGTGACCAGAAAACTTGGTTGGATAAAAGATCCCACCAAAGCTCTGAAATTAGTACAAGGCCATTTGCACATAGAGTGTACTTTAAGAAACAGTAGTAAACATTCTGGTATGCTTTGTTTGGGGGGAAAAAAAAAGTTAAAAGCCCTCAATGAAACCTCTTTCAGACATGTGTCATGGGCTTTTTGTTGCTGAACTATTCCATATTAACAAACTGAGTTGCTCTTCCTTTCATTCCTTTGGCCACAGGACAGACAAAATTCACCAATGTCTCTACCACAGACATTCTCAGATGGTGCTAATAAAAAGAAGAAACCCAAACCAGAATTGGTGGTCCACATTGTGAGAGTTGCTAAATATCATCACAAAGCAATAATTATCCTACAGCATGCTTGGTGGCTCAACATTCTGAAATGCAAACGTCAAGAGCACATAATCTGGATGATGTTGCTAATGGGAGCTCATGTTTTGTGTTGGGTGGTCTTCTGTTCTGCCTGGTGGTCTTATTTCTGCCTGCTATGACAGCACTAATGGTTTCATGTAGTCCCCAGTCCCACACAGGATTCACTTGTCTCTCTTCAGTAATGCACAACAAGTCATAAAAGACAGACTACCCAGAAATGACACTGCAAGTATTCCAGACATTTTCTGTCTTGGTGGTGACAGTTCCAAATCAAGTTGGCTCAGTGTTTAAGTCAAAGCATTTTTTTAAGTGGCAGCTCAAAACACAGCCTTAGATCTGGAAAATCAAACTGGGCTCTTCTTGCCTCTTCCATCATTGCTTGTAATAAATATTCAACTGCTGGACTGCAGCTAGAAGCTTATGATAAATGAAGCAGAATAGAATCCAACTCTCTCTTTCCCAGATGTAAAGAACTCATCTTTTGGTTAGAAAGAATTCACTACCTTTTAATAAACATAGGCAGATCATTTTACAGACTTTCTTGTCACACTCATTTAGGATTTATTTCCTAAGGTCCCACAAAGAGTAGCAAGGGAAAGTTCATAGCTGTGCAAGATGTCAATATAATCTCTGTTCAGAGGGTCAAAATGTCACATACCCCAAAATTAATCCAAGCAACTATTCCAGCTTTAAATCTAAAGTGGGTACCAGAACGTTCTTCAGCATAAGCTGACTTATGACTCTGTTCTTATAGGACATCAGACCAAGACTTTTATCTTAATAAAATTTGGGGGATCATCAGTTGGACTGGGTTTGGGCATTCAGTCCCAGCCCCCATAAACCACCCATCCCAAATTAATCTCCCTGCAAACTCCTTCAGCCCTCACTGCTTCCCATTCACTGGCAATTTTACTACATTTGGCCTTGAATTGTGGTTAAATTTTCATAGTAATTCCTTTGTTGAACAAACACAAATTGAGATCCTACTAACGCTTTTTAAAACCTAGGGAAAGCTTCCAAAGAACAGTGATACTGGAGCTAAGTATTCTAGGTGCTTCTATTACATCCTGAAGAAATGCCTGGCACAGAACCTGTCACACTTATTATAACAGTTTTTTTTTTCTTTGTCTATTTCCCTTTCTTTATTGTAATTACTTGAAATCAGATACCAGACATATTCATCATCATTTACTCAGTGTCTAGCACTCTGCCTGGTACATAGCAAAGGGTTCGTACATTCATACATTTCTTAATGAGTAAATTAAACTTGGCCACGTTGAACTGCAGAGAGTGATCACAAAGATGAATCAGTCTCTGTCCCTTCCCTCAAGGTCTCTCAAATCTAGCTCATACATACAGAGGAGGTGCTCAATAAATGCTAGTCAGTTAGTCAATTCTCAGTTACTTTTCTTCAAATGGAAGACCATGCTACCAAAATGAACATATATCAGTAAAGCCAATTACTGTTCTGTTTCACTCAGCATGAGATCTAGTGTTAAGTCAAAGCCAAAATGTACCAGAGAAGAAAATAAAGTAGATGGCAGAAGAGTAGGGTGTTGTAAGAGTGAGGGGATGCAAGGAGTCAGTATGGAGTTACACAGCCCAAGAGAGAAAATTAGAAACTTATTCAACATTTATTCAACAGATTCATAAATGTGCACCTCTGAGGTGCCAGGCATGGATCTAAGAACTGTGGAGGACACCAAGATGAATAAAATCCAGCCCAGTGAGGGAGAACTCACAGTCTAGAGGCAGGGGGACACATAGAAAAAAAGAGCAGCTACATGTATAAATATAACAGTGGAAGTGGTCATTGCTGGAGGAGAGATTCAGATAAAGTGTTTTGGGAGTTTAGTGAAAGGAAATATCTCTTCATTGATGGATGCTTCAGAGTAATTTTATAATCTTATAAAGGGGATGATATTTAAACTCAGCCTGAGATAGAAGGAATTCAAGAGGTAAAAAAGGAATAAAGAACACTCCAAGTGGAATTAGCAGTATGAGAAAGGCATGGAAGCAAGAGAGCTACTAGATGTGTTTAATGAGCAGTAAGTGGTCCATTTTGCCTAAAGTTTAAGGTATACATAGGGACTTAGTGAGAAATGAGGCTAATGAGCTGGACTGTGGATAGATTATAGATAGCCTTAAATACTAAGTGAAGGGATTTGGAATTTATTCAACAGTTTTGGGGAGCTATTCAAAATCTCATGAGATCAGAGCTGTATTTTCAGAATTTGAATCTAAAAACAATGCAAAGAGTAAGGTAAAGAAGACTGGGGTTGGGAGGTAAATTTGGATGTTGTTATAAACCAGTATAGAACTAAATAAATATCTACAAGGAGGAGGTGACTGCTAGAATGTAACACTATTAAATGTGACAAATACCACTGCCTGTTTTAATCAGTATGGCAAAATGAGTCAACAAAGACTTGGATGGGAAGCCAGTATGAATTGGAACTGAGGTGGGGAATGACACCTGCAGGACTGTAGTATCAGGTATGAACAAACAGGCAAGATCAAGATGACAAAGTCTCTCATGGTTAAGTCACATATAGGGTCTCATGATAGATGGAGGAAGATGTGAGTAAAGGAAGGTGTCAGAGAATGTGAGGCAGACTTGAGGACTGAGGTCCCTTCCACTGAGAGTTGCTATGATAAGAGACTTCAGACAAATGTGGCCTTGTTGCTCAGGTGGTTCCAACCTTTCCTAGAAAGGTCTGTCTTCATGGTGGTCTTTCTAGGTCTCAAAGAACCCATGAGGGTCTTTCTTGAGCCACAAAGTTATTTGCACAGAACATAGCAATAGAATGAACTCAGCTGAAAGAATCTCCTCTTCTAAGATCCTTTTCCTCAGATCACTCAGTTACTCATTTAGCATGTGTTTATCACATAAATACTATTTTCCAGGACCTAGTCTAAGTGCTTGGGATATCTCTGTGAACAGACAAAAAAAAATTCTACCCTTCTGGAGTTGACATTATAGTAGATGAAAACATTAAACATAATAATTGAGCAAACTATATAGTACATTAGAAGGTGATAAATTCTATAAATAGATTAAGTAGATTAAAAAATAGAATAGAGTCAGAAGGATCACAAGGGTGGAGATGAGCTTGAGGAAATTTACAATTTTAAAAAGGTGGTCAGGCAGGCCCTATTGAAAAGGTGTAACTTGAGCAAAGGCTTGAATGAGAAGAGTGAGTTATCTATGTGGGTATCTGGGAGAAGAATGCTTCAGATGAAACCACTAGCTTAAAGGCCTTGAGGCAGGAATGTTCTTGCTATGTGCTAGAAAAAGTGAAACCAATGTGACTGGAATAGCAAGTGAGGGAAGAATACTAAAAGATGAAATCAAAGACAGAAGAGAGGGCAGATCATGAAGGCCCTTTGGGCCATTGCAAAAGCTGATCTTTCCAAAGAATGACGTGTGGAGCCACTGGAGGATTCTAGCTCTAGGATTGACAAGATCAGACTTGCATTTTCAAAACATCACTCTGGCTGCTTTACCAAGAATAGACATTAGGGAGTCAAGTGTGGACTCAGGGAGACCATTCTGGGGGCAATTATAGTAATCCAAGTAAAGAAAGATCATGTCTTGGCACAGATTAGTGGTAATAGAAGTAGTGAGAAGTGATTTGATTCTAAATACATTTTGATAGTAGAGCCAATAGGATTTCATGGTGAGTAAAACATGGATGAGAGATGAGTCAAGAATTTCTCAACATTGTTGATCTGAGCAACCAGGAAGAATGGCCAAAAATTGAGGTGAAAAGATAATAGATGGGGCAGGTTTGGGGAGGGCGATCAGGAATTCAATTTTTTATGTATTATGTACATATGGAAATGATACATAGACATCTGAAATTCAGTAGTGAAGGCTAGAGATATAAATTTAGGAGTCTAGTATATTGATGGTGTTTAAAATTACAAAATTGGATAAGTTCACCAAGAGAATGAATGTCAATAGAGAGGAGAGTCTGGGTTGTGACAACACTAACAGTTCTGGAAGAAGAAGAGGAACCAGGAAAAGAGACCAAGACAGAATAACCAGGAAGACAGGAGGAAAACTGAGAGAGTGTAGTGTTCTGGAAGCCAAGTGAGTAGAGGGTATCAAGGAAGAGGGTCAATCAACTATGTCAGAGGCTGCTGTTCTATCAGGTAAAATGAGCACTGAGAGAGACCATCAGATTTTCACCAAGGTTGTGAGGGGTGCCTTTGGTGGGCTGGTGAAAGCAAAAAGCTGAATGAAGTGGGATTGAGAGAGAATGGGAGGAGAAAGTGGGACACAGCAAGCATATGTAACTATTTCAAGAAGGTTTTCTGTAAAGGGGAATGGGAAATGAGGTGGTAATAAGAGAGAGAAGTTGGGTAAAAAAGAGGGTCTTAGTGTTTCTTGTCGTTGTTAGTTTGAGTTATAGCTTGAATTTTGTTTTACCCCAAATTTTTATATTGAAGCTCTAATCCCCAGTATCTCAGAAAATGACTATACTTGGAGATAGGGCCCTTAAAGATGTAATTAAGTTAAAATGAGGCTGTTAGGATGGGCCCTAATCCAACATGAGTAGTGTCCTTATAAGAAAAAGAGATTAGGACACACAGAGACACTAGAGATGTGCACACATGGAAGGACCACAGTGATCAGGAAGCCATCTGCAAGCCAAGAAGACAGACCTCAGGAGAAACCAAACCTGTTAACTCCTTGATCTTAGGCTTCTAGACTCCAGAATTGTGAGAAAATAAAGTTCTGTTATTTAAACCACCAAATCTGTGGCATTTTGTTATGGCAGCCCTAGGAAACTAATACAGTTATTTTTGTTTGGGGTGGTTTTGTTCCTGTTTTTGTTTCTGTTTGAGGGAGTAGTTTTTAAGATGGAAGAAAGAATAGCATGTTTATGTATTTTTAGGAAATAGCCCGCAGGGGAGAAATTATTATCTAGGAGTCAGAGGAGAACATTGATGGAGAGATATTTGTTGAAAAAGTGAAAGTCTTTGATTGGGATTTGGTCTTTTTTATTCATCCCAGAGCTCCTCTCAGCTTTAGGCCTCAATCAAAGACCTAAAAATAAATCTCTGATTTCTTGACGGTTATTGTACCAGAATCAGTAAACTTAATAAGGGAAAGGAGGAGGCTCTACTAAACCTGATTTCTAGAAAAACTGTGGATCTGCTAACAGAAATGGATCCAAAAAAGAGAAAAGGGTTTTAAGTGGAAGGAAAGAAACAGGGAGATAGAACTGAGGAGAGCCAAGAAAAAAGAAACAAGGTGAATTTAACTCTGTGATGAGAAGTTTGAGTTCGATAAGATATGTAGGTGGAGATGTTCTTGTGGATGTTGAAACTGTTGAGAAAAATTTAGCAAAATCCAATGAAAGAGATAGAGTGAGTCTTAAAACTGAATCGCCCCTAAAAAGTTGTATTTTCAATAAACAGTTTTCTTACAATGAAAAAATTCCTGCCAGCACACCACCCCTCCCTTTCTTTAAAAAGGCATGTAATAGTTATCAAAATAAGGTCATTAAGATGAAAAAAGTGGTTTGGTAAAGGGAAGTTGGTTAAGAACAAGTTCCTATTGGGGAGAAGAGAAATGACTATTCAGTCTTGGCATCTTTGAGATGTTTAACCACAGGCCTAGGATAGCACAGGAGATAAGGGAAAGAACACTAGGATATTAGAGCTGGTGTGAAGAAAAGTGGATCATCTTACTATCCGGTCTCACAGCATCCCTTGAATTAGGAAATCTACAAAGACTAACCCCATTTTGCTGTGGTGGGGAAATCTTACCAAAGTGAGGCTAAGAGATTGGATCCATAATAAATATATTTTGAATGGGTCCCATATGTTTCAATGAATCAGTACCAAAATAAGGACTGGAACCTGGGACTCCTGGTTCCTAGCCAGGACTCTACCCACAAAACGATATTTCTTGTGTTTTTATTTTTGATCTTGAATTAATTCTCTATCTCTCGCAAATGCTCTTACTCTCGCTCTGGGTCTTTCTCCCTCCCTTTCTCGCACTCCACAGATGACCCTTATACACATCCTCCATAAATCACTCTATAATGGAGCCCCTTTGTTGTTCTTTTCTCTAGGTACGCAAAGGAAGATTATGGCAGAAAACCAGGGCTCACCATGAAGTGAGATAATTGAAGGTCATTCAGCTGAAAATAATTCATATTTATCCATGGCTTCCTTTACCAGAGCATCTGGTTTCTGTTAGCCAGCATGGTGTCCTCTGGTTCTGACAGTGGTGGCCTACAGTAACCACATTTTTTGCTCAAAAGGAAAGAGTGCTTTCTTACATCTGTTCCCGAGATGTTTTTTTTCAACTCTTGCTTGTACAAAGCAATGCTCTGCATTTGATGAACAAAGACTAAAACTTGATGGTATTAGGTACAAGTGACTAAGCCTGCTCCTGGGCACCTTCTCTGCTGCTTTCTCTTTCTGTCAAGACCAATCATAGAATTAAAGATGAGGAAAGTGAAGGTCAACCAGCTCATCCTAACTCCTGCCAGAACTTCCCCGTTCTAAGCAGGTTTGGATTTCTTCTATTTGTAAAGAGATTTTCTGTTCTTATCTCCATGTATGGAGACTCCATTAACTCACTCACTAAGCTATAAGCTGAAACCTGTAGGCAGGCTTCAGACTACCTGCCCTCAGTACGCACTTATTTTTATTTTTACTTTTTTGTCCATGACTGTTGCATTGGCAATAGGAACTCTTACCTGTATTTATAACCATAATATCTTTCAGCCTGTTTATTTAATAAATGATCCTTTACCATTGCCTACTAGTTATCTTTTAAAAAACTTAGATAAAGGGACAAAACATGAGAGACAAGAGAAAAGAAAGCGAGAAAGAAACATTTCTTACCATAGGATAATGTAGGAAAAAACCAATATGCATAAAATTTAGAAAAACAGAACTTGGAAGTGTAATCAACAGTAGGTGAATTTTAACCTTATTTTAAAATGAATGATATTGCTATAACTAATAGTAATAGCTAAAATTTATCAAGTGCCTTCTGCATATGACACATAATACCTTAGGTCTAATATCTCATTCGATCCTCACAGCAAGTCTATGGGGCAAATAATATTCTTATACTGATTTTACATAAAAATAAACTGAGTCTCAGATGTATTTGTGGGTCCCAGCAGGAAACAGACAGAGCACTCAAAAATAGGTTAGTTGGAGGAGGTTTTAATAAAAGCGCTGTCTGCCAAAGTATAGGCAGGGTGTAAGGAATTCATAAGGGATAACACAGCACCCTGACATGGGTAATGTTGGGGCCATTGCCATCCCTAAGCCTGGGGCAGGAGGGAATGATTACCAGAAGTTGGAAAGAGAGCTAAGTGGGGAGGACCATCTGACAGGATCCCCTTTTGCAGAGGGATGCACCCAGCTTAAGGGAAATCCAAGGAAGTGGGCAATAGATATCCCAGCCTCATTCTCTTCCCATGCTTCAGTGTATCTAAAACCAGCCAGAAGCCCCTTATCAAGGGGCCCTGTAGATAAATTTACAGAGGTCAGACTACTAGGGAAGAGAACAGGTGGGGAGGGTGGAGAGTGGATCTAGATGGGCACAGTCACCTTTCTAAGGTCACAGTGACTAAGTCAGTAAGTGAATCGAGGTCACTAAGTGATGGAGCAGGGTTTCAAATCCACAGTTGCCTGACTTTGGGGCTCAGGCTCTTCACCACCATGCTCTAATGCTAATGGTTTGAAACGGCAAAGAGAAGGAAGGTTAATTGGGGCAGCGTAGAGTATATGGAGAGGTAGAGAGTCAGGAACACACAAAACTATGACATTTACTAGCTGTGTAAACTCTGGCTAGACTTCCCTGAATCCGTTTCACATCTATAAAATATGTCTCAAACACAAAATGCAGCCCTTTTCTCTCAATGCAGCTAATATCATCAATTTCATTATAATTGCTTTGATCCAGCCTGGAATAAAAATAAGCCACCTAACCTTGTGCTCAGAGACAGTATCCTGCTCTGGCAGAGTTCAATACATTGTGAACAATTCCCTGCTCTGTAAGCCACACATTGTTAACTGGGGTCAGGAAGAAAGTGACCATGAAATTTTCTGATACTTTTTCTTACTGTTTGTACCTCACATAATAGAAGTCCCCAGTCATTTCACCAAAACTGATTCAAGAAATTTTGTACTGATGGCAAAAGAAAAGTTAGGAGAGGTGATTTGATTACAAGAGGGTTCTTCACTTATAAAAGGAGTCCCTTTAACACAAAAATTGGTAGCAGTGATAATACAGGGGATTCTTCCATGCTGTGAACAGCCCACAGCAAATGGGCCTGATAGTGGCTTATGGAAATCCATACGGTGCCAAGCCCCTATGAGGTCTAAAGAGATGTCTCATAGCAGCTTACAAAATATTGTTCAGGAACTTCCTGTGCCAAAAGCAAAGGTGAAAAACAGGACTGTAAATTGGAGAGAAAGCCAAGAGAGCCAGAGGGAGCCAAGTAGAAAATGCACAGCAGGAGCGGTTTGGAAAGGAGTCCAGGGTTATAACAGGGCCTCTAGTTTCATTGACATATGATGTAAGAGAGTATCAAGTTGAGTTAGAAATCAAATTTCCAGAATAAAATTTCAATAGAAGGATAGAAAGATATACTCTAGTTTGCTTCCTGGAACTTCCTTTACTCCTAAGATAAGAGACTTAAGAGATGAATCCAGAAGATCAAACATCCACCTATTAAGAGTTTTGAGAGGAGAGAATATAGAGAGAAGAGAAATAATCAGAAAAAGAAAACAAGACTAATTTTCCAAACTGAAAGGCAAATTCAAAATGGATGGTTCCACCAAATGCCTAGTAATATAAATGAGAAAAGAAGCATACTTAGGAAAATTGCTGAAATCATGAAAAAATGAAAAGAGCAGACCATAAAAACACCCAGGGAATTTGTACCCTGGAGGTTTTGTTAGCTAATGCTGTGGTGCCAATCGTTTTGCAATGTATGCATGTATCAAATCAACGCTATGTACACCTTCAATTTACACAATGTGGTATGTCAATAAAGCTGGGGGGAAAAGCCTCCAGGGAGAAAAGCAGACTTCTTGTCAGTAAAACCACATATTACAGAACAATATCTTCAAGTTCAAGAATCAATTTTTTTCAGCCTAGAATTTATTTATTTTATTTATTTATTTTCATGATCTGATACAAAGATATTGCAAAATGATTACCACAGTAAGGTTAGTTAACACTTCCAGCCCCTCACATCACTACCTTTGTGTGTGTGTGTGTGTGTGTGATGATAACATTTAAGATCTACTCTCTTAAAAACTTTCAAGTATATAATACATTATTATTAATAATAGTCACCATGCTGTACTTTAGACCCCCAAAACTTATTCATCTTATAGCTGGGAGTTTGTACCTTTTGATAAACATCTTCCTATTTCTCCCACCCCTTAGCCCCTGGCAAACCTTATTCTGTCTATTTCTATGAGTTCAGCTTTTTTTTTCTTTAAGATTTATTTTATTTATTTTTGAGAGAGAGAGAAAAAATGGGAAGAGGGACAGAGGGAGAGAAACTTCAAGCTGACTCCGCACTAAGGGCAGAGCCCAACCTTGGGCTCAATCTCATGACCCATGAGATCATGACCTGAGCCAAAACCAAGAGTCCGATGCACAACCGACTGAGCCACCCAGGCGCCCCTGAGTTCAGCATTTTTTTAAGATTCCACATGTAAAGAAGGCCAGGAAGTATTTGTCTTTCTCTGTCTGACTTATTGCATTTCGGAAAATACCCTCAAGCTCACCTATGTTGTCACAAAAGGCAGAATTTCCTTCTTTCTCATGGCTGAGTAATATTCCATTTTGTGCATATACCACATTTTCTTTATCCATTCATCCTTTGATAAACACTTAGTTGTCTCCAAGTCTTGGCTATTGTGAATAATTCAGCCTAGAATTTTATAGTCTAGTTTTACAGAATAAATATATTTTAAGACAGGAAAAGACAAAAAATTGTATCTCACATTTACCTTTTCTTAGGCTGTCACTTACAGGAATAAACCAAAAAAAACCAGGAAGACATGGGATCCAGCAAATTGTGTATCCAGTGTGGGAAGATATGAAAGAAGCCCTAGGTGATAGGTCTAACCAGTCCTGACAACTGTACAAAAATCCCCTGAAGGAGGTCTCTGCAGGGGAAAAAAGAGAGTGAATGGTGTTTTCTGCTTAAAAAAAAAAAAAAAGTGGTGAAAATTACATAGGAGAGGCATTAAGATGCAGTACTTGGAAAAACTTAAGATTTTGATCAGTATAAAACACATACACACAAAGCAAAGAAGAGACGTCAAGATTAATATTTAAAGAGAACTACATGGAAAAGGCAGTGTCCAAACAGGAACACAACTGAATAGGGCCATGATTTTCATCTGGAGGTGTGGGTCAAGGAAGGGCTGGAGACAGGAAAACCAGTTGGGAAACTATTTCATGAGATAATGGTGGTCTGACCCAAAGTCATGGCAGTGGGATGGAGATGAGTGGGCAAATTTTATAGTTAGTAATTAAAATAGACAAATTGGGAGGTTGATATCAGAGAGGGAAGAGTCAAGATAGACTCTGTGGGTTTTGTTTAGAAATGTGGGCTCAAAATAGTAGAAGAAACACACCAGGAGAAACAAGCTTGGAAAAGATGAGCTTATTTGGGTGGGAGATGCTGAAGGGAAATCCAAACGAAAATGACCAATCGGTAGCTGGACATACGGCTTGGAGTGTCAGAGCACAGTCTGGTCTAACATGTGGCCTCTTAAACAAGAGCAAAGGGTGTGTTCCCTGGGCTTGCAAATCAAAATATCAAGGATCAAACTTCTAGGGAAAATAATTTAGAATAATAAGCAACAGAATTTATGTTGAATCTTCCTAAAGCTATATCTCAGTTGTTTTGATCCATACAGGTGTTAAGTTTAAGAAAATGTATTTCGCGGTGCCTGGGTAGCTCAGTCATTAAGCGTCTGCCTTTGGCTCGGGTCATGGTCCCAGGGTCCTGGGATCTAGTCCCGCATGGGCTCCCTGCTTGGCAGGAGGCCTGCTTCTCCCTCTCCCGCTCTCCCTCCTTGTGTTCACTCTCTCGCTGTGTCTCTCTGTCAAATAAATAAAATCTTTAAAAAAAAAAAAAAAGAGAGAAAGAATGTGTTCCATTCCACCCAACCAAAATAATTTTGGAATAACAAGTATTTTACTTTTGTTTCCTCAAACTTCAGGAAGTTGATACATAGTCCTTCAACACAACTTATCTCTCTCCCCAATGCATTTCTCATACAGACCACAGAGAATCTCCTTTACACATTTGTCTTCTTACTCCTCCATGCCCACCTTTTCCTCTTAGTCCTGCATCACAAAATTTAAAAAAAGATTCAAGCAAATCAGGACTATGGCTGCAGAGTGGGGAAAAGAAACAGCCTGAAGTAAGCTAAGCTTGTCCTTTTCAGCATCAGGGAAGAAGAAAAATTGGAAGTATGCGTTTATTGATAACCTTTATCCCATTCTATATGTATTGTTTCTAAATAATAACCTAGCAGTATTAAGTATTCAATCTAGTTAGCAGCAAAGTGATTTCTAGAGGACAGCCAGTGTCCTATCCACTGACAGTCCTCACAGGTGACCCAGTGCTGGATGTGGCTTGTCAGTATCTTTGCATTGCCATCAGTCCGGGAAGCCTGTCTCAAACTACTCAAACTCATGGTAGATTGAAGATTATCAATCCAATCGACTGCCTCTTCCTCCACTTATCATAGGAGTTCCTCCTTCCAGCGTTTAGAATAATGCTATTTCCCTTTCCACAGTACCACCTTCTCATTAACAGAATAGTTCATTGTAAAAATGTAACTCAGTGACCAGAGAATAAAAGCAACTGGAAATATGTATGTTTCATCTGTGTGCTAGAGGCAGGGCTATGGGTGAAGAATCACTGCTCCACAGCACCCTGCACTGATTGAGCATTTGTGTCTCCCAGTTCCCCATCTCCAGACTGCCCAGCTGTAGCGCCCTTTTCCATTTGTCCAGGCTTAACTCTCTTCTGTGCACTCAATTCTTTCACCATAGGAAAGTACAATGCAATTGGGTTCCAATTACTAAATTAAAATCACATTCTAGAACTGCCTGCTTGAAATTACACCCAGGTGACCTTAACTGGGGTTTTGTGTGTTCCCAAACACTTCAAGAACATATTTACAGTCTCCAGACTTACTCCCACAGATGGCAAACCTTATTTCCCCTATTCCCAATTTAGGAGGAAGCATCTCATTGCTGTCTTGATTGTATTGCTGTCATTCAACAGAAAAATAAAAATCTATCAATATTTCCCAGGCATGTAGAATCCCTCCCTCTCTTCTGCCTTTTGTCTTCTGTCCCCTCTCTCTGTTTCTCTCAAATGTATCTCGTCTAGCTATCCAAAAGTCAGGGAAATATAAAATTAAGAAATTTTCATTTTTAGGTTTAAGAGTCACCAGCCAAAGCAGAGATTAGTTAAAATATTTTTGGAGGTGGGTAAAGTCTGGTTCGAGTATTAGTAGGAATTTTGCATTAGATGGTTTTCATAGATTTTTTTCTCTTTGTTTTTTTCATAAATTTTTCATCTTTGCCAAAAATTTTGCAAATTTTACTTTGATACAGCACAAATAGAACTTATATTCTACAATTCACATAGTTGCTTCCATTGATTGATTGGTTTCATGTTCTATCATAACTCCAACTGTTATTTTACCTTATATCTCCTCTTGGGTGTCAGCCTGCCGCTTGGGGACATTGAGGAAGGGGTGTGACTGTGTTATAACACAGTGCCTGGCATGCAGTTGATGTGATGTTTCAACATGGCAGCGTAGACATTGGCTTCCTGTGCCCTCTGTCTAGACATTCTTCCCTCCAGTCTTCTCAATTTGATGATGCCCAGGCAGAATGAACAATAATTCACCAGGACAGAGAAGGGATGAGGTGGAGATGAGGAGGAGACTCTCTTAAGACTGGAAAGAGAGGAAGAAAGGGCATATAATACATTGTTGATTCTATTTTCTGGCCCTTCTATGCCTTCTAGTTAAGGTATCAATAGCAAATTTCTTTTACACTTCTGACATCATTGTCATTTTGAGTCTTGGGCCCTGGGTGGAAATCTGGAAAAGCTATTTAGAAGTTAGCTCTTCTTTTCACACTCCCACATACACACAGAGAAACCCATACACAGACGCAACTGACACACCCACCGAGAAGCTGCGTGTGCACCTAAGAACACATGGACAGGCAGACAATGACAATGCCCAGTGGTAGCCAGAACCATTGCGGCCACAGATGCCTTCCGCAGCACACAGCCCATGTGCTGGCGTCCTCACTCCCACGCAGACACAAAGACCCACACACAGATGCCACTTCCACACCCACAGCCCTTACTTACTCAGCTGTGGCTTTCCTCCCGCATGCCCTATTTGAACGCAAGACTGTCTTGAATTAGAATTTCCCAAGTCCAATTTTGCTTGACTCATTGAACTTCTCTCTGTGCAGCCTCATGAAAACTCACCTTCTGAATTGTTCAAAATAACTGATAATGGAAGAGAAATAAAGCACAGCTCACTAGACAGCGGTTGGAAGTGGGGGGAATGGAAATTTGGAAAGCCAAGTGGGAAGGCTGTCAGGGCTGGTACGGTCCCACCCTCACTGGCTCTTTCAGTGGATGGATACCTGGGTGGTCTGGAAATGGTAACAATGCAGTAATTACTAAGGAGATGACCACTGATGGTAAATGAAGAAGAAAATATGACCTACTATGGAAAGAACTTTAGAACCAAACAGACCTAGATCCAAATCTGGCAATGTCATTTACTAACTGTGATCTTGGGAAAGTTATTTAATATCTGAGTATCAGTTTACTGAGCAATAAAATCTACATTGCAATATTCTTGTGAGAGTTAAGTGTAATGATATATGTAAAGTGGCTATTACAGTGTTTGGCTTCATAAACATGTATTTTACTTTTGTTACTGAAGTTGTTCCCAAAGTATCCTATGAGCTCCCCAGGCAAAAGACAATGGCTTTGGCTTTCAGACTCACTAAGCCAAATTAAAAAGGTTACATGCTCACTCTTTCCTCAAGAATAGAGCACCATTGTATTAAAGAGGGCACGTACCGAATGGAGCATTGGGTGTTATACGCAAACAATGGATCATGGAACACTACATCAAAAACTAATGATGTAATTTTTGGTGATTAACATAATACAATAAAATTTTAAAAAATGAAAAAAAAAGAATAGCGCACCATTGGTGAGCAATATTTGATAAAGGAACAAACAAATGAGTGAACAGGAGGATGATCGAATGAAAGCCATGACCACATTATACCTGTTGTTCTTGGAATCTTGAGTACTTAATGCTGAATCTAGTACATAGTCCTAGAGCTAGATATTTCTCAGTTTAATGGCAGAAACAGCTAGAAAAAAAAAGCATTCTAATGAAGAGGGGTACTGAAAGGTTTTATTAGAGCAGAGGAAAAGAGTAACTCTACTAAGAGACAAGGGGATGCTTCAAGAAAGTTCTTCAAAGCAGTGATACGTCACCTCAGTCTTGAAGGATAAATGAGAGTTTATTGGACAGCAAAAACTAATAAAGTCATTCCAGGAAGAAGAGAGATCATGGGCAATTTTTATGACCTGGCCATAGAAGTTACATAAGGTCTCCTCTGACACCAGTCTCTTAACTGGTCAAGGTAGTCAGTCACAAAGTTCCACCCTGGTTCAGGGAGGGAACAGAGACCCTCAGCTCTGGATGGGAGGACTTACAATGTCACATAACAAGGTCACAATGAGATATATTGTGTCAGTCTACAGGAAAATACGGTCTGCCTAGGAAAATACAGTCTGCCACAAAAGCATAGAAAGAAGAGCAAGTTTGAGTCCTGTTTTAAATGTGTTGAGTTTCAAATGTCTGCAGGACACCCAGATGAAGAAGATAAATGGGAAATAATAAACTTGGTTTGGGAGTTCAGGATCTGTCAGGATATATGTGGTAATGGAAGTCATGCGAGCAGCTGTTATGGTTATCCAGGGAAAGGGAAGAAAACAGAGAAGGGAAGGGGCAGGAAGGGAGGGAAGGTCTGTTAGTGTCAAGGGGCTGCAGGAACAAAGTACCCACACACTGGGCTAAAAACAACAAAATGTATTGACTCACAGTTCTGGAGGCTAGAAATCTGAAATCAAAGTGTTGGCAGGGCCATGACACCTCTGAAGCCTCTTACAGCAGAGCCTTGCTTGCCTTTTCCAGTTTCTGGTGGCTCCAGGTGTTCCTTGGCTTGTGGCAGCATCACTCTGATCCCTGCCTCCGTCTTCCTGTGGCCGCCTTCCCTCTGAATATGCTGTGTCTAAATTTCCTTTTCTTGGGGCGCCTGAGTGACTCAGTCGGCTAAGCGTCTTCCTTTGGCTCAGGTCATGATCCCCAGATCCTGGGATCAAGTCCTGCATCTGGCACCCTAATTGGCAGAGAGTCTGTGTCTCCCTCTACCCTTCCCCCCCTGCTTGTGATCTCTCTCTCCCTCTCTCAAACAAATAAAAAAAAAATCTTCAAATAAATAAATAAATTTCCTTTTCTTATGTGAACCCCAGTCATAGTGGACTCAGAGCAACCCTACCTCACTACAACCTTATGTTAACTTAGCTAATTACATCTGCAATGACCCTATTTCCAAATAAGGTCACATTCTGTGATACTGGAGGTCAAGATTTTAACATATCTTTTTGGACGGGACCCAGTTCAACCCATATAGGGAAGAAGGTGAGGGAAAAGTGGAGGATGGCAGAACCAGAAGCCCAGGGATGTCACAAGGTAAGGATGAAGCAGAGGAAGAGGAACCAGTGGGGGGAAAATGAGAAGGAACAATCAGAGAGGAATACATGGGACAAAGATTTGGGGATGAAAGAAAGAAAGATGTGATCCAAAAGTATTCAATTAACAAAAGGCCTGAATGCTCTGCATTTGAGTCATGAACTGGGAGGACTAGAAATTTTGGTGGGACCAGACTTAAGAGGAGTGGTGGGCAGGAGCTCATCAGTGGGATGCCAATGGCTGATAGATGAGGAGTGGTAGCTGTCAGTCTGCATCATGGGGCTGCAGCAATTCCTCTTGCAGAAACTCCTCTAGTACTTTGCCCCAAAGCTAGCTCTAGTAATCTCTTCTTCCTCTTAGCTAAGTTCCACACATAGAACTAAAAGGAAAACTTGAAAGTGAGAGGGAGAGAAAAAGAACATAATCATGGGGAGCAAGTTGGGACTGTCATTTTAGGAACTTTCTTGTCATTTCCCCATAAGTGGAAAAGAAGCTTTGAGCAGCATGTGCTGGTCCAGGGTGGCTGCTGAATGGGGAGCACCCAGCAGCCCTTCATGGGGCTGAGAGCGGCAGATGCAGGGACGGGAATCTGCAAAGAGAAAATGAGTGATTAACTTAAGGAGTAATATCAAAGGTTTGGAGAATGGAGAGAGGATGCAAGTGCCAGGAGAAAAAGGATGTGGCCAGGGCTAGGCTTAATTGTTTATTTCCTTGATGCCTAAAGAGCATCCAAGCAGAGAGGTGGTTCTGGGCAGCTTCCTTTAAAACTGTAGCTTCTACAAGTGAGAGCCTGGGAAAACAGACTTTTTCTTCCCTAACACTCTTTAAAGACTCATTCCATTGCCCAGACCCAGACCCCCTGACTTTCTCACTCTTCTCAAGTCTGCTGTTCCTCTTGTACATTTTATTCTTGTAGACTCTGCCCTCTTCCATTAAATACTTCTGGTTCTTGCTTTTCTCTTACCCCTTTCTCCACCCGTAGTTGGCCTAAATCACACACAGATGACTGAAGCAGCAAATTTTCCTCCTTCTTTTCTGGAACTTCTGTTCCATCCCTAAAACCCAGGTCAGTAGTCCTCATGTTTGTCCACATTTCCTGAGTCTCAATGACAGACAGAAAAAGAGAAAGACTTGTGTGGTGCCCCCCCCCAGAAGATGGAGTAAGATCTGTACAACCCTGAAATCCAGGCCATGAAATGGATAGAAATGGCAAAATTCGAGCTAGAGTTTTACAAGCTGAATATGGTTAGTGCAACATTTTCTAATTTATCCCCAAACAGCAACTGATCCTTTCTTCTTATGGTGGCTGAGAATTTTGGCTTTGGCTTCTCTTCAGAGGGAGTTTTGTTCTAATTGGTTGAGTACACAATGATAGTAGTGATCCACCTCCTAATTTGTTAGCTTACTGGGAGAATAGAGTAAGGGAGCGTGGTAAATCCGTTTATCTCAAAGTGTGTAGGATAATAAATGGGACAATATCTTTATATACTCAGATAAAGGACTGAAAAGGAAATGTGTTAAGAAATGTGGCTCAGCACAAGTTAACAAGTAATATAACTATTCTCATATGAAATATACTGACTAATACTACTTGGAAGGCAGGAGCGTGTAGTGGGCAAGAGTGCATAATCTAGAGCCAGATTATGATTCAAATTTGCTTTGCTGGAGCAAATTAGTCAACATCTGAGGATGACCATGGAAACGAATCCACAGAGTTAATAAAACTAAATGAGTTAATATAAAGATCATTGACAGTACCTGGCACATAGTAACACTATAAAAATGTCACTCATTATTATGCAAATTAACAGGTAATGAAGTACCTAAAACTATAATAGTGTTATTTTAAAATTCTAGTCTCCAACAATATAACATGGTCTATTGTATAGAGCACATAGTATAATGGAACATTTTTAATTTCTGTTTTATTCTAAGCCATTTTTCTTACAAACATTTTAAATGTTTAAAATCTAAAATAGCGTTTTGTAAAATGCAGCTTTTTGTGAATGCTGTTTGTTCTTTACTCAAAGATCCAAAAATATAAACAATATATTTTGTTTTTATAAAAGGAAATAAAAGGAGGTTAACATTGAAAATGAAAAGCAGATTTCTTTTTAAACTTGGCTTTTGATAAATATACAAGCTATTGTTTTCCACAATGAAATATAGCCAGTGTCTTGGAAGGACTGCTCTCCTGAGCATCAGATTTAATTAATGAAATTTAAAATCCAGATTCTTAACCTCTTCCATGTTTAAAGTGTAACATTAAAGATATTGACAACCTGTCCCTACTTTCACTTTGTAAATATCCAGATGACACTGAACCAGCTAACTTTGGGTACAAGTAACATATATCTTCTTACCGTCACCTTTAAGTGCTCTACTCGCCTAGCGTGTGTGCGTCCACACACACGCACACACACACACACACACACCTGCATCAGTTAGGAGTGCTTTCAGTAGCAGGTAACCTAACAGTGGCTCAAGTGAATATGTGATTGTTGTTTTCATTTAACAAAATGAAGGCAAATGACTTCTGGCATTGGTTCCATGGCTCAAAAATGGCAAGGCTTTCTCTCAAGGCTGTAGGCTGGCTACCTCATGCCAAACCACCACTTCAACACTCATGGCAGAAAGAAGGGGTTTATACACACCAACATCCATGTCTGTCCTTGTATCAAAAGGGCAGAAAACATCCTCAGAAGCTCTCCTCCACCCTTCACACACACACACACACACACACACACACACCCTTAGTTTCATCATCCACAATTGGGTCACGTGACCCCCTGTAATTGCAAAGGAGTCTGGGAAAATGAGAGGAACAAGGTACTTAGGATCATTTTAGATCAAACATGATTCAGCACCTGGGCCTAGGCATTACCACCCTGAATAAAATTAGGACTATGTCCAGAGAAAATTTAAATTTTGGAAAAATTGATCAGAAAAATAAGGATAAGAATACTGGCTTTGATTTGAGAGAATCTGCATTTGTTTTTCAAAATGCAATGGGAATTTTGACAAGTTTTAAATAAGCTGAGGTACATGAAATCATTTTTTTTAAATCACCATGGTAGCTATGAGAAAGCAGCTTGAAGAGGTGCATCAGAGGAAGTGAAGATTTCAGTGAGGTGGCTTGGCCAGAACAGTGCTACTGGAGATGGAGTAAAGGTGGATAGTTCAAGACAGATAAACAGGGACGCCTGGGTGGCTCAGTCGTTAAACATCTGCCTTCGGCTCAGGTCATGATCCCAGGGTCCTGGGATCGAGCCCAGCATCGGGCTCCTTGCTCAGCGGGAAGCCTGCTTCTCCCTCTCCCACTCCCACTACTTGTGTTCCCTCTCTCGCTGTGTCGCTCTCTCTGTCAAATAAATAAAATCTTAAAAAAAAAAAAATCAAGACAGATAAACACTGGACAGAACTTACATGTGAGGAAATTTGCTCCTTCATTCAATTACATGGCTTTGCAATACCACTGCGTTTTATCACCTTCTTAAGTATGACCTCCGCTGAATTGTGGCTACATTTTCTTCTTAAATTCTTTTAAAATAAATGCCTTAACACGCTGAAAAAAATTCAACCTGATATTTAGCATTTTCTCCTACTTGAATTGACTGTATCTACAAGGCAGTCCTGAAGCAGTCAGTTCATTCAGCCTCTGAACTCAGAGCTCCCTCACCCTTCCAGAAAAAAATAAATAAATAATGGTCAGTCTCATATCTTTTTATAGATACAGCCTGTCAGAGGTTTAGCTTTGCATAATTTGCCATAATAAATTATAAGCTTCTCCCTTTTTCTCTGAGTTCATGAAATTAGGATAATGGAAGTAAGATTCCCCCAGAAACTGTGTTCTGGGGTTAATCAGTGTGTTCCTAATTGAAATTATGAGTGGAGTAAATGAGGAGAAACATATTTCACTTTTGGAAGTCTCCACTGTAAATTTACTGTGGCTGAATGCTAACTCCTTCTGGAAAAACCATCTTAATTTAGTTGCAGCGGGAACTGGTATTAGCGCTAGTATTCCTTCAAGAGAAGTTTAGATGACTATGACCCGGCCTGTCCCATTCTTCTCTTTTGGTATCTAAGCCCTTCAGTAGTGACTGGCCAGTCATCCTCAGGATGTTCTTTGTGCATCAAGTTTGAGCTTCTTAAATTATGATGGAAGGGAGATATATAGCATCAGAATGAGTTCTTTGTAAATAATTTAAATTTTTCACTTCCATTAATTTGAGTAGAGATGACTTTATCCACAAGTCCCAAGAGGAAACTGGGGTCTGGCTGTTATATGGAGAATTGAATGACAGGTAAAATTAAACTGGGTGGCTGGGGCCAGAAGCAGGAAATCCTGGGCTCATGGATCTTTACAGACTGAAAGATCCTGCTTTGAAGACTTGGAGGGGGAAGGGCTACCTTTGGGAATCTTCAGAGAGTTGAAAACAGATCTCCAGGTGATCAGTGCAGAGAGTGAACGTTTGCAGCCACAATACCCAGTTCAAGCGTTCTTGTACAACTGAAGGAAAGAAAAGAAATCAGAAGACATTTAATGCCTTTTAAATCCAGGTAGGTTTAAACATAATAAAAACACATGCCAATTCCTTCACTTCCTGGCCTAATATGCCCCAGGTATGGTTGTGAAGCCTGATCCAGACTATAGGAACAATGAACCAGAAAGCCTTGGTATAATTGCAAAGTTTCTATACGTCCCCTATTTTGAGTTAGTCTCAGCAGCCAAAACTGATTTCTAAGATGTTGGGGGAAATGGGTTTTTGATTCCACTCTTTAGCTTCCAAATAAATAGTAGACATCTCCTGGTTATTAAGGATTGCTGACCAGTACTTGGTTTATCTACGTCACCTCCTGTTAATTCAACAAACAAAAGGCTCAGAGAGCTGCTATTAGTTATCGTACACATTTTCAATAGCAACAGCCTATATCAGCTTCTGTTTATCACAGACTTCCCTAATCTTGTTATATGGCTTTTAGATCTTATTGGTCTGATAAATATATTTGGAGTGCTCAGAATCTCAAATAACTGTTAGGTTTTCATTACCCACCCGACTGACTATCACTCATCTCACTCTTAATCATACAGCATCCCCTTCCCCCCCTCCCCCCTTCACCCCCAGCAGTGCTGCTTATGTACTTTGTCAATCTGAAGGCAATAATAATTGTAACCCACCCATGTGACTTTCCGTTTCTGGCAAGCCAAACAAATCACTGCATATTTCTGTACTTCCCTTTCCTTTTATCAGTGGTCAGGGGGTAATCATCATGGCCGCCTACTTTGTTTTCATGGGTTCAGAGAGGACTGACATTCATGGAACACTGTGAACAAAGAAGAAAGCTGCTTATAAATGTCTCGAATTACTATTTTCACATGTCTTTTTTTAAAAAAAAATTTTATTGTTATGTTAATCACCATACATTACATCATTAGTTTTTGATGTAGTGTTCCATGATTCATTGTTTGTGTATAACACACAGTACTCCATGCAGAATGTGCCCTCTTTAATATCCATCACCAGGCTAACCAATCCCCCCACCCCCCTCCCCTCTAGAACCCTCAGTTTGTTTTTCAGAGTCAATCATCTCTCATGGTTCGTCTCCCCCTCCGATTTCCCCACCTTCATTCTTCCCCTCATGCTATCTTCTTCTTCTTTTTTTTTTTCTTAACATATATTGCATTATTGGTTTCAGAGGTACAGATCTGTGATTCAACAGTCTTGCACAATTCACAGCGCTCACCGTAGCACACACCCTCCCCAATGTCTATCACCCAGCCCCTATCTCTCCCACCCCACCCCCCACTCCAGCAACCCTCAGTTTGTTTCCTGAGATTAAGAATTCCTCATATCAGTGAGGTCATATGATACATGTCTTTCTCTGATTGACTTATTTCGCTCAGCATAACACGTTCCAGTTCCAACCACGTCGTTGCAAATGGCAAGATCTCATTCCTTTTGATGGCTGCATAATATTCCATTGTATATATATACCACTTCTTCTTTATCCATTCATCTGTCGATGGACATCTTGGCTCTTTCCATAGTTTGGCTATTGTGGATATTGCTGCTATAAACTTCGGGGTGCACGTACCCCTTCGGATCCCTACATTTGTATTTTTGGGGTAAATACCCAGTAGTGCAATTGCTAGGTCATATGGTAGCTCTATTTTCAACTTTTTGAGGAACCTCCATACTGTTTCCCAGAGTGGCTGCACCAACTTGCATTCCCACCAACAGTGTAGGAGGGTTCCCCTTTCTCTGCATCCCTGCCAACATCTGTCATTTTGTGACATTTCGTAATTTTAGCCATTCTGACTGGTGTGAGGTGGTATCTCATTGAGGTTTTGATTTGGATTTCCCTGATGCCGAGCGATGTTGAGCACTTTTTCATGTGTCTGTTGGCCATTTGGATGTCTTCTTTGGAAAAATGTGTGTTCATGTCTTCTGCCCATTTCTTGATTGGATTCTTTGTTCTTTGGGTGTCGAGTTTGATAAGTTCTTTATAGATTTTGGATACTAGCCCTTTATCTGATATGTCATTTGCAAATATCTTCTCCCATTCTGTTGGTTGTCTTTTGGTTTTGCTGACTGTTTCTTTTGCTGTGCAAAAGCTTTTTATCTTGATGAAGTCCCAATAGTTCATTTTTGCCCTTGCTTCCCTTGCCTTTGGTGATGTCTCTAGGAAGAAGCTGCTGTGGCTGAGGTCGAAGAGGTTGCTGCCTGTGTTCTCCTTTAGGATTTTGATGGACTCCTGTCTCACACTGAGGTCTTTCAACCATTTGGAGTCTATTTTTGTGTGTGGCATAAGGAAATGGTCCAATTTCATTCTTCTGCATATGGCTGTCCAATATTCCCAACACCATTTGTTGAAGAGACTTTTTCCCACTGGACATTCTTTCCTACTTTGTCAAAGATTAGTTGACCATAGAGTTGAGGGTCCATTTTTGGGCTCTCTATTCTGTTCCATTGATCTATGTGTCTGTTTTTGTGCCAGTACCATACTGTCTTGATGATGACAGCTTTGTAATAGAGCTGGAAGTCCAGAATTGTGATGCCGCCAGCTTTGCTTTTCTTTTTCAACATTCCTCTGGCTATGCGGGGTCTTTTCTGGTTCCATACAAATTTTAGGATTATTTGTTCCATTTCTTTGAAAAAAGTGGATGGTATTTTGATGGGGATTGCATTGAATGTGTAGATTGCCCTAGGTAGCATTGACATCTTCACAATATTTGTTCTTCCAATCCACGAGCATGGAATGTTTTTCCAATCTTTGTGTCTTCCTCAATTTCTTTCATGAGTATTTTATAGTTTTCTGAGTACAGATTCTTTGCCTCTTTGGTTAGATTTATTCCTAGGTATCTTATGGTTTTGGGTGCAATTGTAAATGGGATCGACTCCTTAATTTCTCTTTCTTCTGTCTTCTTGTTGGTGTATAGGAATGCCACTGATTTCTGTGCATTGATTTTATATCCTGCCACTTTACTAAATTCCTGTATGAGTTCTAGCAGTTTTGGGGTGAAGTCTTTTGGATTTTCCACATAAAGTATCATATCATCTGCAAAGAGTGAGAGTTTGACTTCTTCTTTGCCGATTCAGATGCCTTTGATTTCTTTTTGTTGTCTGATTGCTGTGGCTAAGACTTCTAATACTATGTTGAATAGCAGTGGTGATAGTGGACATCCCTGCCATGGTCCTGACCTTAGGGGGAAAGCTCTCAGTTTTTCCCCATTGAGAATGAGATTCACTATAGGTTTTTCATAGATGGCTTTTATGATATTGAGGTATGTACCCTCTATCCCTATACTCTGAAGAGTTTTGATCAAGAAAGGATGCTGTACTTTGTCAAATGCTTTTTCTGCATCTATTGAGAGGATCATATGATTCTTGTTCTTTCTTTTATTAATGTATTGTATCACACTGATTGATTTGCAGATGTGGAACCAACCTTGCAGCCCAGGGATAAATCCCACTTGGTCATGATGAATAATCCTTGTAATGTACTGTTGGATCCTGTTGGCTAGTATTTTGTGAGAATTTTTTCATCCATGTTCATCAAGGACATTGGTCTGTAATTCTCCTTTTGGATGGGGTCTTTGTCTGGTTTGGGGATCAAGGTAATGGTGGCCTCATAAAACAAGTTTGGAAGTTTTCCTTCCATTGCTATTTTTTGGAACAGTTTCAGAAGAATAGGTATTAATTCTTCTTGAAATGTTTGGTAGAATTCCCCTGGGAAGCCATCTGGCCCTGGGCTCTTGTTTGTTGGGAAATTTGTGATGACTGCTTCAATTTCCTTAGTGGTTATAGGTCTGTTCAGGTTTTCTATTTCTACCTGGTTCAGTTTTGGTAGTTGCTCTAGGAATGCATCCATTTCTTCCAGATTATCTAATTTGCTGGCATAGAGTTGCTCATAATATGTTCTTATAATTGTTTGTATTTCTTTGGTGTTGGTTGTGATCTCTCCTCTTTCATTCATGATTTTGTTGATTTGGGTCATTTCTCTTCTCTTTTTGATAAGTCTGGCCAGGGGTTTATCAATCTTGTTAATTCTTTCAAAGAACCAGCTCCTAGTTTCGTTGATCTGTTCTACTGTTCTTTTGGTTTCTATTTCATGGATTTCTGCTCTGATCTTTATTATTTCTCTTCTCCTGCTGGGTTTAGGCTTTATTTGCTGTTCTTTCTCCAGCTCCTTTAGGTGTAGGGTTAGGTTGTGTACTTGAGACCTTTCTTGTTTCTTGAGAAATTCCTGTATTGCTATATACTTGCCTCTTAGGACTGCCTTTGCTGTCTCCCAAAGATTTTGAATAGTTGTGTTTTCATTTTCATTGGTTTCCATGAATTTTTTTAATTCTTCTTTAATTTCCTGGTTGACCCATTCATTCTTTAGTAGGATGCTCTTTAGCCTCTATGTATTTGAGTTCTTTCCAACTTTCCTCTTGTGATTGATCTAGTTTCAAAGCATTGGGGTCTGAAAATAGGCAGGGAATGATCCCAGTCTTTTGGTACCGGTTGAGACCTGATTTATGACATAGGATGTGATCGATTCTGGAGAATGTTCCATGGGCACTAGAGAAGAATGTGTATTCCGTTGCATTGGGATGGAATGTTCTGAATATATCTGTGAAGTCCATTTGGTCCAGTGTGTCATTTAAAGTCTTTATTTCCTTGTTGATCTTTTGCTTAGATGATCTGTCCATTTCAGTGAGGGGGGTGTTAAAGTCCCCCACTATTACTGTATTCTTGTCAATGTGTTTCTTTGCTTTTGTTATTAATTGCCTTATATAATTGGCTGCTCCCATGTTAGGGGCATAGATATTTACAACTGTTAGATCTTCTTGTTTGAGAGACCCTTTAAATAGGATATAGTGTCCTTCCTCATCTCTTATTACAGTCTTTGGTTTAAAATCTAATTTTCTGATAGAAGGATTGCCACCCCAGCTTTCTTTTGGTGTCCATTAGCATGGTAAATGGTTTTCCACCCCCTCACTTTCAATCTGGGGGTGTCTTTGGGTCTAAAACGAGTCTCTTGCAGACAGCATATTGATGGATCTTGTTTTTTAATCCAATCTGATAGCCTGTGTCTTTTGATTGGGGCATTGAGCCCATTTACATTCAGGGTAACTATTGAAAGATATGAATTTAGTGCCATTGTATTGCCTGTCAGGTGACTGTTACTGTATATTGTCTGTGTTCCTTTCTGGTCTATGTTGCTTTTAGGCTCTCTCTTTGCTTAGAGGACCCCTTTCAAGATTTCTTGTAGGGCTGGTTTCGTGTATGCAAATTCCTTTAGTGTTTGTTTGTCCTGGAAGCTTTTTATTTCTCCTTCTATTTTCAATGACAGCCTAGCTGGATATAGTATTCTTGGCTGCATATTTTTCTCGCTGAGTGCTCTGAATATATCATGCCAGTCCTTTCTGGCCTGCCAGGTCTCTGTGGATAGGTCTGTTGCCAATCTAATATTTCCAACATTGTAGGTTACAGATCTCTTGTCCCGAGCTGCTTTCAGGATTTTCTCTTTGTCTCTGAGACTCGTAAGTTTTACTATTAGATGTCGGGGTGTTGACCTATTTTTATTGATTTTGAGAGGGGTTCTCTATGCTTCCTGGATCTTGATGCCTATTTCCTTCCCCAAAGTAGGGAAGTTCTCTGCTATAATTTGCTGCAATATACCTTCTGCCCCTCTCTCTCTTTCTTCTTCTTCTGGGATCCCAATTATTCTAATATTGTTTCGTCTTATGGTATCGCTTATCTCTCGAATTCTGCCCTCATGATCCAGTAGTTGTTTATCTCTCTTTTTCTCAGCTTCTTTATTTTCCATCATTTGGTCTTCTATATCACTGATTCTCTCTTCTGCCTCATTTATCCTAGCAGTTAGTGCCCCCATTTTTGATTGCACTTCATTAATAGTCTTTTTGTTTTCGACTTGGTTAGATTTTAGTCCTTTTTTTCTCCAGAAAGGATTTCTCTAATAACTTCCATGCTTTTTTCAAGCCCATCTAATATCTTTAAAGTCATGATTCTGAACTCGAGATCTGACATCGTACTAATGTCTGTATTGAGTAGGTCCCTGGCAGCTGGTACTACCTCTTGTTCTTTTTGTTGAGGTGATTTTTTCTGTCTTGTCATTTTGTCAGAGGAGAATAGATTAATGAGCAAGCAAAATGCTAACAGGGTAACAACGTCCCCAGAAAATATACTCCAAACAAATCAGAAAGACCTGAATCTGGGGGAAAGAAAGGGAAAGAAAAAAAAAAAGAAAAAGAAAGAAAAAAGAAAAAGATAAAAACAAGCAAAAACAGAACAAAACAAAACAAAAAAACAGAATATGATCAAATATGATCAGGCTGGTGCATAGATCAGTGCCACACACTAGATTTTGGGCGTATTTTGGTCTGTTAGAAGAAAGTGCCTCCCAAAATTTTAAAGAAAGAAAAACTTATATATGTACAAAAATAAGGGCTGTTATGATGAAGGGATGGAATATGACTGTAAAGATGAAAATTATAAAAAATTTTTATAAAAGGAATTGATAAGAAGTTGTTTGAGAAAAGAAAGAAGAGGATTTAAAAGAAAACAGAAAAAAAAGGGAGAGAATGTGATCAGGCAGGAGAGTAGAACAAAACCATACACTAGAGATTTAGGGTATATTTTGATCTGTTAGAAGAAACTGTATCTCAAAATTTTAAAGATAGAACAACTTATATATATATGCCAAAAATAAGGGTAACTACTATGAAGGGATAGAATATGACTCTAAAAATGAAAATAAATTAAAAAAAAAAAACGGATTGAGAAGATGTTGGTTGAAAAAGGGAAAAAGAAAAATTCAAAAAAAAAAAGTCAGTTAAAAAAAAATTAACTTTGAAAGACTAAAGAATCATGGTAAAAAAGCCATGGATTCTATGTGCAGTATTCCCCTAGCACTGGAGTTCTGCCATTCTCATTGATTGGTAAACTTGGTCTTGGCTGGATGTTCTTGCTGATCTTCTGGGGGAGGGGCCTGTTGCCGTGGTTCCCAAATGTCTTTGCTGGAGGCGGAATTGCCCCGCCCTTGCTGGTCTGGGTTTAGTAATCTGCTCAGGTTTGCTCTCGGGAGCTTTTGTTCCCTGCAAGCTTTCCGTACAGCTTTGGAGGCCGAGAGTGAAAATGGTGGCCTCCCTGTCTCCGCCCCAGAGGAGCCAAGAACATGGGGCCCCGCTCCTCAGTGAGCCCCCAGAGAAAAGCAGTCAGTCACTCCCGTCTCCCTGGTCTCCGGCTGCACCCCATGCTCACGTGGCCTGTGACCGTGCGTTTCTATCTCTGGCACCCGACCCTGTGTGGAGTCTCCAAACCCAGTAGATCCCTGCAGTGTGCTCCCTAGCCGCTCCTCCCATGGGAGGAGGGGGAGTCTCCCGGATCTGCCACCTGTTGGGTTCCTGCTGGAGGAGCAGTGGCCCGACTGTGCCATGGATCACGGTTTATGGCAACCCCGAGTTGAGAGCCCGTGCCTCGCCTCTGTCTCTGCAGCCGGCTTCCCTGCTCCGATACCTGGGAGCTCTGCCGCACTCAGGCACCCCCAGTCTTTCTGTGACCCCGAGGGTCCTGAGACCACACTGTCCCGTGATGGTCCCACCCCTCACTTATCCACTGGAGTGACGTCCCTCAGTGGAGCTGACTTCTAAAAGTTCTGATTTTGTGCTCTGCAGCTCTATCACTTGCCGGTAGCAGTTGACGGAGGCCCCCTCCCCCGCCGTCTATCCTCCCGAATATCGCCTCGGATTCACTTCGCACGTTCTACCTTCCAGAAAGTGGTCACTTTTCTGATGAGAGAGTTGTTGCTATTCTTTTCTTCAATCTCCTGTTGAGTTTGTAGGTGCTCAGAATGGTTTAATCCCTATCCAGCTGAATTCCTGAGACCAGACGAAATCCAGGTCTCCTACTCCTCCGCCATCTTCTATTTTCACATGTCTTAACTGTCATAACAAGAAGGAAAATCTTCACAATTGGAAAGGGCTTTCTGAAAATTAGCCCCACTGCACCAAACCTTTGATCCTTTGGTCAAACTGTCAATCTCTTGAGAACGCAGCTTTCTTGTGAAATTTCCAGGCTGTTCCCAAAACAATTGGTTGCATAAGATCTGAGAGCCAGACCCACAAAGCTTCTCTGTGTTTTAGAAAGTTCCCTACATATGCCTAGGTAAAACGATGGTACTAGCGCAGAGAGACAGAGACCCCAGGGAGTGGCGCTGCCCTGTTCTTATGCTGGGCTCACTTGTTTCTTTCTCTCACCATCTTTTTTCCCCTCCCACTGCCCTTCTTTCTGTACTCCCCTCTCCTCTCCTCTGTTTCCTTCCCCCACAACACTTCTGGGCCTTGGGCCAGACCCTGACATCACCTGCTTTCCATAGGTGGGTCTGCTGCTTGACCTAAGGATGGACGCTGTTTCCCAGGTCAACAAAAACCCAGCGGGGACCCCACATACCACACCTGCCCTGAAATTCTGGTGGCCAAGTGCTCCAAGGTCAATTTTTTTCCCCAATGTTTCTGAACTTTTGCTACAGTGCTTCAAGGAGGAGCTAACACTTGGGTTAAAAATACGTAACATGTCATGCCAAATAACTGAAAACAAATAGTTTATGGTAAGATCTCTCTAGTTTTCACTTTTCTCAAGTGTAGAGTAAAAAGTCTGATGCCTTTGTTTTGAGAGCAGGGTTGATTTGCTAAATTGGAGTAAATATAAATGGAAAATAAATTGAATAGATAATGTATAATAAATTATCAATTTAACTTTGTTATACATTTATAATTTACTTTGTGTCAACTTCCTCTTGATTTAATATTAAAAGACTTAAAATTATGCATGCTATTCTGTGTGCTTTTTATATCAGTTAATAAGCTTATGCTTGCCAGTTTTATATACAATGATAAGGTATATAAAACTGACTTTTTACAGTATCTTTTTGCACCATTTCCTATCTATTTTACAAAGTCTTATTTAGATATTGGTCCTAATTGCATGTTCTTTATATATAATGCCCTTGTCATTGCTGTAAAATGTTTCACATGTGACTTTACAAATGTGAGCTCCTTGGGGCGCCTGGGTGGCTCAGTCGTTAAGCATCTGCCTTCGGCTCAGGTCATGATCCCAGAGTCCTGGGATCAAGCCCTGCATCGGGATCCCTGCTTGGCGGGAAGCCTGCTTCTCCCTCTCCCACTCCCTCTGCTTGTGTTCCCATTCTCGCTGTGTCTCTCTCTGTCAAATAAATAAATAAAATCTTTAAAAAAAAAACAAAAACAAATGTGAGCTCCTTATTCTAGCTCTTTTTGTAAAAGATTATCTATTGATTTCCACATGTAAAATACCATTTTTAAAGAAAAATCATAAATCATAAATAATAATTATAAATATGTAAATGTTAATAATTATAATAAATAATAAAAATGTTAAAATAATATGCATTTTATTTATTAAATATAAAATCAATAAGAAATATAAATAAATAATTATAAATTTAGGAAATGAAAAATAGATTGAGATACAAATTGAGATAAATGGGATTACTGAGAGTTTTCATCTACTAAAGGCTTTTGGAGTAAGTCATAAACTGATTTCAAGGAACATTCTTAAGTGAGTGACATTTGTCAATATAAATTAACCTAGTACATTTTTTTTTTAAAGATTTTATTTACTTATTTGAGACAGAGAGAATGAGAGACAGAGAGCATGAGAGGGAGGAGGGTCAGAGGGAGAAGCAGACTCCCTGCCGAGCAGGGAGCCCGATGCGGGACTCGATCCCGGGACTCCAGGATCATGACCTGAGCCGAAGGCAGTCGCTTAACCAACTGAGCCACCCAGGCGCCCAACCTAGTACATTTTGTTTGAGAAGTTCCTGTATACTTTATTCTCTCACTTATAAGTGATAGCCTGTGATATTTCATAATTAGCAGGACTTTCTGCATGAGCATAAATGAGGAACAACTACTGGGACTGAGATTAATAACTTCAGTTATCTCATCAAATTTAAATATATCAATTTAAAAGGCATTTCCTTTTCAAAAAGCAGAAAACATTTGGCAACAGAAATCAAATGAAGTTTTTATTGTAATCAAAATATAATTGGATCAGAATTCCTAAAGATTAAAACTTATCTAAAAACAAGTTCTCCCACTGTGTTCCTTCCCACTCCAATGGTCTCAAAGAGGTGTCTATAATTGTTCTGTGGCCTCCTATTGCATCGTCTCTTACCATTCTGGGGGGAGAAGGTCCATGGACTGCTTTAAGAACTATATAAATCAGCTTGTTGAAATAAGTATACTCACTCTTTGCAAACACAGTTTTAAGGAAACCAATTTCCAGATACTCAACTTCCATATCCACTCTTCCCTAAAAGCAATCTGCCTACATAGGTGTCTTCAGTGAGATCTTCGTACGCCTTCTCTTTCCACTTTCTTTTGTCCATAGCCTGTCTCCCACTTGGCAAAAGAAAGGTACAGCTGTCCCCCATCCCTGTTGGTGCCATGCATTGTTCTCAGGTATAATAATCTCTGGGGTGTCAAACAAAGAAATAATTTTAAATATTTGTGTCACCTTATTAGATCAAAACACCATAAACCTCCACCACCTATCACACTAAGAAATGCAATTTTCATTTTTTCAATACAATTTTTAATACACACTAATTATAAAAGTGATAATGTATGTATGTTGGTTTTGATTATTTGCATATGAAAAATAACTAGTGATAATACAGAAGAAAATTTTGGCTCTTAAAACTGTAGGGTTACAGAAATTTTATCTTCTCTTTTACTGAGCTAAGATTGTAGCAAAAGGAATTTAAATTTAGACATGAAATTCTTGACTATGGAGATTATGAAAAAAAAAAGGAATGGAAATTTTTAAGTTTTTGTTGCATAGGCATATGAAAGCGTAATCAAGGGATGCCTGGGTGGCTCAGTCAGTTAAGCTTCTGCCTTTGGCCTAGGTCATAATCTCAGGGTCCTGGGAGAGAGCCCCTGCATCAGGCTCCCTGTTTGGCGGGGAGCCTGCTTCTCCCTCTCCTTCTGCCCCTCCCCCAACTCGTGCACTCAGTGCGCTCGCGTGCTCTCTCTCTCAAATAAAAAATCTTAAGAAAAAGAAAGGGTAATCAATAAAAGATATTTAAATATAAAAATATGTTACATTGGTATAAAATTCTGAGGAGGAAGTAGCATGGAAATACAATTTTAAGGAGAAAAGAGAATGATAAAAAATGTCTAATTATAAAAGAGATTTCTATGCTTTTAAAAATAGATTATGGTGTATATAATATTGCTATAGATATATTTAAAAAGTAGAGTAACACTTTTACCTTAAAATTCAATTTATATATTTTAAAACTGTATAAATTTATGATTCAACATTTTAGTTTTAAACCTTAAAATGTGTTAAGGAGAATCATAGTCAAAATTATCTTAAGAAGCATAAAAGAGAGAAAGAAGGTCCCTGATAAGGAGAATATGCTCTGTCTTGTGAAACTTATATTCCTAACTGAAAGAAATCAGACAAGGAGGTTTAAGCGCTAGGTGGCATTTTTTGTTCTTACAGGAAATATGTCCTGTCCTTTCTCCTCCCACCTGGAGGCTCTCACTAAGAAAAAATGAAAGAAAGAAATCAAGGTAGACTATTTCCCTTCTGGTCTAAGTGGAGCTTACTTTATAAAATGGCAAAAAAATACAAATGGATTCCACAAGCTGGCTACTCTATGTCAAGACCTTCCAGTATTTCCAAGTGACTGGATTAACCTTGTGTTTCCTGTATGTTCAACCAAATGCCCACAGCAAACAAAATACTACACCTAGCAGCAGGCTACTAACATCTTACCTAAATGAAATCAGGTTAAAATATGCATCACAGAGAGACTTGAATGAGAAAGGAAAACGCACAGAAAGTATGTGAAAGGGAACTCATGGAAGGAAGAGACTAAGACCCTACTATGACAGTACAAAGATTTGGGAGCTGATAAGATGTGTATGTTACCCAGAGATGTGTGGATGTGTGTGTGTATCTGTGTTGGGGGTACTTTTTCCCCTGCACTGCTACCTGTTTGCTGTGGAATGAATGGTTGAGTCCCCCAAAATTCATATGTTGAAGCTCTAATCCCCAGTGTGCTATTATTTGGAGGTGGGGTCTTTGGAAAGTAACTAGGTCAGGAGGGTGGAGACCTCACCATGGGATTAGTGCCCTTATAAGAAGAGAGACAAGAGAGATGATCTCCCTCTCTCTTTCTACCTCTCTCCTCCCCATGTGAGGATACAGCAAGAAGGCAACCAACCATTCACAACCAGGAAGAGAGCTCTCACCTGAACCCAACCATGTTGGCACCCTCATCTTGGACTTCCGGCCTCCAGATCTGTGAGAAATAAATGTTCGTTGTTTAAGACACCCAGTCTATGGTATTTTGTTACAGCAGCCTGGACTGACTAAAACTTCCATCTCTGCAACGGAGTATGCCCCAGTCTCAGTAGTACCCTAGTCTGCCTGAGTTGTTCTTCCCTGCCACATACTTTTCTCCCTCTCAGTAACATGAAACCAAGAACTAATATTTCTGAACCAAAACCTTTGCTAAGAACACCTAATTCCTCAGAAGAGAACAGGGAGCAATGAAGATGAAAGAAAAAAATATAAAAAGGAAGGGATGCAAAGAAAAAAATGATGAAAACTGGGGAAAAATCAAAACTAAAACCATGAGAGAATATTAACCAGTTTCAATGGAAAGGAATTTCTATCCTTAGTCGGATAGATATAAAGCAAATTAATTTTACCCTTCTTGTCATCATTTTAACTCAGTCATTCAATACCCCCTAAAAATCACATTGGAAATGCCACCTATTGAGTTTTCTGAATAAACCACTGGAACAGTTATGGATAATGTCTGATTGCATTAGCTAATCGGAAGGGTTACCAACTAAATTTCAGTGAAGAACTAGTTTTGAGCAGACTTAGCTCTTCCTAGTGCTCTTGTAAAGATAAGGGGAGAGAGTAAAACCCTATTCTTAGATTTCACCCCAGAGGAAGATTTACAGTGAAGTTAATGACACTTAAGCTTCTGGGTGGCTCTTCAGCTACATGGACTCTGTCAAAGGCCCTGAGAGGCCACATATGCTTTTGTAAATTTTCAAAAGGAAGCTATTTTAGCTTCAATCAGTTAAGACCCCTGTGTCTTTACATTCTCACTTTGCTGTCCATACATTCCCATACATTCCATAATTGCGGGTTTGCTGTCATTTCCATGCATACAAAATGCTAGCTATGTGGTGTAGAAATGACATCCAGACCAACTCTTATGGCCACCGGTGCTTTCTGCCCACTGTCACTACTCAAAGGTGGGGGGGGCAGGGGACATATTGAAATGGGAACATGTCATAATGTCCCAGTGTTGGGAGTACATAATCAGTGGCAGAGAAGGAAGTATGAAACCTATGAAGCCAGAAGCCAATCTGAAGAATATTCTAGTCATTGGTGGTGTAAACTTTCAGTTTCTCATCAATGATTCGCTCTTCATAGATGCCTCCTCAAGACAGACCTTATTCCCTGACAGGAATATAATACAGCCTGTACAGTTATGACACATTGCACATTAGCGTTTCCATTCTGATGGCAATGGTGAGAAACAGAATGCTGGAGTTATCACAATTCCTATGTTTGTAGAGCATAAACTGGAGGCAGTAGTAAGAACACTGAGCGCGTCTGCCTATGAGGCCACAGTTGTATTCATCTAACCCAGAAGTCATATAAAACAAATTTCAGTCAACCGTGCTAAAGGACAGACTGAGAAATCTTTCTATTCTCTCTGTAGATAATATGACAAAATTGTTTTAATGTGAAAAGGCAATCAAAGACTATGCAGTCAAAAATATAGGAAGAGAACAAAGTAGTATGTCAGGCTGTCAATTAATAAAAATACTATGTTATTTTTCTGAATTCTGTGATGTTTGTAGTATCAGTCAAATTTTTTAGTTATTTTTGGGAGTCTCTTTTCTCTTTCTAAATTCTTCAGTTTCTGCTTATGTCCCTAAATTGTAGAATCTTCATGCTTCACTAAACCTCATTTGCTTTGCTCCTGAATCCATGCCTCATCAGTAGACATAAATGACTCTGCCACCTCTTGTCTCTGTTCCAAGTGACATCATGAACTTGGCCTCCTATGTATGAGGAGCAATTGCTCTAAGAATAGGTAAGAGTTATTAACATGCATTTCTTTTCCTTCAACAGAGTTAAACAAGGGCTCACTCTCTGGATTTCCAGATGCACTTAAAATGAAATAATAATGCTCGGCCAGTCTTGCCCTGCTTTAAATTAATCATTCCAGGAAGAGACATTAAAACTTTCAGACCACCAGTGTGCATAAATTCTTTAGTGCCCCAGACCATATACCCTCTCTTGATTATTCAGGACACAAGGAAAGGTAAGCTCAGTAAATGAGGCTGTTTTATGATCCGTTTAAATAATCTGAAAAGGAAATTAATACTTTTATTACTTTTTATAAGTGAAAAACTTCCTTAAAAATCTGTAAGAGTTCTTTATGTTACAGTGGTTGGGACTGCCCAAACCAAAACATGGATCCAGAGAAATAATGGAAGCTTATGGAAAGGATGCATGGCCACACAAATCAAAATGAAATAAACAAGAGAGGCTGGAAAGTAATTTGGGGCTAAAAAAAAAAAATCTCATCTAACAGAGCCAAGAATATTCACTTGATTAGAAACCAGGTTGTAGGGGCGCCTGGGTGGCTCAGTCGGTTGAGCGACTGCCTTCGGCTCAGGTCATGATCCCGGGGTCCTGGGATCGAGTCCCGCGTCGGGCTCCCTGCTCTGCGGGTGGCCTGCTTCTCCCTCTCCCACTCCCCCTGCTTGTGTTCCCTCTCTCGCTGTGTCTCTCTCTGTCAAATAAATAAATAAAAATCTTTAAAAAAAAAAAAAAGAAACCAGGTTGTAGTTTAAAAATAAAATATTTCTTAGTCTTTTTGAATAATATGAATTTTTTGCTAGCACTATTGTACTTTGGAAGTGAAGTCTGAAGAAAATGTGGAAATAGTTTGTGGCTCTTGGCCCACATTGGTACCTTCACTATTTCTTATGTGAAAAATACCCTATTAGTCACTATGCAAACACTCATCTCAAACTTTAAGTGCTCACAACAATCCAGTAGAGAAAGTAAAAATGTCCTAATTGGATAGAAAAGAAAACTAAAGTTACTTTTCTGATGTCATCTTTTACCTGTTTCTGCCTCAATCAGTTCCAGCCATGCTGGCTTTTTCTCTGTTTTTGAAATACACCTCAAACACTCCAGTCTCAAAGCCTTTGAATCAACTGTTCCCTTCATCTGGGACACTTTCTGCTAGATTCCACATGGCTCCCACCTTTACTGTATTTAGATATCTGTTCCAATGTCACCTTCTCTGAGAGCTCTTACTCCATTGTTCTTTGTCTCCTTACCCTGTTTTATTTTTCTTCTGAGCATGTCACAGATTTTCCATTCCCACTAAGTTGTCCTCAAGAGCTTATAAGCATTTGGAGATGGAACCTAATTATTGCATAGCTGAAAAGGAACACAGAAATTATCTTTGCTTTACAACTGTGTCACACAAATGCTGGCTTCTAATCTGGCGCCTTGTGCTATCTTACA
Source organism: Neomonachus schauinslandi (assembly GCF_002201575.2). NCBI lineage: Eukaryota > Metazoa > Chordata > Mammalia > Carnivora > Phocidae > Neomonachus > Neomonachus schauinslandi. The sequence continues at coordinate 55,866,690 of NC_058408.1, forward strand.
TGAAAAATTTTCAAACAAAGCTCACAACTCAATTTTAACTGGCTATACCTTGTCAAATTCTTCTGTTAGCTGGACATTATCTCAATAACTTATTTTCTTTTACAGTGGCATTTAGACTGGTCAGATTCCCAATAGGTACCAGTTGACATACTCAAGCTAAAAAACTCTAGGAATGTTAAGTAAGGGACTATTTACATGGCATATTAATTTCCTAGGGCTGCTGTACTACAGACTAAGTGGCTTAAACAGAAGAAATTTATTGCCTCACAGTTTGGGAGGCCAAAAGTCTAAGATCAAGATGTCCGCAGGGTTGTTCCTTATGAAGTTTGTGAAGGAGAATCTGTTCCTGTCTTCTCTCTTACCTTCTGATGATTTCTGGCAATCTTTGACATCCCTTGACTTGTAGATGCATCACCCCCAATCTCCACCTTCACTTTAAATGGCATTCTCCTTTTGTGTATGTCTCTGTGTCCAAGTTCCTCCCCCCCACTTTTTTTTCTAAAAACACAGTTAGTTTGGATTAGGGCCCACCCTAAGAACTTTTATGGTAACTTGATCATCTATAAAGATCATGTTTTCAAATAAGGTCATGGCTATAGGCACTGAAAATTAAGACTGCATCATCCTTTAGGAGGACACGATTCAACCCATAACACATAGTATAGATGGGGTGTGGAAGAATTGCAGCATGCAATGTAGTTAGGATAGAACTGTTTCTACCTCTGGGACTCAAAAGATAAAGGAAGGACCCAGATACTAGAACAGGAAGGAGAAAGTTGTGTATAGAAGCTCCTTCAAGAAAAGCAGCGACCTTTCGTTGAGCAACAGAGCCAGGTACAGAGACCCAGGAGAGAGGGACCTTCTTTCTAATCTCCTACCAGGTCTTCTGTTGGCCCAACCTAACCAGGAGTCAGAGAACAAGGAATCTTTTTGCAATAACCAACATAAATCAATGTTTTAGAAACACTTCTAACTTTTAGTATAATCTTATTGTTTTTAATTTTGGTCTTTTGCAATTTTAAAAGAAACTTATTTGGAGGATTAGTTTACATTAGCTTGGAAGAGTCTTGTCTTATTTTTCTTTTAGTAGTGGGGAGAAAGTGCAGGGCTTAAGAGGAATAACCCAATGGATGAAGAAGTTTCTTTCCTCACTTACACTGGCTTGTTCAGAATCTTGCCTGGACTCTTGGCTCCACCATTTACTAAATGGTTGGAAATGGCATGCTTGCCAAGCATGTTTGCTATTGTGTAAAATAAGGAGAGCTGGAGGTGAAGCCAGGAAGTTAGTGATGTTGTATGTGATGTGACTTCTCCCATAACCTCTCAGATCTTCAGTAAAACCACCAAAATATGACATATTTTGGGGAAAGCGGGTTTTATATTTGGATGACACAGGATGAATGCAAAGCAAGGTAGAGAAAACTAAGAGGAAGGAAGCCATTAGGAATTCACAGAAACTGCAGAGATCGTTCTGAACCAGACTAGGCATCAAATTGAAATCTTAAACCAAGTTGATCCAAGTCTGCAAGGGATAGTAGGACCTCAGCTGACAGGCTGGTTACCCCTAAAATTCTCCAAGGATTTTTATGCTTTAAAACTTTTCATTTCATTTTTTTAATAATCCCTCTAGTCAAGAACTTCAAGTCTAAATTTAAATTCTTATTTCTGTAATTTCAGCTGAACCTAGTAGTTGTAGGTATAACCATAATAGCTGCCAGGTATGAGCAATGGAGTCAGACTGTCTGGGTTTGAGTCTCAGCTACACTACATATAAGCTCAGGTAAATTACTCACACTCTTGAAACTATAGTCTTTTCGTCCATAAAATGGGATTATGATGTCAACATCCACCATAAGGCAGTTGTGACTATCAAATACATTAATGTATATAAAAAACAGATACCTAACACAGAGCAAGTCCTTGATGATATTTGTTATTAATATTGTTACCATATGTTGAGTGTTGTGCTGTTTAAATAAATCATCATATTTCATGCTCACAATAACCCTCAGAATTAGCTGTTTTAATCTTCAGTTTACATATAAGGAAATTAAAAGTCAGATAACTTAAATAATAAAAAATAGCTATTTTATCCATGTCCTGCTACATTTATTGTGGGGTCAATGTGATCATGGAAAAATAAATGTTTGAATGAATCAATTTCCTCCTCTGACCTTTTGTGGACCCAGAGAAGGGAAAGAAATAATTTGTCTCTTAATTCTGCCATTTTTTTACTGCCTACTAACACTTTCAAACTAAGGATTTGAGTGCCAATTTCATTAATGTTCTATTTTCCTTTTCTTCCAGAGAAGCAATAAAAATATTTATATGAAAGAGATGTAAACCATACTGCTTCCCAAGCTCCAACACCTTGATTTTTTTCTTTCTTGACTCTTCTACAAGCCGTCTTTGGAACATAATCTATGCCAATTGAAACTAGCTATCAAAATAAATTAAAAATACAATTTTGCAATTTCCGAACCAAACATTCTATAAAAACTCTAATAAATAACATCCACTTTTCCTTCTCTTGTTAATATAAGTTTATTCTCCCAAAAAGTAATCTAATCTTCTTGGTAAAATTTTTCCTACAGAAATCCATACTCTTTCTGGCTCAATTTCCTTACTCATTTCCAATTTTTCTTCTCAGAATGTGTCTTGTGATTCTTTAAAACTGACATTAGATAATCTAAATGGTCCTGACTACAAGCACTTTCCCTGTTTTGGAGCTGAGTCTGTAACTGAAGTTAGTACTAAGTCCCATTGAACAGAGCCAGTCCTTCTTGCAGCTACAGAATTGCTCTGCTGAGACAGTCATTGGGACATAATAACCATCAAATGTCCACACTTTCCATTTCTCACCTACACTGCTTCTAATCTTCTGCTAGTTTTGCAAGTAATTCTTTACTATTTAGTCATTCAAATTCTTCCTCTCATTTGATAATGAGAAGCAAGCCTGTGGAGGCATGTCCATCAATCCTCAAAGTACACCCTACCAGCTCCTAGACCATTCTGCCCCTTTTCACTAACTAGTCTGCCCTGTATTAGTAAGAGCAACATGTACAGGGGCACCTGGGTGGCTCGGTCGTTAAGCGTCTGCCTCTGGCTCAGGTCATGATCCCGGGGTCCTGGGATTGAGCCCGACATGGGGCTCCCTGCTCTGCGGGAAGCCTGCTTCTCCCTCTCCCACCCCCCCCTGCTTGTGTTCTCTCTCTCACTGTGTCTCTCTCTGTCAAATAAACAAATAAAATCTTAAAAAAAAAAAAGAGTAACATGTACAGTATAGACTAGAAGGCATGGAACTAGAAGAGTGAAGATACAAATATCTATTACTGTGTAGCATTTCGTAAAAGATGACCTTCTTCAAAATTCAGCTTATTCAGCCTTCAATAATAGCACAGTGTCCTCTTTTGTAGACATCATAGACAAGTGAAGAGCTTTAACTTCTTTACATAAGAGTGTCTGACCATCGATATCCCCCAGTTGAAGGGCCTCTTGTTCGGCCTCTGTCCCTCTCTGCCATATGTAACACTGGTGGTGCCTTGCTCTTCCTCAGATGTTCTCCCACCTTCATTTTGCTGCCAGTGTGCTCTCAGTTTTCTATCTTTCGGATTTCTCTTCCTCCTCCACTTTCCTCATCATGCATGTTCCCTAACTTTTGCAGTCAACAAACAGGCACAGAGGGGAGGATACAGAGATGAATGGCACCATCCTTGTCCTGGGGTGACTTTTAGGCTTGTAGACAGAGATGAGCATGACATTAGATAAGTGGACTTGTATGTTATCGGTGACTCTGAGTTCCCTGAAGTAAGTAATTATTTATCTTTCTCTCACTACTAAAGTCTTCAGAAAAAAAAAAAAAAGGCTCTTGTATATCTGTGGCTACAACATCTCATAGCAATAATTATCTCTCCCCCTGCCCCCTGTCGGGTTGCTTTCACAGGATCAGAGAATTTCAGAACTCTCCTTTCACGGTTAAGTCATCTGAACCTAGAGAGAGGAAGTCACCTGCCCGTGGCCACAAGGTTTGTTAAGTGGCAAAACTGGACCAGAACCAGACCTCCGGGCTCCCACTGCTCTTGCTGTCAAACCTTGTAGCAGCTCTTTGTGGGCTGAATTTTCCATGTTAATCCATAAGTAACTTTATACTCAGTGACAAAATGGTTTGGTATTTCCCTCCTGTTCCACGGAGGGGACAGCATGGCCTGCAGATCTGAATAGGAACAAAAATTCACAACTCTCTTGACAGAGCAAACAAATTCTTCAGGTTCCATGTCAGTTTGTGGAAGATTCGCTCTGAAAGCCAGTGACCTCTGGCCTCCAGGCTGGAGAAGTGGTTCTAAGTCCATTAAAATTCATGCTTGGAGCCTGATGGATCATAAGGGAGCTGTTGTAACAGAAATCATTCCTGAGGTCACACGGTGCATTAACCCCCTTGCTCCTCATCACAGTGATGACGGCTCAGATAAACAAACGTGGATTTAATGAATCCTCAGATAGAAAAGTCTATCTGGGAAAAGGGTGAATGCTCTCCCCCAAGGCTGCCTGATGCAGGACATAGTATGGAAGAGCAAAGATTGACAGAAACCTGATAATATTTGCTTTTCCAGTGGTAAAGGTGACACGCAGATATCTGTGACCAAGTAAGGAAATGGGAGAGAAAAAAGTAAGGGAAGGGAAGGAAGTGGGGGGAAGGGGAGGAGATGGGAGGGGAAGGAGAGGAGGGAAGGAATGGGGAGAGCAAGAGAGAGGAGGGGAGGGGAGGGAAAGATACTTGGAGGGAAGGGAGGGAGGGAAGGAGAGAGAGAAAGAAAGAAAAGGAAGGAAGGAAGGAAGGAAGGAAGGAAGGAAGGAAGGAAGGAAGGAAGGAAAGGAGAAAATGGCAAGAAGGAAAACTGTTTTCACCAGACTGACGCCTGTCAGATAAAAGAGACTGGAGCCATAAATTTCTCCCAGCGTTTCTAACAGGATTTTAATACAGCATTTGGCCATCATCTTTTTTTCATTCCTTTAATGACATACATGCCTGAAGTGTAGCCACGGAGCCTCTGAACTCTGTATATTTCTGTAATACACAAAGAAAACAGCCGTCACATCCATTTTAAGGAACTTTTAAATACATTACACTGAGGTCTATAGGCCCCGGATCTGAAGGGAACTGCACAAAGCCTGTCTGTACATCATCTGTGACGGGCCTGAATTCCAGCCAAGGCGGGGTTTTTTTGTTTTGTTTTTTTTTTAAATAATAAAATAAAATACTGTGTTTTTTTAAAAGGAACATTATATTTTTAAACTGGAAATCATTGTATTTTGTATCTTATGTGGCATCTGAAAGTGATTTAGTTGAACAATGTGGTTTCTGATTGGTATTTGAATTGGTTCCAGAACATTTTTCATAATAACCATCTTAAAGATCCCAATTATCTGATCCTCTTTTCCCCCTTCACATGGTTTCATAGGATGTTTCCAGAGAAAAAGAGAAACCTGCAGGGACAGGGAAGCCAACTCACATCTAGCTGAGCCGTGTTTGCCTGCTAGGCTCAAAGGAAAAGGCTTGCTAGTTATTCTAAGTTGTCCAGGATGCATTTATGACTCCATAAAGGAGGCCTTGGCATTACCAGAATAATTACTTACTCAAACAAGCCCATAAAACCAAAGGGTTGCCCCAACTAAAAGGCAAGCAGGGAACTTTTTCCTTTTAGTGTTAACATGTAAATCTAGTAAACTGTATTTAGATTTCTATAAAATCAGCTCTGGATGCAGAAATGGATACTTGATTTACCAGGTGGGCAGCTGAATCAATTCCCCAGGGTTACAGAGGGGCTAAGGGAAGGCAGTCCTGTTAAATATGAAAGAGCACTCGCTCATAAATGGACCCAGCCAGTAACATGCCAAAATTGTGTGGAGGGTAAGAGAGCAGGTCCTGGGGTCAGCTGGGTCTGATGCCGTCTCCACCACTATCGAATGGTGATCCATATTCTTTGTGTCTCATCTGTAAAGTAGAGATTGGAAGAAATGAATAGAATAATACATGTGATCAGCTTAGAGCAAGACCTTGTATATAGTGGCACAGTAGTAGCTCTTATTATTGGAAGTAATAGATCTTATTGCAATAAACAGTAGCTTTTATTATTACATATATTAATAATGCAAATAAATATTTTTTGAGCACTGAGGGTCAGCACATAGTACCCAATGCTATACTAAGCATTTCAAATATGATCTTTCATATAATCCTCTCAAGGTAAAATTCATATCTCAGGTGAAGATTCTGGTAACTGGCAGAACTAGACAGAGAGCTACCAGATTTACCACTTAAAACCATGGGATACCCAGCTAAATTTGAATGTAAACAGGAAGTAATTTTTTAGAATAAACATGTTCCAAATATTGTATGAGACATGCATATGTATCCGGCAACCTAATTAGAAATCAAGCCCCCAGATCTATCTTATCAGGCCCTTGCTCTTTTTTTCTTCATACACAAAGAAAGTTATATCCAGAATATAACTTATTCCTTGTATGTTTTATTCTCTAGTATTTTTTCCCAACCAGAAGTTTCTTAGATAAGAAACAATCCAGAATGTATGTGGTTACCAACTATCAGGAAAAGCGAAATGCCAAAGACGATCAAGCTAACCCAGGGGGCCCAAGTGTAGAAGTTGTATGTCAAGCCCCATGTCCTGGAGATTATGATCTGAAAGCACAGCAGCAATATTGAAAGCCCTTAAAAACAAAGTGGCAAAATAACATTTTAGACTGAGAAAAAATATCTTTGCATCATAATGAGCAGCCATAAATTGTGCTTAACATGTTTAATTTTTTTCTTAATGGTATGGATTAATAATCTGATTCACTCTTTCAACAAAAATTGATTGTCTTTATATCAAGTTACCATGTAGATGCTGAAGGAACAAAACAGATGCTGTCCGAGGGGCACATGGGTGGCTCAGTCAAGTTAAGCGTCTGCCTTCGGCTCAGGTCATGATCCCAGGGTCCTGGGATCAAGCCCCGCATCACTGGGCTCCCTGCTCAGTGGGGAGCCTGCTTCTCCCTCTCCCTCTGTAGCTCCCCCTGCTTGTGTGCTGTCTCTCTCTGTCAAATAAATAAATAAAATCTTTAAAAAACAAACAAACAAAACACAAATGCTGTCACTGTTCTCACAGAATTTACACTTTAGTGAAGGGAACTTAAGTGATTAAGCACAAAACCAAATATAAAGTTGCAATCATCACAAGATTTATGGAAGAAGAGTACACAGTGAGATGAGTCCATAGAGGGGCCCTGGAGTTCAGAGAAGCTTTCCATGAAATAGGCAGATTTCTCGGTGACCTGAGCTAAGATCTAAAGAATGAACATGATTTGACCAGAAAGTGTTCGTGGAACAATTAATAATGTGTGCAAAGTGCCATAGAAGAAGGGAACATGGCAAATATGAAGAACTGACAGAATATCTCTTCAGCCAATGTGGAGAGGTGAGGTCTGAGCAGTATTGGGAGTAGATGGGGCAGGAAATGTAACATATTAGTTACAGTAGACCAGTCCTCAGCAACACATGGGCCCAACCACATCACGGCTCAAGACGATAAATGCTTGTTTCTCTCTCATATAACATCTCAAGGCAATTCCAGGTTAGAAGTGGTGAAAGGGGATCCTGGGGAATCCATTGTCAGAGATTCATGCTAGCACTTCTCTGTTGTCTTCAACACGTGGCTTTCAAAGTCAACATAAGTCTTGCCGTCCCAGTCATCTGGGAAGGTCATGAACATGCCTGTCAGAGATTCTTATGGCCTGGGCCTGAAAGTAGCACAATATCACCTTTGCTCACATTCCATTAGCTAAACTCAGTCACGTGGTTACCCCTAAGATCTGCAAAATGTCTGTGTCACAGGAGGAAGAGGAATGGGTATTATTAACAGCTTGCACTGTCTGCCACAGGAGGTAGAACCAGATGATACGGAACTTTAGTTTTACCTCAAGACCAGCGAAAATCTATTGAGGGAATTTGAGCAAAAAGGAGTGAGGTGATCTGATATGTATTTGGAAAAGATGATTCTGGCAACAAATTGGAGAACAGTTTTAGTATATGTGCTGCTGAAGCAAGCACCAAATTGGAGAACAGATGAGAAGGGTACCAGAGTGGTTGTAGGGAGATCATATATTTGAGGAGGACATTCTAGCACTTTAGGCCAGACATCGTGGTAGCATGGAATAGAGTAGTTGGTGGTGCTAGAAATAGGGAGAAGTAGATGGATGCATTAGCACCAGGCGACCAAGCAGTGGCTAGAGAACAACGGGCAAATATCTAATAAGCCTATTTTCTTTGTTAAACTGTTTTCTACTTCCTGTTATCCCCCAGCTCTCCTTTTGTACCCCTAGGCTCCTCAATCAGCATTGGTAACAATGAAGATGTAAGAATCATCATAAAGAATTCCTTGAATTTGGAAAAAGTTATCAAAAGGGCTTTAAAGAACCTCTGGACTGAGTCCCTAGGGTATGAATTGGTTCAGCACAGCCTGGCTTTTTTTTTTTTTTTTGAATACCAAGCAAGTAAAATGAAGTTAAAAAAAAATTTTTTTTTAAGATTTTATTTATTTATTTGAGAGAAAGAGTGAGCACGAATGAGGGTGCAGAGGGAAATGGAGAAGCAGACTTCCCACTGAGCAGGGAGCCTGCTGAGGGGCTCAATCCCAGGATCCTGGGACCACGACCTGAGCTGAAGGCAGATGCTTAACAGACTGAGCCACCCAGGCCCCCCTAAAAATGTTTTTAAAAACATAACACTGGAATGAGCATAAGGCAGGAATCAGAAAACACAGGACCCTTGTGTCACTGTTTGATTATTATCTTATGCATAAAATGAGGACAATAATACCTACACATCCTACCCCTTTGCTTTGGATGTTGTGAGAATGAAATGCCGTGGAAATGGCTTACACTGAGGTGCACAGTGGTTCATATTAACAGGGCTCCCTGGTGTTTGAAGTTCTGTAATGGCTTGCTCAAACTATTTAAGCAGACATTCATCAAAGTATTTTCACATAAAATAAAGAATTGCATGTTCAAAGCCTGTTCATTCTTTCCTTGTTTTTACTGCTACCTAATATAACAGTAAGCAAAAGTTATTTGCCTAGTATAAAAGGCTAAACAAACACAAGACATATAAGCATATTATTTAGTGTGCTGTTTAATTGAAGAGTTGAGGGCTCATTGATTGATTTTACTAGTGTGAAAGAGGAAGCTGCTCAACCTGATCTTCCTCATGGCTACTAAACCTAAACTACTCCCTTAGTCATCTAGTAAGCTGAAAATAGTAGTAGGAAAGGGCACTGGGTGGCTCAGTGAGTCCAACTCTTGATTTTGGCTCAGGTTGTGATCTCAGGGTCGAGGGATCAAGCCCCGCATTGGCCTCTTCGGTGGGCATGGAGCCTGCTTAAGATTCTCTCTCTCCCTCTCCCACCCACACCCTCTGTCTCTAAAAAAGGGGGGAAAATAGTAGTAGGTAACACTTATTAAATGTCAAGCGCTGTTCTAAGTAACGTGTGTATATAAATGCTCACACTACGCACACATATATATCAATATGACTATGCCCCTCCCCACAATCCTACCTAGAGGATACCATGATCACCATATCCAGTTTCTAGGTGAAGAAACTGAGGCACTTACAGGCTAAGAAACTTGCCCAGAGTCACAAAGCTAATGAAGAGCTGAGTCAGAATTCGAATTTTGGCACCTCAACTCCAGAGTACATGCTCCTTAATCCCATAGTGCTGCATTTCTGTAATGTTCTAAATGCTGAATAAAGTGCTATATTCTGCCCCTATTAAGATTATCCTCATTCTAGGGGCACCTGGGTGGCTCAGTCGGTTAAGCATCTGCCTTCAGCTCAGGTCATGATCTCAGGGTCCTGGGATCCATCCTCACGTCAGGCTCCCTGCTCAGTGGGGAGTCTGCTTCTCCCTCTCCCTCTGCCCCTCCCTCTTCCCCCGACTCATGCTCTCTCTCTCTCTTATAAATAAATAAAATCTTTTAAAAAAGATTATCCTCATTCTAGTTATTGCATTGTTTTCTCTAGAAGAATTTTCACTGACAGTCATCTGACTAAATTACTCCAAGAATTACCACTTGGCCCCATAGCTATTTAAGTGAGGCTAGTAAGATAATCCCAGATGGGTGGGGGAACTGGAAAATTCCACAAGGAACTGCAGCCAGTTAAAGTCTTGCCCGGCAAGGAGCTGGTTGCTGTCACAAAGTAGCTATGTCCACGTGACAAATTCCAAGGCCCACCAATGTGCAGGGACAAGGAAGTAAGGATTCAAGCCTTCCTTTTCTGGTGTCCACTGTCCTATAGATGGTTATAGAGAAGGCAGTACTTGAACTGAATCTTGGAAGTTTAATAAATGCTCATTGAATTGACAAAGGGGGAGTGATTTCACCTAAAGCAAAGAAAGAAATAGCACAGAAGGGAGAGGGCAAGGGCTAGCAACTACGAGAAGAGGATGCCAGGAGCCAGGTCATGTGGGGCTTCGTTGAATGTGGTAAATTTATTCTGTGTAGCTCCAGGAGCCACTGAAGGGTTTTAAGCAGATGGATGGTAAGTTTCGAATATCAGAGAAAGTATTAGGGTTAGGGGAAAGATTATGGTTTCAGCCTTGGGTTTCTGAGTTTGAGAAAGTCAAACTGAGGGAAATCCGGTGTAAGTGTTCTGTGGGCAAAGGGACATGAAGTTTACAGTTTAGAAGAGAGCTATGAGCAAGAAACAGATTTGGGAGGCGACCGCAGTTAACTGGCAACTGAAGCCATGACCATAAAATGAGATTTTCCAGGCGAAAATAGACAAAAAGACAGAGGATAGAGATTGGGACCCTGAGGTCCACATTTGAGGGTGGTGGACAGATGAAGAATGAGCCTGGGGAGAGGCAACAAGTCAGGGGAATTACATGAGCAGGGCATGCGCCAAGGGAGGAGGGAGCATTATTGAAAAGGGTGTGGGCAAAAAAGATGTCTCAGAGCAGTCAAATGAGGTGAGGGCTGAAAAACCCTTCTACTTCAATGGAGTGACAGGGCCAGCTCCTAATGGCAGGAGGTGAAAAGTGACCCCGAGGTTAGGAAATGAAATGAGAGAACAGGTGGAGAGGTTTCTGAGGAAGGAGAGGCAGAGGCAGCAACTTGGCAGCCATTCCACGGTCTGCTTCTCAGGGACCCGGTTTCCTCAAGAAGCTGGGAAGAGGCACAAGGCTCCATAGCCTTGTCTCTGACAGCCTCTTAGAACAGATGAGCGTTCCAGACACCTCCCCAGCTGCAGTTTCATGTGGGATTCCAGCAATCAATTTTTAGGATGATTTTCCAAATCCCAAAACATTGGACCCTACTTTGGGCCTCCATTACCTAATATCTAGGGAGCACATGTGACGGCCTCAGAAGGCAGGGTCTTTGGTGTGTCAGGAGGAGCCCGCTGACTGAACTGAGTCTTCATGTTGTTATAAAACCCAGGTAATTTCATAGGCTGCAAGGAATTCTCACTGATTAGTTTTACTTTCCTCTATTAGTAAGTTTAGTTCATAATGATCATGCAACCTCAGGGGTATGACTTAAGACAAAAATATTCAAAGGAAACCCAGCTCTGTAGAGATTTCTCAGCTCACCTTTCCCCGTGTTTAAAATTTCATGGTTTATTATCTCCACCCCACCCCTCCCTTGTGTCATCGTGGACATGTCAGTTAACTTTGCAGGATCTCCCTGGCCTCATCTGTCTAAAAAGGGGACTGGACAAGATGCTGAATAAAACCGTATTATTCTACACCAGGGTTCAGCAAACTTTTGCTATAAAAAGCCAGATAATAAACACGTTTGGCTTTGCAGGCCATGTGGGCTCTGTTGCAACCACTCAGCTCTGCTGTCATAACACTAAAGCAGCCACAGACAATATATAAACAAATGAACATGGCTGTGTTCTGATAAAACTTCATTTACAAAAACAAACAGTGGGCCAGATTTGGTCTTCAGGCTGCAGTTTGCCAATTCCTATTCTAAGCTTTAAAATTAAGTCCTTCAATTTACTAAGCTGGATCTCTTAGACTCAGGTTTTAAAATAGTCACATCCCAGAAAAGGCAAATTATTCAGCTACTGTCAGCCATTATGTGGCAGGAATCACAAAATTTAACTCACACACTGAAAATGAGAAAAAGCAGAGAAATAGAAGGTTTAATATTTCATTGGTACACAGTCTGGTCTTCCTCAAAAGGTAGGTGAGAAAAATATACTAACAATCCAGTCAAGCTGAAAATTCAGTTTGATCCAATAATTTAAACAGTCTATTTGAGAAGTATTGAACATCTTTTTTGTTAAAAATTCCCAATCTCTGCAAAAGCCTTCCTTCCCCCTGCATAAAGATGGTGAGGAGTGAGGAAGTCGAAGAGAAGGAAGATGATTTGTGTGTCCCCAAGGGCCATAGGAAAGAGTAGGGTCTCCAGGAACAATGCCCCCTCCTTCCTGCTCTGGGATATCATCTTTATCTACAAGGTGCTGCATACTCTTCTGACATTCAGTGGTTAAGGTCTGTGGTCAGTATAACTTGCCATCTAGTTGGTCTTGGCTTGGGCTTGGCAGGGCTCCATAGTGATCCTTGGCTGATTCTGCCTCACCTCCTCTCCTGTTGGTGTTAGAGACCCCTCAAGGTCTGGCCATGGCTATCATTCATTAGGCCCAGGTTTGACAAGTGCACCTTGCAACTCTCACCATGGAAACATTGCAGCCCCTTCCCCCAAAACAGTGACACCCCCTCTGCCAAGTTCCATAGCCACATTCTCAGGTCTTTCTGAAGTCTGCCTGTGCAGCCATGCCTCAGGAAAAGGTCGACCTCAGACCCTTTCTTTGCCTGAGTTTGTTGCATGATCAGGTTGATGGGACTGTGGCCCAGTTTTGTTTAAGGCAGCCACTAAGCTGGCCTCTGCCCCAGTCCCAACCTGCTTTGAGTTCTCTTCAACTTACCTAAGGGTAGACGAAGCAAGAGATAACTGACCACTTCACTACCTTACTCTCTACTCCACTCTCCTACTCACAATCTCTGCTCATCCATTTTACCCCCCTGCTGCCATGGAGGTGACTCCACCTCATGGCCGATGAGCTGTCTTCTCACTGCTGCAGGAGACATCTCAGAACACAAGCCCTTCAAGCTGAGTTGTTCGTATGCTAAAGGCAGCAATGAAGGGATCTGGAGAACACTTTCCTATTAATGCCTGCTTGGCTCTCCAGACTATTGTTCAAAATCTATTTTTTTATCTTAGAAGCTGTTTCCTATCTTTCTTCCTTGAATTCCTTACACAACAAATCATAATCTTTCCTCAGGTTAATGGATGGATGAATGCATTTGGAGCACTAGGATGAAGATCTTATGTCATAAGAGGTCAAATAAGGAATGCATATTTCCAAAGTAGTATGTCATTGCAATCATTTTCTTAATTTATTCAATAGTGTTTTGTTTTTCATGAAGATAGCTGAATAAAGGGAAGTTCCTGAGAGAAATAATCTCAGGACAGGTTGGTATTAATGCAGAAGAACATGGAGAGGCAGCTAGCAGTATGTCAAGAGAGGCATGCTGGGTGTCCAGGCTTCAACATGTGGCCACAAGGCAGAGGGAAGAGGAAGAAGGTTGTAGAAATGCATTTCATGGATGTGTACAGGATTAACATGTCCCAGTATTACAATGGGAAAAAAAAAGACCTGAAGCATAAATCAGTCTGCAATCCAGTAAGAAGGTTTGGAGAGAAGATTGAAGTAACAAGCTAGAGCAATGATTTTGCATTATCCGAGCATTAGAACTTCAAGAGTTAGTTCTGTTGGTAAAATGGCACCAGGGAGGTAGAACCTTGTTCAGAAACAGAGCAAATTTATTTAGTTGATTGTCTCTGTGTGGTTTCCTTGACTTTGGGGCCAGGCTCAAAATTCAGGAGGTGCTAATGGTGAAGGGTCCAATAGAATGTTCCAGGGAGAACTAAAGAGAACAGCTCAAAAGAAACATACACAAAAATATTTAGTAACTGAATAGAACATTTATATTTATTAAAAAATGGATAACTGCATATGGTCAGAAACTTATACCTACAATTTAAATGCCATCTTGCTACCTACGAAGCCATGGTAAACCCATAGGTAATTTACTCTTGACTTTGAAGTATATTGTATAATTTTAGAATTATATTTTTTTCATAATTATGTCATCCTATGGCTGACATCAGCATTTCTTGAACGTGCACTGACTAGTAAAGAGATGGAAGAAGAAGTTAGTAAAACAAGCCAACCTAGCATTAAAATGCTCTTCAGAGAGTGGAATGTGTGCTTCATTTATTGACTACACATAGTATTCACAAAACAATCCCAGGCACTTGTGTATATAGAATAAATACTGCGCTGATTCCTCTCCTCAAGGAGATTAAGGTCTAATGGGAGGGAAATAAAACACATAAAATCAACATAAATACATGCAGATGTGCACAGCAATTACAAGAGTGAGGTGGTCATATGGAATCAAGAATTAGGCTGATTAGTTGGGGAATGATTAGGTAAACCTCAAAATATATATATAAAGAAAATAGGGATGCAGTATTCAAGGTTGTTATCAATGTAGTTTCCCCCCAAAATTTAGTTTCACAATATTCCTTAAGTTTATACCTGTAGCATGTGATCCCCAGCATCTAAGAAACTTTTTTTCTAAGACTTATTTCCTACCTAATACCCAAAATAACTGCAGGGTTTAAGGATCTGTTACCAACCCTCACAGATTGCTGTTTCTCTATCAAAAACACTGAAATTAAATATGAGAGCTTGCTATTGTGTGATGGCAGATGTATGTATGAGGATATGTATCAACAACTCAAACTTGTCAGGTTCCCGCAGTAGTGGTATGGTTGGAGTAGGATATTCTCTCAGTGGGTTATCTGCAGCCACAGTCCCCAAAAATCCTCCCTTGGGCCCTGCCTCCCTTCACCAACACGATGTACATTCCAATGAGCATATATCTGTGCACTGGAACAGCTGCAGAGAATAATATCCTATGACTTATTCTGCAGCCTGACATAAGCAGGTTTCCTGGGAAACCTGGGACCTATTCTGCAGCCTGATATAAGCAGGTTTTCTGGGATCTTCCATCCTTCTCCTCCAGGCCAGAGGAATCAGGAAGAGGATCTATCTGTCTGTTTGTGAGGAATGCTGAAGACATAATTTCTAAGAAAGGAAGGAATGAAAAGCAGAAGCAAGTGAGAAAGCATATTTTTTGTACAAAGGGGGAACCAGAAAAGACATCCCATTAGAGAAGAAAAGAACCAGAAATTAAAAAGAAAACCAAACAAACAACAACAACAAACATCAATATAGCAGAGTCTAGATGGAGCTTAAAAGGGCTCTGGAATCGTACAGGCTGTTGCAGTCATTTGCCAAAAACCCACCCAGCAGTTCTCTGGGAAAAAGAAAAAAAAGCCCATAGGGACTGAAAACATTGACTAATAATTCTTGAATCCATCTCCACAATATTATTCATCTCTGCCAAGGTCAAGTTTGGTCACTGCATGGCTGGAGGTCTGGGCATGCTGTTCCCAGTTTTATTTTTACAGTAGTTACGGAGCCCTTTATATTTTCAAGGGCCCTCCTGTCACTTATTACCCACCCGTCCAGACCACCCACCCACGCTCCCACACACAGTATGTCCAGACACACCCACAAATACCCAGATTCTTTAAACCTTATGGTGATTCAGGCTACAGGAATATTGTTTGCTCCAAATGACTCTGTTCTACATTCTTGGAGTTTCCCAAAATAAATCTGTTTCCCTCTCTGGGGACCAATCTGTGGATCTTTCCACTCCGCAAACATTTATAGAGCACCTACTGTGTGTAGAGCACAGATGGATATAGGAGCTAAAGGCGGCTCACCGGGAGGTGGGGAAGTGGATGTGAGCCCCATCCTGCTGAGCAGGTGGCTGGCTTCCCGTCACCACACGGGGGTTGGGGGAGGGGAGGCCCTATCTGAATGGATACCATTTCTCTCACCCACAATTCCTCCTCCCTCCTTTTGTTTCCTTCCCCTTTAATTCAATTCTTCATCTTTTGTGTCTCTCTCACTGCGCCCGCTCCTTCCTTCCCTGTTCTCCTTTTTCTAAGAAAAATAGGAGCTATCGCTGTGCTTTCCCTGCCTCCTTAGTAAACAACTCATGGGCCCTGTGGCCATACAAACTCTAAAAGCATGAAAGGAAGGGAAACAATTGTCCTAACTCAGAAAAGCTGACTTTGAGAAAACTATTTTCCTCCACATCCTAACACCGGTGCCCGCATATCAGAAAGGCCAGAAGGGCGGCCCAGCCACCCTGCGCTCAGGGCTGACAGCAGTGTGGACCTGCAGCCTTCCCAAAGCACCCCCAGGCCCCGAGCCCTTAGGATAATTTATGAGGTGTCAGGATATTCTGGCCAGAAGGTCAGAAGAGAATGGGTTTTACACTTCAGCTGCCATGAAAGAGAAACAATTTAATTCTGTTTTACTCTGGCACTGTCTGTTTTCGCAATGAACAGGGAATTTGGGTCTCCTCAAGATTATTTGTCTAAGCAGAGACCAAGCCTATGCTGAGTCTTGAGAGGTCTGATTTGACTCTGGCTTCCTTCTCCTTCCTTCCCAACTAGGGAAGGAGGCACTTGCCTTTCCTATTGTACCAAAATGAGATTGGAATCCATTTTGCCCAGGCAATTGTTCTGTGCCAGTGAATACACCCGATGTCTGCAGTCATTCCATCCTCCTCTCAGTTTTAATGGGAAAAGAGTGGTTTGAGCACGTAAAGGTACGAGAAAGCCCTTTCCTAAATTCAGTGGGCCCCAGAGTCTCTGCCAAGTCGTGGTCTTGAGTCTGAAGCAGTGTTTCCCTTGGCCTGGAAGCACAGCCTCCTGGCTCCTCCTGAAGCTACAGAACCAAAGACATTCCGCTGAGTAGCCTGAAGGTCTGCCTGCCAGCAAAACCCAAAGTCTCCTCCGAGAGATCTCAGAGTAGGAGCGCGTCCTCCCTCACTGACGGAGCAGCCAAGAAGACAAACACAAGGCAAGCCGGCTTCTCAAGATCCCACCAGCCCCCTTCTCTAAGCCAGACTGGAAAGGTCATCTGAGAATCAGAAAGGGACAGACAAAGCACATTATGCACAGTCACCCAGGATGCTTATGTGGTGGAAAGGGGCGCCTGGACTCTGGGGCCTAGAAGCAACAGGTCTTTCTGGACCAATCCACGTGATCTGCTGTGTTAAACTCATCTCCTAGGGTTTGGCCACGTGGCAGGCTCTAGAAAGACAGGAACAGTAACAGGATAAAATAGAACAGATTTCATCAAAGTTTAAGTGTAACTAAAAGGAACGAGAGAAATCTCTACATGCTGAGAGGTAATAATCTTTAAGAAGCATTAAGTGAGAAAAGGAAAGGTACAATATAGTGAGATTGGTAGGCTACCAAGTGTATAAAAAGAGGCCATTATATATTAATATACAATTATGGGAAAACAGAAGAAGCTTGTTTTAGGTTTTGTCCCCAGAAAAGAGAACTAGAAGCCTCACAGTCAGAATTCAGGTGGAGATTTTCTTCTCACTACACATTCTTTTGTATTTACAACAACTTTTTAACCCAGAACTCATACTACCTTTACAGAACAATTTTTCATTAAAAAAATAATAGTAATAATAAAGTAAAACCCCAGAGAATGGCAAAGAGAAAGGAGATGTAAAAAGAAAAGCAAATGATTGAACTTTAAATTGCCGCTTTATGTTGGGCCAGCCAATTCTCCAAAAAACCACTCCCCTAAATTAGAGCACTGACTTCTTGGTGGGAAGAGTAAAGGAGCTATTTGGTAAATGACCTCTTCGAGTTCCCTGAATAGTAGTACTTAAATGCGTATGGCAGAGTTCTTTACTTTCATGTGGGCGAGAAGATTAATCCCCAAAAAAGGGCTTCAGTCAATGCATGGAGCCTCCTGCAATTTCGCATCCAGTAAGCCTCCATTTCAAGCAAAATGCTGAGTCGAACTGATTTGCTCTCCCCTCTGCCCTTGTCACAGTTTCTGAAGTCCCTTCTCTATACTGCTTGTCACAGTAATAATTATCCTTTGCATTTCCAGAATGTCATTGATCCAAGACAGGTGTGTGTATGTGAAAGAACATTGGGTCCTAGGTCAAACGCCATGTGTTACAGCACCAGCTGTCTCTCTGGGCTTCGGTTTTCTTCTCTGTGCAGAGAAGGATTTGAATGAGAGGCAATACTATAAAATGCCTTAAATGCTACAAGTCTCTGATTCTTTGAAAATATAGTTATCAGGAAAAAAAAAAAGAAAGAAAGAAAATATAGTTATCAGGCTGTGTGCAGATGGAGCCCAGGACATATTGCAGGCCTATTACATATGTCTGTGGTTCCTTCTGACCTTCAGGTGAATGCATATATAAAAGTACTTTCTGACTTGCTTCTTCCTTAATTAGAGATAATTGAATTATTTTCCCAAAGATGTTGTCCACTACCAGACCATGAAAACAAGGTACTGGAAGTCCATTCTGCCCTGCCATATGACAGACAGAAGAAACTACTACATTATGAAGTAAGCCTCAAAGTTATCCTGGTATCGCCCCCAGGACCTTGGATGGCTGGCTCACTGCTGTCCACATCAATCATCTGATAAGCAGAGCTTGTCACTGAAAGCTACATCCCTGGGTAGACAATACATGCCCCCAGATGAAGGCCCCTCTTCCCATTCTCTGTCCCACTGCAGATGGTCTGGGATATCAGAAAAGTACTTTCTCCATGTCAGGACAAAGTACTCTGGTAGAGCAGCCAAGTACCATTGTCACGGTTCACACGAACCAGAGAGGCCCAAGACATGGTGAGACAGAAAGAATGAAATAATTGCTAGGATGGCAGCCCCCATCCATCCACTCTACTCTAACCTCAGATGGGAAACTTAAAGAACTCAGTTAGTTACTAGCCAATCTGAAATGTGTCTGATTCATTCTCTGCAAATTTCTCCTCCAACATGTTCCCATTCAAAATATAACTGCTTCTCATTCCTTTCCCCAAATATTCCAATTCATCAGGGCCATGTGGGACCTATTCCCCTCAACCCTATAACACAGTCTTAATGGGTCCTTCCCGTTAGTTGTGCTTTTGAGTTTATAACCTTGCCGCAACTTCAGTATGCTAACATAGTGTGAAAAACAGATTCTAAAGGGATGACAGAGGACAAGGCTTAAGAACATGAACTCTGGAGCCAGAACACCTGGTTTAAATTCTAGCTCTGGCTTTGAAAAGATGGCAGCAGCAAGATGCACCATCAGTGGCATTGGACCTGGTGCTCATGGAGGACTGGGCCCTGCTGCATCGCAAGAGGGCTACTGGTCCTTTAGAGAACTCTAACAATGAACAGTCCCTGGCAAGACATCCAAAAATGTTTGAACTAGACTGGTGAATGCTATAACTGGTAGTAATGTAATGAAATCATAGATGCCAGTGGAGGAAAAGGGAAAACTTATGGCTGCCAGCTTTAAGATATTTGGCTGTGGTTCTGAAATTGACCCAAGCTCACTAGCCATTGAACAAGTTAAAGGAAAATGGATGAAGAAGCCATGACTATCAAAAGCACAGACATTGCCAAGGAACTGTGCCTTCCTCCTAAGAGAGCTGCACTGCTCCAGGCTAACTGAAGACACAACCATGGGGGCCCTGGTCAACTGGAAACTGGAAAAGAATGTCAAGAGATGAGAGATAGAGAAGAAACAAGCCCATGGACCAACCTCCATTGGATCTAGTCATGTGTTTTCCCACTCTCAGTGTAGTTGCCTTTTATGTCAAAAAGCCCGTTATACTGTAATTAAGGAGCCATGGGATGTGTACAACATTCTGCCCCTTATAAATAATTGCTGTAATACAGGTGACAGTTAAATGACTTTTAACATAAGTACAGTGCTAAGAACAGTGCCTGAAACACAGAGCACTATATTAGTAGTAGTAGTAGTAGTAGTAGTAGCTATTGGGGATATTAGATATCCTTGAGGACTTTGGCTTACCAAAAAAAGTAAAAATGCTGTTTCTGAATCTTTCAGGGCCTTCCAGAGCCCTTACTTCACCCTTTTGTCATGACTATAGTTAGCTCTGTTTCTACATGTGCCATGCCCATGTAAAGTTTCATCCATCTTTACTGACACATGTTTACTTACTTTACATACCTATCCCTCACTTGTCCATATCCTCTCAAAAAATAAAGCTTGACTTGTTCTTTAATTTTGAACCATTCTCCTCCACTTTCCTGTTCAAAGTTCTAGTATTTAGATTTGAATACTAACAGAATATCGAAAAATTTGAAAGGAATAATCAAACTATCTATAATCTTTCATGGGATTCTGGTTTCCTCACCATCTTTTTTTCTTTAAAGCAAAGTATTCCATGTGGGTCTGCTTTCAGTTGAGGAAGATTGAGGAGGACATTTTTCCTGGTGAAATGAATAAACTGTTCATTATCTACCCAACAGCCATCTCCTCTTCTTACTTACTAATTAATCTCCAGAAATATTTAGGGAGCAAGCAGAGGCTTCACACTTTGGAAGAAGTTTAGCCCCTTCTAGGGTCCCCTTTGTCATTCCCTTTGCCAACAGCCAGAGATTGGTCTATGACCCAGATCTGGCTCATAAAACATAGGAGAAAGTCTGCTGGGGGGGGCAGGGTGGGAGAAGCTTCTAGTAACTATTTTCTCTATTTTTTTAAAATTTTATTTATTTATTTTAGAGAGAGAGAGAGAGAGCATGAGCCAAGGGAAGAGCAGAGGGAGAGGGACAAGCAGACTCCATGCTGAGCTCAGAGCCCAATGCCAGGCTCAATCTCACGACCCCGAGATCATGACCTGACCTGAAATCAAGAGTCAGATGCTCAACTAACTGAGCTACCCAGCCCCCCTATTTTCTTTCTTTAAAAAAGAAAAAAAAAAATCCCACAAGGAAAAAGTTTGTTTTCTCTATCCCTAAATGTAATGTGGTGAAAATGTGATGCTGTAGCAGCTATCTTAGCATAATGAAGCACAAGTTGAAGGAGCAAAAGCCAACATGCTGACAATGGGAGAGTAAAAAAAGAGAAGGAATTGAGCCACTGAAATCTCCAGACTTCTTTTAATAAAATGTAAAGCAACTGTAATTTGGTCTTCTGTTACTCAATAGCTGATCCTAATACAAATACACATTTCACAAGGAATGTTGAGTCCCTTGCAATAGCACATTCATTCATCCTCAAGAATCTTCTGTGATATCTAATAAATATTTATACATATGAAGACCTTTCTGTATTTCAAATTACTGTCATGCCTCTATGATTTTTCTTTATAAATTTTTCTGTTAAAAATGATTTGCTTATCATATAATGTTATAATTATCTCACCCCAATCAAGCCCAAATTTTTACAAGTACAAAATCATCATTTTCTTCTCTAAAATTACGTATTTAAATAATTATAATCTTATTTGATTCTTTCTGCCCTTTGTACTTACTATCTCTTCCTATAGAGGCTTTTGTTAAAAACATGGATTTGGAATCAGAGACCCAAAGTCACAAGTAGTAGCCATGTGAATGGATGAATTACTTATTTTTTCTGAAACAACATCCTCGTCTAAAAATAGTATCTAGGGCTGTCACCAAGGTGAAACGAGATGACATAAGTAAAACACTTCCCTAAATCTTGGCACAGACTGAAAACAAAAAAATTGTGGAGGGGAAAAAAAAAGGAGGGAGTGGGGATGGAGAAGAAAAAAGTGAAGGAGGAAACATAAAAAGAAAAAGAAGAGGAAAAGGAAGACATGGAGAGAAGAAAAAGAAAGGAAGAGGAAGGAGGAGGAGCAGAAGAAGAAATGGGAAAAGAAGAAGGGGGAAAGGACAAGAAAAAGGGAACGAGAGCTAGAAGACAGAAAAGAAGGAAAAGGGGAGAATAGGAGGAAAAGACAAGGACGAGGAGCAAGAAGACAAGAGGTAAGGTGATGATGATGATGTGGGTTTTAACCCAGAGAGGAACTCGGAGAAACAGGTTAAGGTTAAATTTTTGAACCCAGACAAAGCCCTGATAATCTACACCTTCCTACAGCATGATTCTTTTCCCCTTGAGCTTTGGTATTTTGTGTGGCTGACTCTCATGCAGTTTGAATCTAGTTAATCCAAATATCACTACAAAGAAAATTACAAAGGATTATAAACCTTGGGCAATAGTCCTCGTATTTCAAAGAAGTGGTTGATCCATCAAGATTCCAGTGCAATCAAAGAACTTGGAGAAGTCCCTGGAGTTTGTTTCCATCAAATGTGAGGTACGCCTCAGTTAAACAAGCAAAAACTTAAATGAGTGATTCATTGGGTTTTTTCTGTAATGACCAGGTGTCCTCCTTCTTCAATGATGACAGGACAAGAGGAAAGAGACTTTTTTTTCTCCTGATACAAGAAGGAGATCTTTTTAACAGTGAGGGCTGGTAAAAGCCTTATTAGTTACAAGTTATTTCCTACAAAAAGTCTAAAAATACTGGACTGATTTCATGCAGTCAGGGTAAAGTGCAGCACAAAAGAAGGTAGGTAAAGGACTAGAAAAATCTCTACAAGGACCTTCTAAACCCACGTTTTTGTTCTGCAGCCAGTGCTTATCTGTTTTCCATAATGGGGACTTTGGGAGGGGTCTCCCTGTCAGTTCTTTAGGTTTGTTTGTATCAGCTCTCTCCTTGTCTTCCAGTCTCCCTCAAATGCTGACATGGGTCCCGCATCTACAGCTCTGTTCTTCCTGCTGTGAGAAACACATGCAAGTTCCCATTTTGTCTATGCTTCCTGCTCCACACCATTTATGATTCCAGCTTTCATTGGTATGCATTCTGAGCCAGACTTTCTGACTTTCCCAAGTGCCATATGTCCACAAGATCCCTCTCTGTTTCAGTCTGTATTATCGTTAGCAACCATTTCTCAGACCATCCATGGCTAGTATTGCCAGCTTTCTTCTCCCCTCTACAAGGTTCAAGCTTAGTCTAATGCTATCCTTCATCGCCCATCATCCTAACCCCCACCCTCTGGCCCTGATGCCTTCCCTTCCCCATTTAAGCTTTCACTTGAGAACCTTGTTGCCTTGCATCACAATTCCAGTAGAGTGACTTCAGCCAAGGAAGGCAAAGGAAGGAAACTCTCATGTTGGCCTGAATGAATAACAGAGAAACGGGAGAAGTCTAATCTTTCCAGTGCAGAAGATGTGGTGCATTGTTTGTTGTGAGTAGCCCTCAGGGAGGCAGAGATTTCAAGTTCAGCATTTACGTGGCACATTTTTCAATTAGACAATATACTGTATGGCATTTCCCTTCCTCCCCCAGTCCCGTCTCTTTTATTACCACATGACTTCATCTCCCCGTGTGACTGACAGAGCCCATTGGGCTCTACTCTGATAAAAAACATCTGGGGAAGAAAAATTGCAATTTAGAAAACAATTAAGTACATCAATTTCAATTCATTTAGTTGGCCAGAGAAAGAAAAGTTCTTTTAAAGCGGTAATTCGATCTCCAGAGGTCATGGATTAAAGGGCAAGCAGACTCATTTTCTCTAGGTTGTAGTGCGGAGGAGTGCATCTTAGTTCAGAGGTCTAAACGCAAACATAAACTCTTATTTTGCAATTTTTAACAAAGAGTAAACCACAGAGTTTCTCTAATTTTCTCATTCCTTCTCATTTTTAAGAGATTCTTTCCCTATTCTTCCTAAATTCCCAAGAACTTAAGAGCTTCCTCGAAGGATGTGTTTTCTCTCTCAAATGCTCACCATATGCTCATTTGTTATGGAAGCTCTGTAAGTGAACCTCAGTTTACTGTTAAAGACCCCATCTGAAGGACTGATGGGTGTGTGTCTGTGTGTTACTGACTTTTCCTTCCACTTTTCCTCACTAGGTCTGTGAGCACCCATGGCTCCATTGCTTTAAAGGGCTCAGAACCTTTATGAATCATGGTATAACTTTTCATTTGTAAAACCTTAAATAAAGAATTTCATTATTTTTTCCAGCTTCATTGAGAAATAATTGACATACACCACTGCATAAATTTAAGGCATACAGCATGACTTGGTTGACATATATTGTGAAATAATCACCACAATAGGTCCAGCTAACATCCATCTTCTCATACAGATACAATAAAAAAAAAATAAAGAAAGAAGAGAATAAAGGAAAAGATTTCTCTTGTGATGAGAACTCTTAGGATCCCACCTTAACAACTTTCCCAAATAGCGTACAGCAGTGTTAGCTGTAGTCATCATGTTGTACCTTACACCCCGTATTTCTTTGTCTCATAACTGGACGTTTGTACCTTTTGATCTCCTTCATTCAACTCCCCCTTGTCCCACCCCCCACCTCTGGTAACCACAAATCTGATCTCTTTATCTATGACTGTTTTTAGATTCCACATATAGGTGATATCATACAGTATTTCTCTTCCTCTCTCTGACTTATTTCACTTAGCACAATGCCCTCAAGTTCCATCCATGTTGTTGCAAATGCTAGGATTTCCTTATTTTTTATGGCTGAATAATAGTCCATTGTAGATATATGGTACAACTTCTTTATCCATTTATTCATTGATGGGTATTTAGGTTATTTCCATATCTTGGCTATTGTGAATAATGCTGCAATGGACATGGGGTTTTCAAGTCAGTGTTTTTGTTTCCTTTGGATATATTCCCAGAAGTGGAATTGCTGGATCATATAGTAGCTCTGGTTTTAATTTGAGGTTCCTCCATACTGTTTTCCACAGTGGCTGCACCAATTTACATTCCCACCAACAGTGCACAAGGGTTCCTTTTTCTCCACACCCATGCCAGCATTTGTTATCTTTTGTCTTTTTGATGACTATCATGTAACACGCATGAGGTGGTATCTCATTATGGTTTTAATTTGCATTTTCTAATGACCAGTGATGTTGAGCATCTTTTCCTGTACCTGTTGGCCCTTCATATATCTTCTTTGGAGAAATGTCTACTTGTGTCCTTTGCTTTTTTTGTAATTGGGTTACTTTTTGCCATGGACTGGTGCTATACTGGTCTGGGGGAGGGTCAGGGCAGTCAATGTGCAACCACTTCTCTTACCTTCTAATGCAGTGTGTCTTGGTCTCTGTGCTGCAAAGAGGGTGCTTCAGCCTCACCCCTATGTTCCAGGATGCTCTCAGCGGTGTCTTGTTCTTGAATAGTTTTTAGCTGTTTTTCTTGTGAGGAGTGAAATCGGGAATAATATATGCCATCCTCTTGGTTATATACCTCCTAAATAAGGACCAGAAACATATATCTAGGTAAAATTATAACCACTGCTCTCATCTCTTGAGCACCTACTATAGAATAGTCACTATAATCACACCTTAATCATAATATCTGATTTACTTGTGTTAGGAGGTGAAGGAGGGACAGTAAAGTATCCCCCAAACTGAGAAGGCACTTTGAGATTGGAAAACGAAGCAGGTGACTCCATACAATTTGCACTGAGTTTTATTCAGGGTAAGTTACTGAAGGGGTGGGGAGCAGGCAGAGGATGATCCACAGCAGCTGCATTGTTACTCTCCACAAGTCCAGACCTTAGTCCACAGATGTTATAGAGCAAAGGGGCATGCAAAAAGGGCACTGCAGTGAGATCAAACAGTTTGCATGCACCTAAATGACAGCTAACTTTAATTAGATCTTGTGGCACCACCTATATATCAGGAAGGGGAAAGACTAAGTTATCTCTAACAGATTCATGGGAGGCCAAAGCAAGCCTTGCCCCTCAGCTTTGGCAGGCATTTCAAAGGTATGTTTATTAATCTCCAAGGAGCCCAGAGCATGTAGCTCCAAAAGAGGCCATTGATAGGACATGGAAAAGATGGAGGAACAAAGATGGAGTCAGGATTGTCAGCACTCCTATGACTTGTCACATCAATCTTATTAAGTAGGTATTATCATTCCTATATTTTACAGGTGAGAAATTGACTATTTTATTCTAAGGCATTAAGATTTGTACTCATATAAAAAGAGGAAAGACTTGAAGCCAGACTTGTCAGCTTTTTAGGTTCATGCCCTAAATATCACATGCAAAACAACAACAGCCTAGGAAATGAACTCTGGAAGATAGGATCTAGTGATAGCTCTGAATTGAAAGTCTCTAGCTACGTTTAATTAAGATAACATATATAGAGTAACTAGTTAGTGCTTGGTCCAAAGTAGTCTCTCAATGAATGATAGCTCTAATTATTACATAAAACCATCTCCACCTAATCCTTACTGTTATCCTCAATTTCCCTCAAATTTCTTAGTACACTTGGGATTGTCAAGTATACTGCTGAGGTTTTCTTACAGTCCCCACTTAAATTTATCACCTCTGCAACCTAAAGATCTAAAAGCAAGATCCAGAAGCAGGTATCTGAGTGAGAAATATTAACTACCAGGAAATCCCATTCCAGGAAGGAGCCAATAGGTGGAAATGTCCTAAAGGAGACCTCACTCACTTTTTATTAAAGTCTGCCTTGGGAAGCAGCTTAAAACAGTCACTTTCACAGCATGTGTTTCATTTTGCCTACTGTAGACAGAGAATACAATTACAATAATACTGTGAGGCCATATGGAAGTGTGAGGTTAGGGCATACACATTTTGTAATGAGCCAGAGTTGACTGACAGGATCACTCAACAAGTGGACCACATTGGCACTGGGAGGGCTTGAGGCTAGGAAACATGAGCAAAGAGTGGATTTGATGTCAGTGAATGGATGGTAAAGGAAAGAGAAAAAGGACATGTGGGTTAGAAAGCATCAAAAGGCAGAGGGAGCTGGCAGAGGAGCCACTGGGGGTTGCTCCCTGGTTGAGCCAAGGAGCCCATAAACTCCTGAAGTTCAAGAGTTTGGACTCAATCCAGAGGTGATCTTGCAGCTCAGGAGAGTTAGAAGGTTGCTGGGAAGAGTTCATTTGACTTAATTGTAGAGGTAAAGAGATGGCAAAAAAAAAAATAATTCTAAAAGTAGAGTATTTGGGAGCCTGGAAATTTTTATAGTTGAGAGATGGATCATGACTTGAGCTGAAGGCAGATGCTTAACCAGCTGAGCCACCCAAATGCCCTCTCAGTAATGTTTAGACACATTTTCCCTCTTTTTCTTGCTATTACCCTGCCCACTTTTGTCTTCCTGATATCATTCAGTTGCTCACCTCTAAGCAGGTCATCCAGATTTCTTCTCATCTCCCCAGATCCTACCAAGAGACTTTCCCTAGCAGGTGTGCCTTAAACATTCCAATTTACAATGATCTCCCCATCTCTCTCTCTCTGCCAAGTAAATAAATAAAATCTTAAAAAAAAAAAAAAGACTATTGAGCCCCTCACCATCCCCCACCCCACCAAGTCTTGTATTTGGTTTCTTGATGACAGTAGGAACAGGAGAGCTACCCTCTCCTGGGGCAGATGTGCTTGCAGAGAACAGGAAAAGTTGTTCATGATATGTTGGTTTGGGTTTTTGTTTCTATTTTTTGTTTGTTTTAGTTTGGTTTGGTTTTTAACCTCTCCAGGTCAGCTCAGGACAAAAGCCAATTCAAATTCAAAGGTACTGCTGAACTTATCAGAACCATTTGTCTCCTTTGACTTTAAAAACCAGGCAGAAAATGTTGCAAAATAAGATTTCCAGTCTTTCTGGCCCTTGCTCTTGCCAAGAATGCCCCATGACTGCCCTCTGAGAGGCAACAGCCCTTCAGATCATCAGGAAACCCTGGAGCTTGCTAATAAAAAGAAAGCGATTTTCCATACAAAGTAAACAGATCCCTCCTGCACAACTAAAAAGACTTGGCTTCAGATGCGGGTGAAGGTTTGGGGTGGAGTTTTAATTTTCATATTACAGAAGCTCATTCTGAGCTTGAATTTTCACATTATTCTTCAAAGCACAACAGAACCCCCTGTCAGGATATATCCAGCAACTGCATTCTTGAAACAGTTATAAATTAGCTTGCCTTTCCTTTTCCCCCTTGAACTAGAGGCTCCTTTCAAGGACCCAGCAGAAACCCTTTAGGAAGCAACAAGTGAAGCTTAGGGGATCCATTCTGTTATCTAGAAGGATCGTTCCTATAGAATCTGGTCTTCTTTAGTTCCCCACCCCTCCTAAACTGAAGCCTGCTCTTCAGTATCAACACATCATAATAGATTCTGAAACAAAAGAATCATCTCTCTGGGACTGAATTGCTATGTCATTGCGTAGCTGAGCAGGAGATTTCTACAGTAAAATTCTCCATGTGAATTAGAAGAAAAAAAGAGAGAACTCTTCCCCAACATCATCTTTTTATTTATGAAACACTTCTGAGCTTATTGGCAGAAAGGCACAATCTAATGCAAAATACAGGGTGGTCCATTTAAAACAGTCCCGTTTAACCAAGGATAGCTTTAAGTGTAACCCATTGTAAGTGGGTCACCAGATGTATTGTTATGTCAGTCCTTCCTGGCATTGTAAAAACAGGGAAGGCTTTCAGGGGTTGGGAGTATATGTGGAAATACAGGGAGTAGATTGGGCTTTAGAATTGTGAGAATAAAGGAATCTACCAGGATTCCTGATCATCAGGAAATAAAATACAAGTAAACAAATGGGAAACATGTTCAATCTCGATTCTAATATCTGTTGTCACAGGTAAGGTTTCTGGTTTTTATTTTGTTTTGTTTTGTTTTCTAACCACCCTGATGGTTGGTTGTATTTGTGTTGTATTACTCATTCAATAAATATTTATTGAGCATCTACCATGTAATAATACTTGACTGAATGCTGGGAATATGACAATAAAAAGGCAAAGGCAATGCCTTCCAGAACCTATATTTTAGAGAAGAGAAATAAACAGATATATACATGATGTGTTGCTGACATGATGTCAGATACTGATAATGTTTTGGAGAAAAGCTCAGAAAGCAAAGAGGGAAGGGAGGAGGGAGGAGAATTGGGGAAGTCCTCTTTAATAGAGTCACATTATAGCAGAGACCCGAAGGAAGTGAAAAGTTAAGCCACGCACGCACATAATAAGCAGAGGAAATGGCAAAGGCAAAGGTCCAGGGGTAAGGGTGTGCTTGGTGATTCCAGGAACAGCAAAGACAGAAGAGCCTATAAGGCAGGTCCTTGAGAGAGATGAGCTTCATTCAAGTCTTCCTAAAGTTAAAGGACAAAAGTGGAATAGGATAGTGCTTGGGTTGCTGTTATTTAACTGAAAGTAGAAGTTGAGGTAGAGAGACAACAATCAACCTACCTCCCATGTCTCTGAGCAAGTAGTTGGTTAGTGGGGATGCAGAGGGTGAACGAAGAGAGGGGAGACTCTTGCCTGCTAAAGCAAAGGGAGCAGCCACTTTTCAATTGAAGACAAGGCAAGTGTCATGGCACCCTGTCCCAGGAGGTGGCCATTCCAGAGCCTGTACAATTATTCGATTGGCTTTAGTATGAAACTTGGCATTAGCAATGAGGTAATCAAAGTTAAACTGAAATAAACTATTTGTATCTTAGAAGCTTGCTATTAAGGATGGAAAAAGGAAAAGGCATTTTATTCAGTGTTCCTTCTTCTCTCTCTCCCTCCACTTCCGCTAACCTGACTCATTGTCTTTCCAGAGCTGGGGAGTTCTCACTTCATTTTCAAAGGCAGTGCTGAAGTGTGCTGGAGAATGCTGGAGGGCAGAGAGGTGGGTCTCAGCCCCTTGGTGTGGCCCCCTAGACCAATGCTACTAAGGGTGAAATAAAAGGCCAGACTGGCAGGGACCTACTGCTTCATCCCAAACTTTAGGCCTCAAATGAGATGATTCTCTTTCCTTCCTGCTGGTCTTTGACTTCTGCCTTCAGGACCTTTTTCTCGTATTGTCTACAAGTTGTTCGTATATTCTATAAGGCATAAAGTCCCAGTGTGGGATTTATGAGCTGAATCCAACTCCCAAAATTCGATCTGCCTCTTAACTTCCAGCTTTGCCCTGATCCACTCCATAGAAACAGAGAAACAGAGAAATATTAGCTTTTAAATTATTCATTTATTCAACAAACATTTGTTGAACACCTACTGCATGCTAGCCATTGCACCAGGTGCTGGGAACGAAATTGTGAACAACACAAATCTGACTTATGGATGGTGTGGGAGAAGGTACAGAAAAGATAGAAATTGGGCGCCTGGGTGGCTCAGTTGGTTAAGCGACTGCCTTCGGCTCAGGTCATGATCCTGGAGTCCCGGGATCGAGTCCCGCATCGGGCTCCCTGCTCGGCAGGGAGTCTGCTTCTCCCTCTGACCCTCCCCCCTCTCAAGTGCTCTCTCTCATTCTCTCTCTCTCTCAAATAAATAAATAAAATCTTTAAAAAAAAAAAAAGAAAAGATAGAAATTTCTTCCCCTTCCAAATCCACCTTTATCCCCTGATATTTATGAGGACCCCATTCAGAGCATTTCATCACAGCCCTCATTTCATAAATCACCCCTGAGTGAAACCCCAAAGAATCCAGGATTTATTAACCAGGAAAATTTTTCTAGATCTTCAAATATAAATTAGACATCCCACACCCACAATTCTCTTTCTTGTGTGTTTTCTTTATGACATTTATCACAATAAAGATTACAGTTTATTTGAGTACACGCTCATTTCACATCTGCCCTTGACCAAATTGAAAGTTATTTAAATCTGTTTTGCTCCCCATAGTATCCCCAGGGCCTAGCACAGTATTTGGCATGTATTAGGTGCCAAATAAATACTTGCTAGTTTAGTGAATGAGTGAACAGTTGGACAAATAAATTGAGCCTTTCTTATTCGTTGGAAGAATTTGGAGTTAACAATAAAGATTAGAACGTATCTTTTATATATTTCTCTAAAGGAGGGATCACAGTCATCACATTTCCAGAGTAAAAGCAATCCATCAGGAGCACCTGGGTGGCTCAGTCGGTTAAGCATCTGCCTTTGGCTCAGGTCATGATCTCAGGGTCCTGGGAATAAGCCCCATGTCCAGGATCCCTGCTCAGTGGAGAGTCTGCTTCTTCCTTTCCCTCTGCCGCCAGTCCCCACTCACCCCCGCTCGTGTGCGCTCTCTCTCTCATAAATAAATAAAAATCTTAAAAAAAAAGCAATCCATCATAATTTCCTTCAGAAATAAAAATTTAAATATGCCTATTTGTAAACCTAGTTGCCAGGCCTCACCCTTCTTCCTATCATCCTGGGTTAAACCTGACTTGACTATCACACACCAGACCCCAGGCCAGGGCCTGTGTGAAGAGCACTCATCCGTCCTTAGCCAAGACTCTAATGTTCCACTCTAAACAATCTGAGCTCCTGTCTCCTTAAACGGCCTCTTCTGCAGCCAGGTCTTGAGGCCCCAGGATCTGCCCACGTTCCAGAGAGGGTTAGGATTTCTCATCAGTCTCTGTCTAGACCCTGTTCTCAGATTAGCAACCACTGAAATGCAATCCCTGTGATGAGAAATGAATGGCGTGACCCATATGAAGTGTAGCCGATGAACTATTGCTTCCCTGAGACCCATTGTCCCCAACTTCTCACCTCTCCCAGGCACAGCACATTGACTGAGAGAAGCCATTACTGTGTTCTCGCTGCCAAGCATCCAGAAGGTGTGCAAAGGAGTCCTTCCTTCATAGCTTGCCATCTCTGCCCACATTTGGAATCCACAGAGGGCACAAAGGACAGTCTCCTGGAGTAGAGAAAGGGTATGCACTTGGTTCTAGATAGCAGAGTTGAGACTCTTTTTCCCAGAGTGAAAATAAAAGAACAGGGTCTAGAAAAGATCAATTCTGTAACAATTTGTTATTTTATACTTTGTGCTCATTTATTTCTAGAATGTCATACTGTGGGGTTTGAGGGTAGAGGAGAAAAGGGTTATCCAATGTAGAATATGGGAATACAGAAAGGATCCAGAGATCACACAAGGTCTCGGGGTTGGTAAAGGCAGAGGTAACCTCTTTTAGATTATCTTTGGTACAGTTATTCTACACTACTGCGTGGTGCCGAAGAGCTCAGAGATACAACTCTAGCTGTGTAACCTCAGTAAAGTTACTTATATCCTTTATGCCTCAGTTTACTTTTATGTAAAATGGGAATAAAGGTGGTGCTCAGGTTCTAGGAACATGATGAGGCTAAGTGAATTAATACATTTGAAGTGTTTATAGGGATGTTTAGGAAAGAGCAATAAATACTTGCTATTATTATTTATCATCAAAAGTATAAATCAGATGTTGAGTTGGAACCTTTCCAAAGTCAGTTCCACCTCTAAGATTCGTTTACAAGGGTCCCTTCTTCAGATACACATGGATTTAAAAAATGAAGGAATCTGTTGAGATGAATATTAAGCTTGGAAAAGAAACTCAATCTAAATAGAGATAGTCTTACCACCATAATAATTTTTACTATAGCACTTCTCTTGAATTGATATGTAAAATTCTTTGTGTATGTGTGCATATATACAGAAATAAAGGGCTCATAGCTTTCATCAAATTTTAAACTCTAAAAGTAAGAAAAGAAAACTTTTCTGCAGGGTTTATTGAAACATAGTGTACAGACCAAAAAACAATCTAAAGTGCAAGTTACTTGTATGGTTAAGTTAATTACCATATGTGTTTTCTATATGTAAGTAAACCAAAAAAAAAGGAATTACACTGACAAAATTTCTTTTTTAAAAAATATTTTATTTATTTATTAGAGAGTGAGAGAGAGAGCAAGCATGAGTGGGGGGCAGAAGCAGGGGGAGAGGGAGAAGCAGACTCCCCGCTAAGCAGGGAGCCTGACGTCGGGCTTGATCCCAGGACCCTGAAATCATGACCGGAGCCGAAGGCTTAACTGACTGAGCCACCCATGTGCCCCTACACTGACAAATTTCTGAAATGTCCTGAAATTAGTTAAATGGATTGTAAATACTTACAACACAATAGAAGCTTCCTAAATGCCTCCTTACTGCAGATTTGGAGGAATGATCTAATAATACACTGTAATAATAAAGAAGCGATGATAAATCTCCTGAAAACAAGTAGAGAGAGCTAAAGACCAAGGACAAGTCCAGGATTTGCCCAGCAGAGGGTTAGCAGGTTTTTTTTGGACAATCATCTTATATAGCAAATGTTTGCCTGTGGCCTCTTACTGAAGGCCTGGGGCCTGGAAACTCTGGATTATCCTTTTCACTGTAGATCTATTTCTCCAAACCAGGAGTCAATGACAGTGGGATCATCTCAGGAGCGGGCTCCATGGCCAGGCCTCTTCAGAGTGGCCATTCCTCTTAAAAATAATCTGAAGAACCTTCTGACATTATATGTGAGTGGGACAAGGATTTTCTGGAAGGTGGAAAGAGAAAGCCATTACTCTCCCCCAGACACAGGTGGGGAAACTACTAAATCAAGTTTAGGAAGCTCTACTTGCTAACTTAAAGTTTCCCTTTATAGAAGGCAATATCTGAATCTATGTATGGGAATAGAATGATATAAGTGTGTAATTAATGTAAACATAATATTTTCGTGTTCTTAGACATCACCATCATCTCTACAGATTCTCTCAAGAGTACAGACTTAGCAATCAAGCAGGCCTGAGTTCCCAATTATGTTTGGTCCTCTAACCAGCCACTAATCTCGGGCTATTCTTTTAAACTCTTCAAAGCTCAGTTTCCATACTCATGAAATACGGAATTTACATAAAAATATGTAAAACATCTATCTCACAGGGCTGTTGAAAAAGTTAAATAAAATCAGAGATGTAAAGAACTCAGTTAGCATTTGCTAAATGCTTAATACTACTATTACCCCAAGTTTGAAAGGAAATTCCAGAAGCCAAAGTGAGGAGGAGACAGAAAGAGCTACTTCTCATGTAACTTTTGAGCCATGGAAAGGACCGAAGGGCTAATATTCCAGAGATAGACTAACATTTCATGTCAAGAAATGGTAGCTTGACACAGAGCAACACCCAGAAGGGCCTCACAATGCCTTTGGCTATTTCATTGCTTGGCGTGCCTGGCTCTCAAAATTTAAATTTCAGTTTTAACAATAAGTATTGTCAGAGAACATCTGGCAGACACAGAGGGCCTGTTTGCCACATTCCTTTTTCCTTCTTGACAAATATTCCTAGAGGGGGTGAGAACCAGACATTCTTCCTTGACATCCTTTTGTTCTTCTTACAATAACCCATATCCTTTCTGTACACATATTTAAGCCAGCGGTGCAGGAAAATTGCAGCCTACTTATTCTTGCTAAGGTCCCAAGTGCAGGTGTTGGCTGCATTTCCAAGACACTCTTTTTAGAGTTCCTATCAAGAGACTGCCTAATTGCATTTTAGTGCATGACCTGAACATGTTACATGATTTAAAATTTTCTGATTATTTCCTGATCTCAGTCACTGAAGACACTCAGACACTGAAGATGGTTTTTGAGTATCTTCCGAGCTCACCTCCTTTAGCCCACAGCTGGGGGTGGAGAGGATGGGGTACACCCAGCCATGCAGCATAGCTGAGTGGACAAGAAATGAGGCTCTGACATAGGCCAGGCCAGCTGGTAACCTTGCCAGTGAAAGGAGAATGGAGAGCAAGATCAAGGGCTACTGAGAAAGAGTCAGTCACTTCGTCAGTCACTCTCTGTGGCTGAATCCAAAACAGGCAAACTGGGAAGCCCTGGTGGCCCGTGTTTTCTGTTTTCTGGTACAGAGACAAGGGAACAGAGAATGCCACCCGCAGGAAAAGAGAAAAATACAGCATATGCTCAGAGAGAAGCCAGGGCTTGAGATGGAGAGGGTCTATTTCATGGGTTCCCAGTGTCTTTCTTGTCTCTGGTCCCATCCTGACGCCCAGCCTCACCCTTGAGTTTTATAAGGGATCCTTGCATCCATGTACTAAATATTCCCCTTTTTGCCCTGCTAGACCAGTGAATAGACCAGTCTATTTCCCTACCTGCTGTTTCCCTTAGTGCCCTGGCCCTGCATTTTGTCCATGAGAAGGCACATTTCCCATTTAGGGCCCACATAGAATTAGACTACTTTACCTGAGTTTGTATTTCCAGTTTTTGTGTGTCTAGCAAAGGTCCTGTCATTGAAAGGGGAAATGCTTCTTACTGCATTCCTCAATTTCCATAGAGAGGTGGAGATTTTCATTCTACTTTCAGGAGAGATCAGTAGGGGAAGGAAGGAAGGAGGACTTTGGGCCCTTTTCCATCTTACTCCTTCCCCACAAAGAGCGGTGACTTCCCTTGTTGAGTTTGGGGCAACTGATTGGATTCACAAAGCAAGCATTGTCTTCCCTCTTACTCTTGTTTCACTGTGGAAAGAAAGCGTATGTGCCTGATGCCTGACAAGCCTTTCTTGTCAGTCTTCCATCCTCCCTGGGTCAGGAGAGATTGTAGATGTCCTGGTATCTGTCTTGGCAAATATGAACCCTTCAGACCTGAGTCTCCCCTGGTCGGGGTGCAGTGGGGTGCACTGGGCTGGTGGGGGCAGTCAAGCCCCAAGATCTAGACTTGTGGGGTAGGGGGGAAATGGGGCATGAGAGGGAGTCTTATTTGGGCTACAGGCTTGCTTCACACTTAATTACATTAATATTTTATCCTTGATTCCTGAGTCCATATCTAAATTGGCTAAACTATTTAGAGGAAAAAAAATACGATTCGTCCCTCAGAATCCTCACCAGTCTTGAAGATACTTTAAGGAATGTTGAGTTCCATAAAAGAAAGAAATAGCTAATTACAGAATAGGGTGTACTCATGAAGCCTCTGCTGAGTGATTGCCTATTAAAAGGTGGGCCATCTGCCAAGGTATCTTAGTTGTTCTCATTTATTTCCTAAACTATAAAAGTTAATATATTCCACCCAGTGACTGTAGTTGAAAATCTTCAAGTCTTCCTTGATTCCTTTCTTTCTCTCACTAACCACACCCAATCAGTTGCCAACTCCTGTTGATTTCACTTTCCCTGCATTTCCTCTGCTCCTATGGGCACTGCCTAAGTTCAGGTCCTTTGATTTATAATTTTAACTATCACTGTAGCTGTCTGGTTATCTTCTCTGTCCCCAACCACTTGCTACATTGTGAAATAAACTAGTGAGTTAGTGCCCTCCTACAAACCTTAGGCAGCCCCTTTAGCTAATAGGAAAATCTGAATGTGTAAGACCTATCACAGTCTGCCCCAACCTACACATTCTAGCAACTTCATTTTCTTCCACCACACTCTCTCATTCCCCAGCATTTCTACATTATAGCCACTGTGGTCCAACTGGATGCCCTGGACAGATTCATATACTCACCATTTCTTAAATTCTGTGCCTTGGTACATGCTATTAAATGCCCAACCATTTCACTATGTCTAAAATATTCTTTCCCAGCCTCTCCACATTAAGAACAACCACTTATCCTTGGAATCTTATATAAAATTTATTTTTTAAAGATTTTATTTATTTATTTGAAAGAGAGTGAGTGAGAGAGAGAGAGAGAGCACGAGTGGAGAGAGAGGGAGAAGCAGACTCCCTGCTGAGCAGAGAGCCCAATGTGGGGCTTGACCCCAGGACCCTGAAATCATGACCTGAGCCAAAGGCAGACACTTAACCAACTGAGCCACCCAGGTGCCACTAAAATTTAAATCAGATATGAGATAGGTATGCTCCATGCTCCTCATTGCTATTTCCAAAGCATTCTCCTCCCTCTCTCTCTTCCCTAGACGTTCTCAGGATTGAATCTCATATAATTAAATCATATTGCCCATTATCCTTCATTGTGATGTCACCAACAAGCCCCTAGGATATATCCTTTTACTTCCCACTGGTTTTACTTCCTGGTTCACTTTCACTGTCTCCAATCCTGCTAACGTCTCCATTCCTGGATGACTGCCGTATACACAGTAGATGATTCAATCCAACACTCTAGCCTCTCCATTTCTTGAACTCCTCTCTTCCAGTGATCTGGCCCTCCATACTGCTTCATTTATATGTTCATAACCCTAGACCTTCTCATTATCAATAATCCCTCCATAATCTCAGTTTAATTCATTCCATTCTCTGACCATAACATCCATCTATCTTTTCATTTCTTCTAGTGACCCAATTCCAACTTCACCAGGATCTCAACCCAGTGATCTATCTTTTAACTATCTCTAACCTTCTTGATATTCCCTCTCACCTCCTTACTTACTTCGTACCTGCAACTGGAGGGGATTCATCCATGAGTCTATTGAAAG
This sequence comes from Neomonachus schauinslandi, assembly GCF_002201575.2. Taxonomy (NCBI): domain Eukaryota; kingdom Metazoa; phylum Chordata; class Mammalia; order Carnivora; family Phocidae; genus Neomonachus; species Neomonachus schauinslandi. The sequence continues at coordinate 55,903,867 of NC_058408.1, forward strand.
TCGATCTCCCCACTTGCAAACGAGATCCCATCTTTCTTAGTTTCTCAGTGACATTGCTTTAACAATTCTTCCATTTCTTTTCCTAAATCACAAGTTTCTCCCTCCCTACCAAATCCTTCCCATCAATGTATAAACACATCATTTATTTATCCCATCTTAAAAACAAAACCAAAACCCTTCACTTGCCCTATTTCCCTTGCCTGATACTGCCTTGTTTACAAATTTCTAGCAAAACCCCTTGAACAAGTTGTCTATATCCATTCTTTATAATTCCTCTCCTCCAATAGTCACTTATAACTACTGCAATGCAGTTTTTGTTCCTACCTGCTCCACCAAAACTGTCCTCAGTTTTCCTCTTACTTGACTTATTAGAAAGATTGGATACAATCAGTCCCTCTGTCCTTGATATCTTTTCTTCACATGGTTTCCAGAACACCCCAATCTTGGTTTATTTTGTTGGTCACTCCTTAGTCTCCCTTGCTGCTTTTGCCCTCTTCTTCCCAAGCTCTTAATGTTGACATGCTTTAGGGCTCAACCCTTTGTTCTCTTCTCTATTCTCCCTCTTCTTCTGGTAAACTCACCCCAATCACAACACTGAATACGATCTCTATGCTGATTTTCCACCTCCATCCCAGACTTCTCTCCTGAATGTCAGACTTGCATATTCACTCAGCTTCTCAACATCTTCACTTGGTGTCATCTGAAAATTCAGAAATGTTGGGCTTAAGCTCTTCTGATTCCTGATTTCTCACCATGAAAACTGGGTAACCACCCACTTTCCATACCTCAAATAATAACAACTACGTTTTTCTAGTGGTTCAGGTCAAAAAGTTTAGACTCATCTTTGGCTTCTCTCTTTATTACGTTCCTACACATACCATTCAGCAAGCCCAGTTGGCTTTCATTTCAAATATATCTACACTCCAAACATTTCTCACTGCTGTCAGTGCTACCACTCTGGTCTGACCCACTATTACTTTTCTCCTGAATTACTGCAATATTGTCATTTAGGAATCAGCACAGTGTTTTTGTAAATATTTACTATATGTAAATATTTTCTGCTTTACAGGCCATATAGTCATTGTGGCAACTACTCATCTCTGCTGTTATAATGCAAATGAGCACAACTGTGTTCCAAAAAAGTTTATTTACACAAAAGCAACAACCTGAATTTGGACCAGGAGTCATAGTTTACCAACTCCTGGTCTATCTGGTCTCCTTGCTTCCATCCACTGTTACCTCTTCTCAAGTCAAGAAAAGATCATGTCACTTCTCTGCTCAAAACTCTCAGTAGTTCCCCTTCTGGGTCAGAGTAAAAGCCCCTTCCATAATCTTCAAGACCCTACATGATCTGGCCACAGCCATATCCCTAAATCTCATACCTTACTGCACTCTCTCCTTCATCCACCCTGCTACAGCTGCATTGACCTCCTCACTGGTCCCCAAATAGGCCAAGCATATTCAAGATTTGAGGCATTTGCACTGGCTGTCCCCTCTTCCTCCAGACATCCACATGGCCAATGTCCTCACCCTCTTCACTTCTTTGCTCAAATGTCACCTCATCAAGGAAGCCAATGCTGGCCACTATTTTCAATTACAGCCTTCTTTCATGACTCTCAATCTCCCCTTATTCTTCTCTATTTTTCCCTTTTTTTCTCCAAAACTTACCACTTTCTAACATAACAAATAATTTACTAATTTATATTTACTGCATTCCCCAACTCTCCTAGAATACAAACTCCACAAGGCCAGGGATCTTTGGATTTGATTCCCTGGTGTATCCTGAGACTCTCAAGCCCTGGATGACACATAGTAGGTATTAAAAAAAAATGTTGGATGAATGGATTCCATGTGGCATTCCTCAAATCGCAGAGATGTGGTGAGTCATTCTGGTCTCTATATTACTTTAATTCTTTGTCCATACTTCTGTTCTAGTCCTTTTTGTCCTTATTCATTACTATTTATTTATCTGTCTTTCCCATTACAGAGCCATGATCTTCTTGGACATTTTCTATATGTTTATTTGCCTGTCATATAGCAAAAGGTCAGACCATGCCAACTTAATGAACCTACAAATGTACTATATATGCATAGTTCTCTGTCACCAAATCACTAACTCTGCAAGTCAGTTATTATTTTAAAAGTCTCTCCTCAACCCCACTCTAGATACATCTATACACACACTCTACTAATTGAGATAATTTAAAACTATTTTTCACATATTTGCTTAATTAGCTTGCAGTGACCTCTGCAAAAACACTGGCCTCTGATGATTATAAGAGGTAGTTTTCTGGCATGGACACCAAAGCATCAAAGCGTCAGCTGGAACTAAAGAAAGCATAACACAACTGGTTTTAATTATACATGACAGGCAGCCGAATATATCTGACACAGGTCTTCTCCCCAATACATCACTCAAAGCAGGCCAGTTTCAGGAAATGGTAGAGATAGAAAAAAAACAGGATCAGGCCAAAATGTGTCCATAATACAAAGCAGATCATCTTTCACATGGATGACCTTATTCATTTTGTTTTATATTTTTATGATGGTCCCAAATCTATAAAATTGCTGACCCCTAAAGACTTGGCATGCTCTTATGCTGGTGTTTAGGAGTGGTGGCTCAGGTTCTCAGAAGAGGAGGTAGGTGAAGATTGCACCCATTCATGAATCACTACATAAACTAAGGGGTCCTCCAAAGTTCATCTAGAATTGCAGGCATGTTTGCAATTAATTCATCTGTGAAGTACAGGTGAGCACTTTTTTCTTGTATTCAATATTCACAGAAGGATTAACTTCATCTATAACCTAGTTTGTTTCTTTGGATTTGTTGTCTACCAGGAAATGGGAGAGGATTAGGAGTTGCTTTGTTATGATGTACCCACAATTTTAATATATCTCTCTTATGAAATCCACCCTCTCACCTGATGAATCTATGGGATTTGGGTTGGCTATGCCCTTGGATTGGCTCTTATTAGAAAAAGAGGTCTCCTAATTAGACAGCATTTCACCTCAGAACATAATTTCCTTGCTACAATCTCCTCCCAGATGCTTGATACCTGAACTCACTGCCTTCTTGTTTCTGTGCATTTCCTGGTTCTTGTGAGCTTGAATTGTTTGATCACTGTTTTGACCAGTCTTACACATCCCAGTGCTCATGAAACTTCAGAAACCCTTGTTTTTTACCCACTGCTTTGCTCTGATTCATGTTTGATGCCAGAAACTTAAACTGCTCCTGAGTCTTTCTACTTGTAACATCACCTTTTATACTTTCAAGAAAAGCTTGAATTTCTGCTGTACTAGGGCCTATGCCTATGACTGAGACTCTAATCATGAATGCTCCATTAAAGAGCTCAGAATTTAACAGAGGAAATATCAAGTAGCCTTGATTACAATGCCACATGATGAGGGCTGTGCTCTGTTAAGCATGGGGTATGAAGGTAGCACAGAGCAAGGGCACCTGACCCAGCACCTAGGGGCTATGAGAAGCTTTCCTAGAGTCAGCAACATCTAAGGAGTCTGGGCCAGACAAAAAAGAATGAGAGATGTTCTTTGCTAAGGAAGTAATATCTATAACTGCCATGAGCTATAAATCATAGCTCCTTTAGGGAACTAAAGTAGTTAAGTACAGCTGCAGAGGATGTGGAAAATCTGAAGCTGCAGAGGGAAAGCAGGGCTAGATCACAAAAGGTTTTATATGTCATTCTAAGGAGATGGGAATTCACCCCATCAGTGATGGGGAGTCATTGAAAGTTTATACATGACATAGTCAGATTTATATTTCAGAAAGACTGCATCAGTGTGGAGAATGGATTTCACTATCTAGCTATTTCCCTGGAACAGGCCCATACTCTCACCTTCCCTACCTTATCTTTCTGTGGCTCTGAATAGCCCAGCTCCACACTTCTTTTCCCATCAGTATTCTCAAACACAACTAATTATCAGAGTCAGTTTGAGACCTTATAAAAAATACAGATTATATCTGAGCCCACTTCACAGAACTAGATTCTCATGGGGACAGGACCTGTCAATCTCTACTTTATAAAAGCTTCCCACATGATTTCAAGGCAGGTGGGATATGGACAGAATTGGGGGACTAACATAGACTCTGACTTGCACCACAACACAGATGTATCAATGAACATCAGCAGTGTGTTTGGCTTGTTGAATTAGATTGAAGATGCCTGGAGTAGGTCTCACTCTAAATGTCTTCCTTCTACAGAATCTACACCTCTAGTCCCAAGACTAGGAAAATCAGTCCTTACTTAAATCCTCTAGAACTTTCTCTTATTGTTTGTATAACACATCCAAACCTTAGCATGACCCATTAGACAGTATAATCTGGCTCCAGTGACCTCTCCTCTCCAGCCACTCTTCCCTTTACCTTGTACTTGTTATTAGCAGTATAGAGAGGGGATGTTAATGCAATGTACTCCCCAACTTCTACTTTCTCAATTAAGTTAAGGATGGATATGGAGTTGGGAAATTGTGTAAAGCAGTAAAGATCTGAAAACTATCTGAGGAAAATTGTAAAGTGACTTGACTTAGGAACATAAAGGGACTGCTGGTCAACCTCCAAGATTCATCTGAGTTAAAGAACACATTTCTTGGACAACCATGTTATTTCCTCCAAAGCTCAAAAACCCAGGAGCAGAGAAAATTGATAATTTGTCAACTAACCTTTGAATATTGGCAAAACAGAAAGTCAAAAGATAAGAGAATTAAGGGTGCTGGTATAAAAGGAAAAGAAAATTTCTGGAATGGGCCTTAAAAAATAATTTGACTAATTTGCTCCAAGGCAGAAGATTAAAACATGAATGCCCTTGTTTTGCCATACTCAGTTTGTTTAGCAATGGCTTGCCATTGGATTTAGTTCTGGTCTTTGGCTTGTTCTCTAATGGTTTCAACTCACATTCTGTTATGTTACCCTAGAGCATGGTGAGTAACACAAGAGGTAGAAGGTGCCAGAGGCAAAATAAGTGACTTAATTTTCCAGGACATAAATAAAACTAACACAGTAATCCTCTAACAAGGTAATAAATGTTTCATAATGATTGTTTTCCTCCTAAGTTAGAGCTCTGACTTACAAGTATGATTTTTAGGGTTATAGCATATCCATGCAGTAGACCTTCTTTACTTAAATTGATATTTTGTATCTCATACAAGGCTCAATATATATCAAGATACAAATATATGTCAATATACAAATATGTATATTTTCAACATGAAGATATTGGAGTGCCTTAAATCAGTTATATTTAAACATTCTGCTAATAAAAATTAAATTACATTTTTTAAAATGATTTTAGATTTTTTTTTGAGGTGGGGAGGGGCAGAGGGAGAGGGAGAGAGAAGATCCTATGCCTAGCATGGAGCCTGATGCAGGACACAATCTCACAACCCTGAGATCATGACCTGGGCCAAAATTAAGAGTTAGATGCTTAAACAACTGAGCCACTCAAGTGTCCCTAGATTATTTTTAATTAAATTAATCCAGTTAGCTTAGTTCTCATGGTTTATCATTTCCCTTCTCTTTCCAATGTACATTCATATCAATGAAAGAAACAGGAGTGGCTACAATGAAGCAAGAAGTGTTGGAGGCCAATGGCTAAAATTAGATTATCAAGGACATTTACTTACATGTTCCTAGCTGAAATTTCAACGTATAATATTTTCTCCTGAAAGGAGACACTTCCTCATCACTGAAATGTAGACTTCTGTTATCAAATTACATCCATATTACATCATTTGGTGGTGAAATTGACCCAAAATAGAAAGTGAAACCACATATACTTTTTCTGGGAAAAGAAAGGCTAAAGAAAAAATTAAGCAATGGATTCATTTTCATAAGATTATTTTGACTGGTGCCTTCTTAATTAGGGTGAGATTTTTGTCTAAAAAAAGTAGTAGTCTCAAAGAGGAATGAAATTGAATGTATCTAGCATGAGGGCAGAGAAAGGGGTCTAGACTTTACCCCACACATCCTGGGATACTCCATAATGCAAATCTTCACGGACCAAGGCCATTTAGAATGTGTGAACATTGATCCCTTTTCTGTTTTTGTGTACACTTGTATAGTTTGGGTGTATACAAGCAGTTCTTAAAACATTTTTCCTGATGTTTCACTCTATTTATCTTCCAGAAAATCCATCGAGAGTGAGCATGTCCTTATAAAATTAGTGGAAACTTGTACGTACTACATCAATCATTTCCAGACAGGCCTTGCATCTCTTCTCTCCATCACCCCATGAATTATGAGGAGAGGACCTCTGTCCCAAAGCACCCTGTACAGTCCAGCCCTACATTCCCACTGCCGGCAGGAGTGTCCATCACTGTGCAATGCAAACATCCACACCAGGATGCACTGTTCTGGAAAGTTGTCCTGCTTCTCCTGGCCCAGCACCACCAGCCCACTCTTCCTAATGAGGCTCCAGAGGATGTCCATGTCCCGAGTCACACTGCTGTCAGAGAGATCGAAGAGACAGCTCTCCCGGGCCATGCTGTCCTTCAGTATGATGACACCATTTTCTTTCAGGCCAGCTCGGCACCGGGAAAGAAATGCAAGAAGGTCTTTATCGGTCAGGTATCCTACAGATGAGGCCAAGTAGATGCAGGAACAGGATGAAATGGTGGGTGGGAGGGAGGAGAGTAGGAAGGTAGGAAAGACCACAAGGCTAAGAATAAAGAGACCATTTGTTCACTCATTCGTGAATTATTTAATAGCCTGAATTGGTCTAGTTGCAGGTCACTTTGAGAATTTAAGTAAGAGGACAGGTATCCTCTCTTAGGAGGCTCCTTGTCCCATCTATAAAATAAGTATTCAACTACCTAGTCTATCTACCTCACAGGCACAAAATAAACTATTGCCTAGCCCAAGAGTCCCTGCCATTGTCCCCAGACAACCTAATTTTGTCATCACTCCTCTGTGTCTCCTAGACACACTCACTTAGACCAAATTCTAATTCATTGCTACCTCATTTCCTGGGAATTTAAATCTAAGAAAGTCTAGTTTTGCCAATAAATGGGGATAAACTTTTTTTGACTCCACTTTTTAAAGTTTTTCAAGTATTTGGTTTTCTTCTTAGAGTTAGGATGGTACAAAGGTACTCCATCATGGGAATTTTCAGGCTTGTAGCAGAGGATCCTAGGGGAGAGATTGGGAGTACCAGAGCTTTGGGGGTTTCTATGATTCCTAAGTCTAGCTAACTGCTCTAAGCACAACTACATCTCCTTTTACGTCTTTGCTTCCTCTCCATAAATCTTCAAATTAGGCCCAGGTATTGTCTTCTCTATCTGGGAAGGGGAGAAAGGCAGATGTTAGGCCATGCAGGACTGAACAGAGACCCACTGAATCCAGATGACATCATATCTGCCCAATGGGGGTGTAAATTCCTGCAGGCTGTAGCAGTGGTAGCTTTCTACCTTGTCCCCATTGACCTGCAGGTAGTTCTGGGCTTCAAGGAGGAATGATTCCATCATGTCCACCAGTTCCATGCTGTTGAAAACCGGCAACAAGACATGCTTGCTGACCCTTCCTATCCCAGAGCCGCAATCCAAGGCGCAGTCTGTCCCAGCCCTCCCAGGGCACTGAAGAAAGGTACCTTGTGGAACACTTCAAATAAGACATTGACCCTGAGTCTAGGATACTCCAATAACCTCTTTAAACCAACTTTATTTTGGTCAGTTTCATGTAATAAAATGCACTATTTTAGATGTACCATTCAATGAGTTTGAACAAAGTATACAGCCATGTACCCACTACCATGATCAAGTTCCAGAACATCCAGTTACCTTTTTCAAAAAATATCCAAACTTGCTAGTTTTCACTTTCTTTATTTTACCCAAATAAAGGTCTTCAAAAGATTTCAAAGTAAGATTTTAAAAAATAATATCTTAGGTCTAAAAACTTGGTAATTTTCTCAAAGAAATGGGCCACTGAAAGCCCTTTAAAAGGAGAATTGTATTAACTGCAAATTCGGGTCAAGCCCACAGCTAAATGGACCTGCAAGGTAGCTTATTGCTATGTTTTAAAAAAGGAAGGAAGGAAGGAAGGAAGGAAGGAAGGAAGGAAGGAAGGAAGGAAGGAAGGAAGGAAAGAAGAGAATAAAGAAGAAGAGAGGAGAAGAGAGGGGAGGGGAGGGGAGGAGGGGAGAGAAAGAGAGGAGGGGAGGAGAGGAGGGGAGGGGAGAGGGGAGGAAACCAAAGGAAAGAAAAAAGCAAAGCAGAGAGAGAGCCTTCCAGGCCAGAATTTTACTTCAAACCCAGCCCTGATGACACACAGCACAGTCACATGGAGAGAAGGTGTTTGCAGCAAAGTCTCCTTGTCTCTTTTCATGCTAGAAATTGTTTTCTGCCTTTGTAAGAGAAACTACATGATTTACTGGGCACAAATTTCCCTTAAAATTGTTTTTATAAAGTAGGTCTGTACACTAAATTAACTGGAGGTGAAGGATGAATAGATAGGTGGTGCAGGGGCAAATCAGCCAGTGAAAACTTTCTCAAACTTGCTTCTACATGAACAGACACTTCTCAAAAGAAGACATGCAAATGGCTAACAGACACATGAAAAAATGTTCATCATCATTAGCCATCAGAAAAATCCAAACCAAAACCACATTGAGACACCACATTACACCAGTTAGAATGGCAAAAAGTGACAAGCAAGAAACTTCAAATGTTGGAGAGGTTGTGGAGAAAGGGGAACCCTCTTACACTGTTGGTGGGAATGCAAGTTGGTACAGCCACTTTGGAAAACAGTGTGGAGGTGCCTCAAAAAATTAAAAATAGAGCTACCCGATGACCCAGCAATTGCACTACTGGGTATTTACCCCAAAGACACAGATGTAGTGAAAAGGAGGGCCATATGCACCCCAATGTTCATAGCAGCAATGTCCACAATAGTCAAACTGTGGAAAGAGCCGAGATGCCCTTCAACAGATGAATGGATAAAGAAGATGTGGTCCATATATACAATGGAATATTACTCAGCCATCAGAAAGGATGAATACCCACCAATTGCATCGACATGGATGGGACTGGAGGAGATCATGCTAAGTGAAATAAGTCAAGCAGAGAAAGTCAATTATCATGTGGTTTCACTTATTTGTGGAACATAAGGAATAGCATGGAAGACATTAGGAGAAGGAAGGGAAAAATGAAGGGGGGGAAATCGAAGGGAGAGATGAACCATGAGAGACTATGGACTCCGAGAAACAATCTGAGGGTTTTAGAGGGGAGGGGGGTGGGAAGATGGGTTAGGCTGGTGATGGGTATCAAGGAGGGCATGTACTGCATGGAGCACTGGGTGTTATACGAAAACAATGAATCGTGGATCACTACATCAAAAACTGATTATGTATTGTATGGTGACTAACATAATATAATAAAATAAAATAAAATAAATCAAGGAATGGGAAAAAATCTTTATTATTGAAAAAAAGAAAATAACAAAATGTGTTGTGATGAGCACTGGGTGTTATATGCAACTAATGAATCACTGAACACTACATCAAAAACTAATGATGTACTATACAGTGGCTAACTGAACATAATAAAAAATAAGCACAATATTCAACTGTAATATTTTTTCAAGGTCATTATATAATAAAAGTGTTTTTCAGTTAAAAAAAGAAAATAACAAAACATCTTGTTTTGAATTCATACATTGTATGTAGGTCTAATCACATTCATGGAAAGACACCAGGTTTCAATAGGGGCAGCCAAGGTATCCAAGAGGCAGGAGATGTCCCTGATGTCCATCTTTAAATACTCCTTCCCAGAGGAACTGCGTGTGAATGAGAGAGAGAGAAATTTGGTGCCGAGATAGGGGAGGCAGTGCCAGTACATGTAGTGGAATAGAATAAAGAGAACTAAGCAACAGTGGTGAGAGGCTAGTGGAACACAGAATTAGGGTGAAAGGTACCTTAATGTATTTTTAAATAACCATTGTTTCAGAAGTAACTATAGTCAAATATCACACACCTAAATTGGAGACAAATACAAATCAGAGGGGAGAATTTTCAAAGGAATTCTATTTCAAACATTTCGCCTCTCTGAGCCTCAGTTTCTTTGTCTAAAAAAGTAGGGAAATTAGATATGAGTGCTTTAGGAACACTAGGGTTTTGCTGAGATCCTTCAAGGTCTTATTGGGAGAATGATAGGGAGGCTGAGTGGGTGAAGTCCTACCTCCCATTAACCAGAGCAGCTTTGTGTTTATTTAGTTCATTGAGATAAAGGAGGTCAGTTTTTATCATCTAAACTCCTCTGACACAGTTCTCTGAGCCTTCTTTGCTTTATCTTTCTGTGGTTCTAGTTCTAAGACCACTTGCTACAATAATGTGAGCAACATGATCCATAGAGACTTTAAGGCCAAGTAATGACAAGAAAAATTTGTAGTTATAATCTCTAATTGAGCAAATAAATTTCTACTAACATCATTTTCAGTAGCCTAAATGAATTTTCCTATACTTTCCCCATCTTGTTTATGTTATGGATTTACTTAAAAGATGTTTTCTTTATGGTGTTCACAACATAAACCTTTAGCCTTTTTAAGTTTTCTGATTTAGTTTACATTATAATATCTGAATGAGGGAGGTGACATAGTGTAAGTAGGAATGGAAAACCCATGGTACATGTACCACCACTGCCCCTTCCCATACTCATGGCAGACATTACTAGTCAATCACAGAACTCTTTCCTTCACTGAGTCTCAGTGAAGCCTTAGAATTTTTTTCAACATAGCATTAGACAGATACTACCAAGGGAATCAGAGTTGGCACTTGAGGTGACAACGCTAAAGTAGAACTGGCTTTGGATTCACACAGTTCCCTGTTCAAGTCCTAATTCTGCCATTACCTGTGTGGTATTAGAAATCTAAGTTTCCTCAGCTTCAAACTTGGGAATAATCATTATTTTATGGAATTGTTTTGATTATTATCATTATTATAGATGCAAAGAGCCTCTATGTATAAGCGCTTGATAAATCATGGATATTATGATTCCATTTGAAAAGAAGCTACAATTGCTTCAGTTTTTGTTCTTCATTGTGCCCTTATTGCTGTAAAGAAGACCTTTTGGGTGGACTAGAAAGCAGCATTTCTGTTGTTTCCTTCTGCTCAAACATCACCTCTTGGTCCTTAGGAAAATGTTTTTTTTTTAATCTTTAGTTGCTGTGAAAACAAGAGTTAGGTTTCTCAAGGTCTTGATTGGCAACATAAATATCTTATTACTGTAATTTCTAGCACAAAACATATTCAGCAGTCATCCCAATTATGGCCAAGTAATCTAGACAAGATAATATTTAGAGACTGAATAATATATATCTCAAAGTTTCAGCTGGTCATATATTTATGTGTCTATGTCTATGTACGTATATGTATGTATATGTATGTGTATGTCTATGTCTATGTCTGTGTCTATGTATGTTACTTTATAGAAGAAAGTTTTTTTCTTCTTTCTTTTTCTTTTTTTAAATTTTATTGTTATGTTAGTCACCATACAGTACATCATTAGGTTTTGATGTAGTGTTCCATGATTCATTGTTTGTGTATAACACCCAGTGCTCCATTCAATACGTGCCTTCCTCAATACCCATCACTGGGCTAACCTGTCTCCCCACCCTCCTCTCCTCTAAAACCCTCAGTTTGTTTCTCAGAGTCCATCATATCTCATGGTTCATCTCTCCCTTCGATTTCCCCCCCTTCATTTTTCCCTTCCTTCTCCTAATGTCCTCCATGCTATACCTTATGTTCCACAAATAAGTGAAACCACATGATAATTGACTTTCTCTGCTTGACTTATTTCACTTAGCATGATCTCCTCCAGTCCCATCCATGTCGATGCAAATGGTAGGTATTCATCCTTTCTGATGGCTGAGTAATATTCCATTGTATATATGGACCACATCTTCTTTATCCATTCATCTGTTGAAGGGCATCTTGGCTCTTTCCACAGTTTGACTATTGTGGACATTGCTGCTATGAACATTGGGGTGCATATGGCCCTCCTTTTCACTACATCTGTGTCTTTGGGGTAAATACCCAGTAGTGCAATTGCTGGGTCATCGGGTAGCTCTATTTTTAATTTTTTGAGGCACCTCCACACTGTTTTCCAAAGTGGCTGTACCAACTTGCATTCCCACCAACAGTGTAAGAGGGTTCCCCTTTCTCCACAACCTCTCCAACATTTGAAGTTTCTTGCTTGTCACTTTTTGCCATTCTAACTGGTGTAATGTGGTGTCTCAATGTGGTTTTGATTTGGATTTTTCTGATGGCTAATGATGATGAACATTTTTTCATGTGTCTGTTAGCCATTTGCATGTCTTCTTTTGAGAAGTGTCTGTTCATGTCTTCTGCCCAATTTTTTTTAAGATTTTATTTATTTATTTGACAGAGAGAGAGATAGTGAGAGCAGGAACACAAGCAGGTGGAGTGGGAGAGGGAGAAGCAGACTTCCTGCCGAGCAGGGAGCCCGATGTGGGACTCGATCCCAGGACCCTGGGATGATGACCTGAGCTGAAGGCAGATGCTTAACGACTGAGTCACCCAGGCGCCCTTCTTCTGCCCAATTTTTGAATTGATTATTTGTTTTTTGGGTGTTGAGTTTGAGAAGTTCTTTATAGATCTTGGATATCAGCCCTTTGTCTGCAATGTCATTTGCAAATTCTTCTCTCATTCTGTGGGTTGCCTCTTTGTTTTGTTCACTGTTTCCTTTGCTGTGCAGAAGCTTTTTATCTTGATGAAGTCCCAAAAGTTCATTTTTGCTTTTGTTTCACTAGCCTTTGGAGATGTATCTTGAAAGAAGTTGCTGTGGACTATGTCAAAGAGGTTACTGCCTATGTTCTCCTCTAGGATTTGGATGGATTCCTGTCTCACATTGAAGTCTTTCATCCATTTTGAGTTTATCTTTGTGAATGGTATTAGAGAATGGTCGAGTTTCATTTTTCTGCATATAGCTGTCCAATTTTCCCAGCACCATTTATTGAAGAGACTGTCTTTTTTCCATTGCATTTTCTTTCCTGCTTTGTTAAAGATTATTTGACCATAGAGTTGAGGGTCCATATCTGGGCTCTTTATTCTGTTCCATTGGTCTATATGTCTGTTTTTGTGCCAGTACCATGCTGTCTTGGTGATCACAGCTTTGTAATATAGCTTGAAATCAGGCAATGTGATGCCCCCAGCTTTGTTTTTCTTTTTCAACATTTCCTTGGCAATTTGGGGTCTTTTCTGATTCCATACAAATTTCAGGATTGTTTGTTCCAGCACTTTGAAAAATGTCATTGGAATTTTGATCGGGATGGCTCTGAAGGTATAGATTGCTCTGGGTAACATAGACATTTTAACAATGTTTATTCTTCTGATCCATAAGCATGGAATATTTTTCCATCTTTTTGTGTCTTCTTCAATTTCTTTTATGAGTGTTCTGTAGTTCCTAGAGTATAGATCTTTTGCCTCTTTGGTTAGGTTTATTCTGAGGTATCTTACGGTTTTTGGTGCTATTGTAAATGGAATCGTTTCTTTAGTTTCTCTTTCTACAGTTGCGTTGTTAGTGTATAAGAAAGCAACTGATTTCTGTGCATTGATTTTGTATCCTGCCACATTACTGAAATGCTATATGAGTTCTAGTAATTTGGGGGTGGGGTCTTTTGGGTTTTCCGCGTAAAGTATCATGTCATCTGTGAAAAGAGAGAGTTTGACCTCTTCTTTGCCAATTTGAATACCTTTTATTTCTTTTTGTCGTCTGATTGCTGTTGCTAGGACTTCTAGTACTATGTTGAACAATAGTGGCAAGAGCGGGCATCCTTGACGTGTTCCTGATCTTAAGGGAAAGGCTCTCAGCTTTTCCCCATTGAGGATGATATTTGCTGTGGGTTTTTCATAGATGGATTTTATGAACTTGAAGAATGTTCCCTCTATCCCTATACTCTGAAGAGTTTTAATCAGGAAAGGATGCTATATTTTGTCAAATGCTTTTTGTGCATCAACTGAGAGGACCATATGGTTCTTCTCTCTCCTCTTATTAATGTGTTCTACCACATTGATTGATTTGCGAATGTTGAGCCACCCTTGCATGCTGGAAATAAATCCCACTTGGCCCATGGTGGATGATCCTTTTAATGTATTGTTGGATCCTATTAGCTAGGATTTTGTTGAGGATTTTGGAACCCATATTCACCAGGGATATCGGTCTGAAATTCTCCTTTTTGTTGGGGTCTTTGCCTGGTTTGGGGATTAAGGTAATGCTGGCCTCATACAATGAGTCCGGAAGCTTTCCTTCTGTTTCTATTTTTTGAAACAGCTTCAGGAGAATATGTATTATATCTTCTTTGAATGTTTGGTAGAATTCCCCCAGGAATCTATCAGGCCCTGGACTCCTGTTTTTTGGGAGGTTTTTGATCACTGCTTCAATCTCATTACTGGTTATTGTCCTATTCAAGTTGTCAATTTCTTCCTGTTTCAGTCTTAGCAGTTTATAGGTTTCCAGGAAGGCATTCATTTCATCCAGATTGCTCAGTTTATTGGCATATAGTTGTTGATAATAATTTCTAATAATTGTTTCTATCTCCTTGGTGTTAGTCATAATCTCTCGCCTTTCATTCATAATTTTATTAATTTAGGTCCTATCTCTTTTCTTTTAGATAAGTCTGGCCAATGGTTTATCGATCTTATTAATTCTTTCAAAGAACCAGCTTCTAGTTTCATTGATCTGATCTACTGTGTTTCTGGTTTGTAATTCATTGATCTCTGCTCTAATCTTATTTCTCTTCTAATGCATGGCTTAGGCATCGTTTGTTGCTTTTTCTCTTGTTTTTTAAGGTGTATAGTTAGTTGGTGAATTTGGGATTTTTCCATTTTTTTGAGTGAGGCTTGGATGGCTATGTATTTCCCCCTTAGGACCACCTTTGCTGTATCCCATAGGTTTTGGACTGATGTGTTTTCATTCTGACTGGTTTCCATGAATTGTTTAAGTTCTTCTTTGATTTCCTGGTTGACCCAAACATTTTTGAGCAGAATGGTCTTTAGCTTCCAAGTGTTTGAATTTCTCCCAAATTTTTTCATGTGATTGAGTTCCAGTTTTAAAGCATTATGGTCTGAGAATATGCAGGGAATAATCTCAATCTTTTGGTATTGGTTGAGACCTGATCTGTAATCCAGTATGTGGTCTATTCTGGAGTAAGTTCCATGTGCACTCGAGAAGAATGAGTATTCTGTTGTTTTAGGGTGAAATGTTCTGTATATATCTATGAGGTCCATCTGGTCCAGTGTGTCATTCAAAGTTCTTGTTTCTTTGTTGATTTTCTGCTTAGATGATCTGTCTATTGTTGAGAGTGGAGTATTGAAGTCTCCTACAATTAACGTATTGTTATCAATATGACTCTTATTTTGGTTAACAGGTGGCTTATGTAGATGGCTGCTCCCATGTTGGGAGCATAGATATTTACAATTGTTAGATCTTCTTGTTGGATAGACCCTTTAAGAATGATATAGTGTCCTTCTGGGTCTCTAACTACAGACTTTAGCTTAAAATCTAATTTGTCTGATATAAGAATTGCTACCCCAGCTTTCTTTTGAGGTCCGCTGGCGTGGAAGATGGATCTCCATCCCTTCATTTTCAGTCTGGGTGTATCTTTAGGTTCAAAAGGAGTGTCTTGTACCCAGCATATGGATGGGTCCTGTCTTTTTATCCAATCTGCAACCCTGTGCCGTTTTATGGGAGCATTTAGGCCATTCAGGTTGAGAATGATTATTGAAAGATATGAATTTATTGTCATCATGTTGCCTGTGAAGACCTTGTTTTTATAGATTGTCCCTGTAAATTTCTGTTGTAGATCACTCTTGGGGTCTTTCTCCTTTTATAGAATCCCCTTAATATTTCTTGCAGGGCCGGCTTAGTGGTCACATATTCTTTCAGTTTCTGCCAGTCTTGGAAGCTCTTCATCTCTCCATCCATTCTGAATGACAGCCTTGCCAGATGAAGTATTCTGGTCTGCATGTTCTTCTCGTTTAGTACCCTGAATATGTCTTGCCAGGCCTTTCTGGTTTGCCAGGTCTCTGTGGATAGGTCTGACGTTATTCTGATGTTCCTCCCTCTGCACATAAGGAATCTCTTCCCCCTAACTGCCCTTAAGATGGTTTCCTTGGTTCTAAGATTTGCGAGTTTGACTATTACATGCCGGGGTGTTGGCCTGTTTTCCTTGATCTTGGGAGGGGTCTTCTCTGCCTCTAGGACACGAATGTTTGTTTCATTCCCCAGATTAAGGAAGTTCTTTGCTACAATTTCCTCAAATATATCTTCTAGTCCTCTCTCTCTCTCCACCCCCTCAGGGATTCCAATAATTCTGACATTGGAACATTTCATGATGTCACTTATTTCTCTGATTCTATTTTCATGGATTCTGAGTTGTTTTTCCCTGGCCTCCTCTTTTCCTTTTTTATCTATTAAATGGTCTTCCAGGTCACTAATTCATTCTTCTGTCTCACTTACCCTGGTTGTTAGATTATCTAGATTAGATTGGATCTCATTGATAGCATTTTTAAGTTCTGCCAACTCAGTTTTCATTTCTGCCCTTAGAGACTCTATGTTGCTATTAATCAATTTCTATGTTCTAGCTATTGTCTTCACAATTGCTAGCCTGAATTCCTTCTCCAACATCTTGGTTATATCTGAATCCATTTGTAAGTCAGTGGCATAAGTCATAATCTCTGAGTCTTTCCTATTTTGGGGGTTCCTCCTCCTAGTCATTCTGTTGAGGGGTGGTTGAGGGAATGTATAGAATCCAAATTATTGACCACAACCCAAGCAAGATGCACCTGTTTTCTTGGGCCCTTAGGGTTGCTAACCTCTTGTCTCCCAACCTGTCTTCTGGGAGAGGGGCCTGCCGCACTGTTACTCAGGCAATGCTGTTTGGGCAGAGTTGCCCTGCCCCTGTGGTGGGGGATGGGCTCAGTGAAAACCAGTTTTTTGGGGCTTTTGTTCTCTGGTGGCTTTCCCTGGCAGCTTTCCCTGTCTCTTCCAAGAGTCAGAGCAGAAGAGAATGTTTCCAACCCTCTGCCTCAGAGCAAAGAGATTGCAGTCTGTTCTTCAGTGAGCTCTCCAGGCCACACTATCTCCGTTTCTGTCTGTGCTGCTGTAAACTGCTGTCCTGGGTTGTGCGCCCCTCTGCAGCACTCCCAGTCCTCACCTTCAGCCTCCCCCAGTTCACTTGGAACCCAGCTGCTGAGGGATTCCATCTGGGGAGCTGCCCTAAAGTCCTTTCCCCACTGCTACCAGTCTGCAAGTCTGTGCCCTGTCACCAGTGTGGGAGGCTATTGCTCACCGATGGTGTCGGATTCGGATGGCCAGGCTCCCTTCCCCTGCCATTTATCCTCTGATACCTGCCCGAGGAATCATGGCTCCCCCTTCGTACCTCAAAACCAACTGCCTGCAATATTCTGTTTGTAGAGATCCAGATATATCTTCTTACATCTCAGGCTGATTTTGTGGGTGTTCAGAGTGGTCTGGTAGATATCCAGCTCAATTCCAGGACTGGCTGGAATAGGGTCCCCTACTCCTCTGCCATCTTTCCCATTTTGTTAGTTTCATTGACACTTATGATGCTGTCTTCCCATGTATGGATTAATATAAAATAGCAAAATTCTCTTAGGAATTTCATTTTAGTTTTGATTCTGCCTATATATTTTGTTTTGAAGAAGATCATTTTAAGTTTATCTAGTGCAGTTTAAAACTAAAAGGAAAGTGTTAAATGTCACTGTATAAAAACCATGAAATAGACCAAGTCAGACCCAGAGCTGCGAGAGGTCAAAAGATAAATACCACCAAATACTGGTCACTTTTTATAAATTGCTGCTTTCCCCCACTAGAAAGCTAAAACTGAGGAAAGTTATCGGCCATGCCATTGACATTATCTTGGTATCATTTGTTTATTTGCTAAAGTAAACATATTTGTAACAAGTTTAAACACCTTTTCCCACTGTCCTGTGTCACTAAGTGGTGATAGGAAAGCAAAACTTTAAATTAAACAATCTGCCTTTCCCCAGTTGACATAAGGATAAATCATGTCAGATACTCATATTCCCTAGCTCCTTGTATCTTGACCTGGTTCCTAATTTAGCAGATTATTAAGGTCAAAGTACCAAAATATCATTTCTTAAAAAAGACTGTTTGTACTTAGTTAGAGGTCATGGTTTCACAATGAGCCATGTCTACTGAGAAGGACTCCTTATATTTGTTTGAAAAGAGCAGGTTTTTCTTTTCCAACATAAATATGCAAGCATAAGGCTGTTTCCTTTCCCAGGTCCATGGGCGTGTGTATGGGCTCTGTCTGACCAGCATCCCTGTGGTGAGCTTGGCATTCCACATGGAGTGACGAGACAGCTGGATTACTAACTAAGCTTCTGAAGTGCACTGGGATCAAAGTCGGCCTCACCACAAGGCAAGCAGGAGGGATTATTTTCGGCCAGGCTGGAGGAGAATTGAGGTCTGTGGTACACACACACACACACACACACACACACACACACACACACACACAAAGCAAGGATTTTACTGCTTCATGAGACAAATGGAAAAAAAATATGTTCTGGTTAAGAGTAAAGAATTTGGTGTCAGAAGACCTGGTTGGGCTTATGTCCCAGCTCTGTCTCTTACCAGCTGCATCACCTTTGACAACTTACTTAACATCTCCAAACCTCAGTTTCCACAACGTAAAAAAAACAAGGATAATAATAGTACTGCCCTTCTAGAATTCTTGTGAAACATAATCAAGACAATACTTCTAAAGTGCTTAGCAGATTGACTATCTCAGAAAAACCACTCCATGAAATCAGTCAGCAATACTGATTAAAAATATTCCAGGTTGCCCTGATCTATAAACAGCCATGGCCATCATCTTCAGCCTTACAGTCCTTTGTGGCTACAGCTGATGTTCACACACGTCGGCCCCAATGGGTGCTCCACCCTGATCCAATTCTCTCTGCTCAGACACTTGGTGCTCCAGGGAGGTTGGATGTGAAGTGAACCTCACACCTCAACACTAGGGATATTCTTAAGAGTGTGCTTCTAAGGAGGTTGACAACCTAACCCAAATACTTATAATATTTATAATGTTTCTTTTTTTTAACATTTTTTATTTAAATTCAATTAATTAACATATAATGTATTATTGGTTTCAGAGGTGCAGGCCTATGATTCATCAGTCTTATATAATACCCAGTGCTTTTATCAGAATAAAATAGACTCCAAATTTCCAATAGATGACTTCAAAATGAATTGGGATGTAACCTGTTTGCCAGTTAAAACTTTATGTCTTTAGTAGGACCAACAGCAGCTTTATTGTGTCAGCATCTCTATTAAGTTTATTCTAACAACTAAATAAAGTTCCTTAAACTGTAATGAATGCATTTTATGAAAGCCTGTTATTATTAGTAGTAGAAATAAAGTAGATTTATTGGGTGATAAGTATTTACAACAAAACAAGCACTTGATACATATTATCTAATTTGATCTTCACAATATCCTATGAGGTAGGTTCTATGGTTATGCCCTAGTCACAGGTGAGAAAACTGAGACTTAGAGCACTTAAGAAACAATTCCAAGGTTGCTTATACATAAATAGAAGAACCTAATGACTCTGAAGCCCAAGATTTTGACCACTACGCTATACAGTCTGTCTCCATATGATGGGGAAGTAAGGAAACAGTTTCACCCAAGACCAGAGCTACAAAGAGATCATATTCTTTCAAGGCAAAGTCTGCACTATGTATTAAATAGTATGAAGAGATTCTACTGTACTTATCATTTTAAAACCAAACATAAGCATGCATTTCCTTACTATATTGAATTTGTATTACAGAAAATCAATAAATCGCCCCAAGATCCCAAATAGCATGATCTCTCATCAATCATTTGGGTGTCAACTGTTTCATCTGTGAAACTCTAAAAAGAAATGTCTTCTTAATCCCCAAATTATAATATTAGCACTGCTAGTTCACCTTCCTCTGAAGCATGAGAGATTAGTTGGAACTAGGATGATGAAATGCCAAGTGGTTTGATGCGACCCATCCTTTCTGAACATCTTAAAACAGGCTTTCAGGCTAAACTCTTGGCTGAGTTATATGGCTTTAATATGACTTAAATGACAACACAGAAGCATATGAGCTCAATGTTTGCAATGACTTTGCTTCCTTGTCAAGCTGCAGTTGGATAACTCACCCCAACAAATTCCCTAAGAAATTCCTGAGAAGCCTGGACATCTGGGTTAGACAGTTCAATGAAATTTCCAATCATACTCTCTTCTGTAGCAGGTACTTCTTGGTAGAAAAGTTTGCTCTGGCATAAAACTGCATCTCACCATTGATGACTTGTTAATGCATACAATTTCACTGCAAATGAAATATTATTAATATTTATTAATATTAATATGACAGAACAAATTAAATCTTATCATATATTGAATTGCCTCTTAAAAGCCTCTGAATTTGTGCTGTGGAGGAAAGGCATAGTCAGAAGATCTGGGTTTGAGTTCTGGTTCAGTGACTTACTCATTATGGAACCTTAGGAAAACTTCTTAACCCCTCCGATCTTCAGGTATCTCATGCATAGTGGCATTTTCATGACTTACTAACTCTATAGTTTAATGAAACTTTAGCTTATTACTGTATTTTTTAAAAGTTTAACAGCGGGCGCCTGGGTGGCTCAGTTGGTTAAGCGACTGCCTTCGGCTCAGGTCATGATCCTGGAGTCCCTGGATCAAGTCCCACATCGGGCTCCCTGCTCGGCAGGGAGTCTGCTTCTCCCTCTGACCCTCCCCCCTCTCATGTGCTCTCTCTCATTCTCTCTCTCTCAAATAAATAAATAAAATCTTTAAAAAAAAAAGTTTAACAGCATTTGCTATCCTAGAATGAAGAATGTCACAAGTTTTATCTTTGAGTTCCAAAGTCTTATGAGAATTTAATCATTAGTCCTTACTTCTAATCACAAGGTACATTCAGGGTAGCTATTTTTTTTCACCAATTTTTCAAGCAACTCATACTGAACTATCTCTTTGTACCAACATTACAGAAGATGTGCTTGAGCTCTTTCTTCTGAAAATAAAATAATAAAAAAGATAAAAAGATTTATTGTGCAACTATCTATGCCAGGTAGTGTGTTACGCACATTCACATATACTATGTCACTTCATCATTTAAGAAACCATATGAGATATTATTTTAAGACATTTATTTTTAGAAAAATATATATTCTAATTTCTGAAGAGTAAATGTGGATGCATGTGAGTTTTTTGTAGATGAAAATGCACCTCTTCAGATATAAAATATTTTCATTAGAGGACATTCAGGAAGAAATGATAGAGAGTGGATGAAAGGAAGGAATTTCTGTTTCAAGACTGTAGGCTGAGTACATGCATTTGTCTTCCTTCTTTCCCCATATTCCCCCAAATTGTTTTAATAAACTCTACACATAACAGTGAAGAAAATGAGAGGGGAGCCATTGATGGATTCATGATTTCAACAAATGTCTGGAAGACAAAGAGCAGATGGAACAAAGCTAAAAGATTTTGCAGCCTTGGATAGAGGCAAATGGAAATAAGAGTTAATAAAAAATCTCTTTACAAGCCAACCAGGGAGAAGACAAATGCACCCTCCCAAGAGCAACAGGCAGCACAGCTATAATCCTGGGTGGGGGAGGGTCTTCTCTAAAAAAATTTTTTTTTAACTTAATTAATTGCCTAAGGAGACCTAAAGTAGTTAGTGTTAGAATCCTAGAATACTACTCATTTTACCATATAGATGACTCCAAGCATCTCATCTGCTCACACAGATCAGACTATGGTAAGATCTACCTGCACATGTACAGCTCCTTGTCATCTTTTCTATTCAGGGGAGACATATTTAACAGAGGAAACCTTCCCCATTACCTAGAATCATTGAACCTGTCCTTTATCCCTAACTATGGATAAAAAATGATTTCCAAACACATGGGGGTAAAACAGCAGTCTGAAAATAAAAGATAGAGATAAACTATTAGAAATGACCCCAAACGAAATAGAAATAGTTCAGGAAATGGACAAGAATTTAAAACAAAACTAAACAGAAAAATATATCCTTGGAGAGATACGAGAACTGGTGCATCCATAAATAAAAAATAAGATGCCAAGAAAATGATAATTCAAAGAATAACAAAGAATTCTTAGAAATTAAAGTTTTGATTGCCAAAAACTTTGGAATAGAACATTGAATAAATGTGTCAGCACATAATAAAAAGACAGATATGAAAAACTGAGGTAAATAGATTAGAGTTATAAAGACTTAATTCAGGAGGTCCAAACATCAAGCCAATTAGGATTCTCAATAACAGAGAAATGGAAGGAAGAAAATTATTAAAGAAATAATAGAAGAAAATTCCCCAGAGCTGAAAGTGATTGTAGGGTCCAACAGGTACTGAGCAGCATGGATTTAAAATAATAATAATAATAATAATAATTAAGTAAAAGCCACATTTACACAAATCCTTAGGAAATTTCAAAACACAAAGAGTAAGAATCCTAGAAGTAGAAGATCCTAAAGTTATTTAGAAGGAAAAAGGTGATTGACCCTCAAGGAGGGTTGCCAGATTTAGCAAATAAAAATATGAGACAGGCAATTAGTTTTGAATTTCATATAAACAATAAAAATTTCTTAGTATATGTATACTTGAAATGTTGTATATTGCACAGGGCATACTTAAAAAAATATTTGTTGATCCTCTTAAATTCAAATTTATCTGGAGTTTTATATTTTATCTGGCAACTATATTCAAAAGACTAGAATCAGGCTTATAACTTAGATCTCATCAGAGCACTGGGTGTTATATGCAACTAATGAATCACTGAATACTACATCAAAACTAATGATGTACTATACGGTGGCTAACTGAACATAAGAAAGAAAGAAAGAAAGAAAGAAAGAAAGAAAGAAAGAAAGAAAGA
>NC_058408.1:55926836-56004229 GCF_002201575.2 Neomonachus schauinslandi
AGAAAGAAAGAAAGAAAGAAAGAAAGAAAGAAAGAAAGAAAGAAAGATTAGAAAACAGGGGCACCTGGCTAGCTCAGTCAGTAGCATGTGACTCTTGATCTGGGAATTGTGAGCTCAAGCCCCATATTGGGTGTAGAGATTCCTTAAAAATAAAACCTTTAAGAAAAAAACAAACACTAGAAAACAAAGAAGCAATGCCATCAATATTCTGAGAGAAAATTATTTTGAACCTAAAACTTAATACCCAGTCAAACTGTGAAAGAATATTTAC
This sequence comes from Neomonachus schauinslandi, assembly GCF_002201575.2. Taxonomy (NCBI): domain Eukaryota; kingdom Metazoa; phylum Chordata; class Mammalia; order Carnivora; family Phocidae; genus Neomonachus; species Neomonachus schauinslandi. Next base: position 55,927,108 of record NC_058408.1, read on the forward strand.
CTACCATGGATTCATTCTTCAGAAGTTTCTTGAAGCTATATTCCAAACCAATGAGGGTTAAAATCAAGAGAAGATATGTGTCAAAAGATAATGAAATTAACCCAGGAATCCAATGAAAAGAAATCCCAAAATGACAGATACTTATCATATCTAGAAAGAAATCAGTCTTTATTACAACAGAAACTATAGGCTCTAGAAACATAAGTTCATCCAGAAGTAGAATGAATTGGATTCTAGGCAATAGAATAAGTAAGAATCAAAGAGACATTAGTGATATTCTAAATAAGATATATATTTTTTTTATCTCAACCATCACAAATAAAAGACAGGTGAAAGCTCCAAGCAAAATACATAACAGTACAAAAATGTTATGATCAAGATATAAAGCAAATCAAAATAGACATAATTTTCAGTAGAAAGAGTATAAGAAAAGAGAATCTATTTAACCTTAACTAGAATCATTTTTCATCAGGTAACACCACAGTTGTGAAATTGGACTACTGCACTGCTTGGCTCTTGATTGAATAACAATTACATAGTCCCAAATTTTGATTCTAAAAGTTGAAAATCCAAAAAACACCACTTATAATGTTTCATCATAATACATTCCATCTATGGAGTTACACCAGTATTTTCCAACTCAAAGACATTGGAGCCAATTTTTGGACCCTTGAATGGTCCTGAGTTTCCTGAAAGGGATATAAGAATCAGTTCCAATGTACATTTTCTAGAGACTAACAATATTATATACTATAGCTCCATATATATTAACTGTTATAGATTGTTTTTTAATACAAATCTTTTAAAAGTATTAAATATATAGATTTTTTTGCCATTTTATACACATATTAACAACTGACTGAGAAAATACATTAAAAGGAGATTCCTCAGGTTCAAAACATTGGGAACCACTACCCTACACCAATCTCTCTCCCCTAGCACTTAGTATTGTGTAAACAGCAGGTGGCTCAATAAATTCTACAGGGATGACAAAAATCAAGCATAGCCATCCCAATAACACATGAGTGCTCCAAATTCTTCTATGTGTCTCAGAAAACCAAGCTAGGAAATCACAGCTCATAGAGTCTTCCCCAAGTTGCATGCTGCCCAGGATCACAAGCAAGCCACAGGCCAGTACTCTCGTTGATCCAACCAAAGCAGCAAAGCAGCCACACTCATCATCACCTGCTTAAGTCAACTAGTTGGTGAAGTCTATTAAAACTCTTAATCTGGAAATGGGAATGGTCCATTATGCCAGCAACATTTAGACCACAAGTGAATGCCAAGCCCAGCAGGGGTCAGACTCAATAGGTAGGTTTTTATGGTTATGGGCTTGAGTTCTCATTTTCACCTAATTGACAGGAGCATTTCACTAAAACGATATATGAGGTGTCATGTTGAGCCCCAGGTTCTCCTCTCTTGATAACTCCCGCAATGGTGCAAGTTGACTCAGATAAGGTAATCAGTCATCAGCCTGTGCCTTTTTATTATAGAAATACATAAGCTCATTCTTATAGGACTGCAATGTCTCTGTGAAATTTGGGGTAGTCTAAGACAGAGTTCTTGATAGAGTTCTAGTCGTTCTTCATATAATATGGTACTTATATCTTGTCCTACATTATGGGCTGAACTCCCAAGACCCTTGCAATGGTTTACTTGTTACAAAAAAGGGAAAGTAGAACACAAGTTGATTTGCCCTAAAGAAGAATTTGGATCTTGTGAACTCTCTAAGGAAAATTTTGTTAAAAGCTAAGCACTTATGTCTGCTGAGTATCTTCTTGTCTTTTTGTTTCCTTTTTTGTATTTCTAAATGGTTGGTTGAGGTTATTTTACACTTTATTCCAGATGTTAAAACTGTTTGTCAACTGAAAATTGATCTGAGAGGATAAGTAGGTTAAGTTTAGACATTTAGTTTGAAATGATTTGAGATAGGATATTAGATCATGTTAGCCTTTTATTTATTATTAAAAAAAAAAAAGCCCAATTAGGAGATGGCTTCATGAAGGGTAAGACCTTCCATAAAAGAGATTTGCAAATGAGCACTTCCCAATTTAGCCATTAAAGAATTAATGGTAAAAATGGAAAGAAGGATGGAAGGAAGGAAGGAAGGAAAGAAGGCAGGAAGGGAGGGAGAAAGTATCTAGGTACCATGGAATATTACTCAACCATAAAGAAGAAGGAAGTCCTGTCATTTATGACATCATAGATGGACCCTGAGGGCATTATGCTAAGTGATATAAGTTAGACAGGGAAAGATAAACACCTTATATGTGGAATCATAAAAAAAGTGAACTCATTTCTATTTTTTTCACTAGCAGGGGAGAGTGGGAAGTAAGACTTTATCAGTGTTTCTGGTGGAATACAAAGGTCTGGTGTGTCAGAATACTAGAATACTTGTCATTATCAAGTCTTGAAATTGCCCTGAGGGGCCCTCTAAGTTTGATTTGCTCCCTGAATGCTTTAGATGTCTGGTGTTTTTTATCTCTAAAATAATGCACTACCTACCCTAAAAGTTTTAGAGGGCTTCTTCTTTTTCAGCTGAGGGCTAATTCAGTGGTTCCTAATTCTTTCCAGGTTTGAACACAAATGAGGTGACCAAAGGGAGGGCAGGAGGAACAGCACACTTTCCTCACTTCGGCAAGGATCTGCCACCCCATGCCACATTCCCTACCCACTTGGCTGAACGTCTTCCCAACTCTCTATTCCTACTTGAGCATTCTACCTCACCTATTATCAAATTTTAGAAGTCTAGACGTCAGGCCAAGATAGTAGGGACAGATTTCTCATGGTGAGATTTGCATTGGAAGAGTCAGACACTGATTCAGCAGTCACCCATATGTCCTGTGCACCTCTGCTGCATCCTGTGGGGGTCTCTATCACTCTACTTCTACATTTCACAAAAAATCTCTGTGTGGGTCTCTCTCCTACACTGAATTATTCAGGATAAGCCTGTATCTTACTTGTCTTTGCAACCCAACACTTACCATTATGCTTAACACATAGTAGGCCTCTTTCCACAGACTAAATGAATATTATCTCACTTTTTGTTCTTTTAATAGCATACAAGTTCAACAAAGTAGAGAGTGGCTAGAGGGAAAAGCTGGCATAAGTGACACAAGTTACACTTTTCATATAGTTTATATCTATTCTCCTAATTAGGCATACCCATATAATAAAAAAATAGTAACTACCATTGATCCAACATGGATGTATGCACTACTTATGCTTAGTGTTCATATCTAACAGAATAGGTAAGATAGATGTTATTATCTATGGAAGAACACAAGACAACAAGAGGTTACCTAAATTACCTAAGATCAAGTAGCTTGTGAGGACACAACTGGAACTTAACCCAGGTCTATTTAAATCCAAAACCTATATCTCATCCTTCTCATGCCATGTGTGGATCTAAAAGCCTGCTATATAAAAAAGGAAGTTATCTGGTTCTCCATTTCTTTAAAGTAAAATAATCTTGCAGTATCTCCATTGCAAAAGTAACAGCAAATGGGGGAGGAGCAAGATGGTAGAGGAGTAGGACACCTAAATTTTCTCTGGTCCCAGGAATTCAGCTAGATAGGAATCAAACCATTCTGAACACCTATGAACTCAACAGGAGATCGAAGAAAAGAATAGCAGCAACTCTCTGAACAGAAAAGCGACCACTTTCTGGAAGGTAGGACATGCGGAGAAGTGAATCCGAGGTGATATTCGGGAAGATAGATGGTGGGGGAGGGGGCCTCCATCAGCCGCTACCAGGAAGTGATAGAGCAGCAGAGCACAAAATCGGAACTTTTAGAAGTTGGCTCTGCTGAGGGACGTTGCTCCAGTGGCTAAGCAGGGGGTGGAACCCTCACTGGGACAGTGTGGTCTCAGGGCCCTTGGGGTCACAGAAAGGCCGGGGGTGCCTGAGTGTGGCAGAGCTTCCAGGTATCAGAGCAGGGAAGCCAGCTGCAAAAACGAAGCCGAGGAGTGGGCTCTCAATTCGGACTTGCCATAAACCGTGATCCATGGCACAGTCGGGCCACTGCTCTTCCAGCAGGGACCCAACAAGTGGCAGATCTGGGGAGACTCCCCTTCCTCCCCTGGGAGGAGCAGCACGAGTGCACCACAGGAATCTGCTGGGGTTGGAGACTCTACACAGGGTCATGTGCCAGAGATAGAAACGCTTGGTCACAGGCCAGATGAGCATGGAGTGCGGCCGGAGACCAGGGAGATGGGAGTGACTGCTTTTCTCCAGGGGCTCACTGAGGAGTGGGGCCCTGAGTTCTTGGCTCCTCCAGGGCGGAGATTGGGAGGCCTCCATTTTCACTCTCCTCCTCCAACACTGTAAGGAAAGCTTGCAGGGAACAAAAGATCCCAAGAGGAAACCCGAGCAGATTACTTAGCCCAGACCCAGCAAGGGCGGGGCAATTCTGTCTCCAGCAAAGACATTTGAGAACCATGGCAACAGGCCCCTCCCCCAGAAGATCAGCAAGAACAGCCAGCCAAGACCAAGTTTACTGATCAATGAGAACGGCAGAACTCCAGCGCTATGGGAATACTGCACATAGAATTCATTGCTTTTGTCCCATGATTCTTTAGTCTTTCCAAGTTAAATTTTTTTTAACTTTTTAAAAAAATTTTTCTTTTTCCCTTTTTCAACCAACATCTTATCAATCCCTTTTTAAAAAAACATTTTATTTTTCATTTTTAGAGTCATATTCTATCCCTTCATAGTAGTTACCCTTATTTTTGGTATATATATATATATAAGTTGTTCTCTCTTTAAAATTTTGGGATACAGTTTCTTCTAACAGACCAAAATATACCCTAAATCTCTAGTGTATGGCTTTATTCTAGTCTCCCACCTGATCACATTCTCTCCCTTTTTTTTTAAATTCCTCTTCTTTCTTTTTTTAACCAACTTATCAATTCCTTTTATAAAATATTTTATAATTTTCATCTTTACAGTCATATTCCATCCCTTCATCGTATTTACCCATATTTTTGAACATATATGTTTTTCTTTCTTTAAAATTTGGGAGGCACTTTCTTCTAAGAGACCAAAATAGGCCCAAAATCTAGTGTGTGGCACTAATCTATGCAACAGCCTGATCATATTTGATCATATTCTGGTTTTTGTTTGTTTGTTTGTTTGTTTTTATCTTTTTCTTTTTCTTTTTTCTTTCTTTCCCTTTCTTTTCTCCTGGTTTCAGGTCCCTTCTGATTTGTTTAGTGTATATTTTTCTGGGGTTGTTGTTACCCTGTTAGCATTTTGTTCTCTCATTCATCTAGTCTCCTCTGGACAAATGACAAGACGGAAAAAATCACCTCAACAAAAAGAACAAGAGGCAGTACTGACTGCCAGGGACCTAATCAATATGGACATTAGTAAGATGTCAGAACTAGAGTTCAGAATGATCATTTTAAAGATACTAGCTGGGCTTGGAGAAAGCATGGAAGATATTAGAGAAACTCTTTCTGGAAAAATAAAAGAACTAAAATCTAACCAAGTCAAAATCAAAAAAGCTATTAATGAGGTGCAATCAAAAAGGGAGGCTCTAACTGCTAGGATAAATGAGGCAGAAGAGAGAATCAGTGATATAGAAGACCAAATGATGGAAAATAAAGAAGCTGAGAAAAAGAGAGATAAACAACTACTGGATCACGAGGGCAGAATTCGAGAGATAAGTGATACCATAAGACAAAACAATATTAGAATATTTGGGATCCCAGAAGAAGAAGAGAGAGAGGCAGAAGGTATATTGGAGCAAATTATAGCAGAGAACTTCCCTATCAAAATCCAGAAGGCACAGAGAAGCCCCCCAAAATCAATAAAAATAGGTCAACACCCCGACATCTAATAGGAAAACTTAACGAGTCTCAGAGACAAAGAGAAAATCCTGAAAGCAGCTCAGGACAAGAGATCTGTAACCTACAATGCTGGAAACATTAGATTGACAACAGACCTAGCCACAGAGACCTGGCAGGCCAGAAAGGACTGGCATGATATATTCAGAGCACTCAGTGAGAAAAATATGCAGCCAAGAATACTATATCCAGCTAGGCTGTCACTGAAAATAAAAGGAGAGATAAATAGCTTCCAGGACAAACAAAAACTAAAGGAATTTGCAAACACAAAACCATCCCTACAAGAAATATTGAAAGGGGTCCTCTAAGCAAAGACAGAGCCTAAAAGCAACATAGACCAGAAAGGAACACAGACAATATACAGTAACAGTCACCTGATAGGCAATATAATGGCACTAAATTCATATCTTTCAATAGTTACCCTGAATGTAAATGGGCTAAATGCCCCAATCAAAAGACACAGGCTATCAGATTGGATAAAAAAAAGCAAGACCCATCAATATGCTGTCTGCAAGAGACTCATTTTAGACCCAAAGACACCTCCAGAATGAAAGTGAGGGGGTGGAAAACCATTTACCATGCTAATGGACACCAAAAGAAAGCTGGGGTGGCAATCCTTATATCAGACAAATTAAATTTTAAACCAAAGACTATAATAGGACATAAGGAAGGACACTATAGCCTACTTAAAGGGTCTCTCAAACAAGAAGATCTAACAACTGTAAATATCTATGCCCCTAACATGGGAGCAGCCAATTATATAAGGCAATTAATAACAAAAGCAAAGAAACACTTAGACAACAATAAATAATAGTGGGGGACTTTAACATACCCCTCACTGAAATGGACAGATCATCTAAGCCAAAGATCAACAAGGAAATAAAGACTTTAAATGACACACAGGGCCAAATGGACTTCACAGATATATTCAGAACATTCCATCCCAAAGCAACAGAATATACATTCTTTTCTAGTGCCCATAGAACATTCTCCAGAAGAGATCACAACCTAGGTCTCAAATCAGGTCTCAAATGGTACCAAAAGATTGGGATGAGTCCCTGCCTATTTTCAGACCACAATGCTTTGAAACTAGAACTCAATCACAAGAGGAAAGTCGGAAAGACCTCAAATACATGGAGGCTAAAGAACACCCTACTAAAGAATGAATTGGTCAACCAGGAAATTAAAGAAGAATTTAAAAAATTCATGGAAACCAATGCAAATGAAAACACAACAGTTGAAAATCTTTGGGATGCAGCAAAGGCAGTCCTAAGAGAAAAGTATATAGCAATACAAGCCTTTCTCAAGAAACAAGAAAGGTCTCAAGTACACAACCTAACCCTACACCTAAAGGAGCTGGAGAAGAACAGCAAATAAAACCTAAACCCAGCAGGAGAAGAGAAATAATAAAGATCAGAGCAGAAATCCATGAAATAGAAACCAAAAGAACAGTAGAACAGATCAACAAAACTAGGAGCTGGTTCTCTGAAAGAATTAATAAGATTGATAAACCCCTGGTCAGACTTATCAAAAAGAAAAGAGAAATGACCCAAATAAATCATGAATGAAAGAAGAGAGATCACAACCAACACCAAAGAAATACAAACAGTTATAAGAACATATTATGTGCAACTGTATGCCAGCAAATTAGATAATCTGGAAGAAATGGATGCATTCCTAGAGATGTATCAACTACCTAAACTGAACCAGGAAGAAATAGAAAACCTGAACAGACCTATAACCACTAAGGAAATTGAAGCAGTCATCACAAATCTCCCAACAAACTAGAGCCCAGGGCCAGATGGCTTCTCAGGGGAATTCTACCAAACATTTCAAGAAGAATTAATACCTATTCTTCTGAAACTGTTCCAAAAAATAGAAATGGAAGGAAAACTTCCAAACTTGTTTTATGAGACCATCATTACCTTGATCCCCAAACCAGACAAAGACCCCATCCAAAAGGAGAATTACAGGCCAATGTCCTTGATGAACATGGATGCAAAAATTCTCACCAAAATACTAGCCAACAGGATCCAACAGTACATTAAAAGGATTATTGACCACGACCAAGTGGGATTTATCCCTGGGCTGCAAGGTTGGTTCCACATCTGCAAATCAATCAATGTGATACAATACATTAACAAAAGAAAGACCAAGAACCATATGATCCTCTCAAGAGATGCAGAAAAAGCATTTGACAAAGTACAGCATCCTTTCTTGATCAAAACTCTTCAGAGTATAGGCATAGAGGGTACATACCTCAAGATCATAAAAGCCATCTATGAAAAACCCACAGCAAATATCATTCTCAATGGGGAAAAACTGAGAGCTTTCCCCCTAAGGTCAGGAACGCAGCAGGGATGTTCACTATCACCACTGCTATTCAACATAGTATTAGAAGTCCTAGCCACAGCAGTCAGACAACAAAAAGAAATAAAAGGCATCTGAATCGGCAAAGAAGAAGTCAAACTCTCACTCTTTGCAGATGATATGATACTTTATGTGGAAAATACAAAAGACTCTACTCCAAAACAGCTGGAACTCATACAGGAATTCAGTGAAGTGGCAGGATAGAAAATCAATGCACAGAAATCAGTGGCATTTCTATACCAACAACAAGATGAAGAAAGAGAAATTAAGGAGTCGATCCCATTTACAATTGCACCCAAAACCATAAGATACATAGGAGTAAATCTAACCAAAGAGGCAAAGAATCTGTAGTCAGAAAACTCATGAAAGAAATTGAAGAAGACACAAAGAAATGGAAAAACGTTCCATGCTCATGCATTGGAAGAACAAATATTGTGAAGATGTCAATGCTACCTAGAGCAATTTACACATTCAAAGCAATCCCTATCAAAATACCATCCACTTTTTTCAAAGAAATGGAACAAATAATCCTAAAATTTGTATGGAACCAGAAAAGACCCCGAATAGCCAGAGGAATGTTGAAAAAGAAAGCAAAGCTGGCAGCATTACAATTCCGGACTTCAAGCTCTATTACAAAGCTGTCATCATCAAGACAGTATGGTACTGGCACAAAAACAGACACATAGATCAATGGAACAGAATAGAGAGCCCAGAAATGGACCCTCAACTCTATGGTCAGCTAATCTTCGACAAAGCAGGAAAGAATGTCCAATGGAAAAAAGTCTCTTCAACAAGTGTTGTTGGGAAAATTGGACAGCCACATGCAGAAGAATGAAACTGGACCATTTCCTTACACCACACACAAAAATAGACTCCAAATGGCTGAAAGACCTAAATGTGAGACAGGAGTCCATCAAAATCCTAAAGGAGAACACAGGCAGCAACCTCTTCGACCTCAGCCTCAGCAACTTCTTCCTAGAAACATTGCCAAAGGCAAGGGAAGCAAGAGCAAAATTGAACTTTTGGGACTTCATCAAGATAAGCTTTTGCACAGCAAAAGAAACAGTCGACAAAACTAAAAGACAACCGACAGAATGGGAGAAGATATTTGCAAATGACATATCAGATAAAGGGCTAGTATCCAAAATCTATAAAGAACTTATGAAACTCAACACCCAAAGAACAAATGAAATTACGAACAGACATTTTTCCAAAGAAGACGTCCAAATGGCCAACAGACACATGAAAAAGTGCTCAACATCGCTCAGCATCAGGGAAATCCAAATCAAACCCTCAATGAGATATCACCTCATTCCAGTCAGAATGGCTAAAATTAACAAGTCAGGAAACGACAGATGTTGGCAGGGATGCAGAGAAAGGGGAACCCTCCTACACTGTTGGTGGGAATGCAAGCTGGTGCAGCCACTCTGGAAAACAGTATGGAGGTTCCTCAAAAAGTTGAAAATAGAGCTACCATGCGATCCAGCAATTGCACTACTGGGTATTTACTCCAAAGATACAAATGTAGGGATCCGAAGGGGTATGTGCATCCCAATGTTTATAGCAGCAATGTCCACAATAGCCAAACTATGGAAAGAGCCAAGATGTCCATCGACAGATGAATGGATAAAGACAATGTGGTGTATATATATACAACGGAATATTATGCAGCCATCAAAAGGAATGAAATCTTGCCATTTGCAATGACGTGGATGGAACTGGAGGGTATTATGCTGAGCAAAATTAGTTAATCAGAGAAAAGCATGTATCATATGACCTCACTGATATGAGGAATTCTTAATCTCAGGAAACAAACTGAGGGTGATAGACATTGGGGAGGATATGTGCTATGGTGAGCACCGTGAATTGTGTAAGACTGTTGAATCACAGACCTGTACCTCTGAAACAAATAATACATTATATGTTTAAAAAGAAGAAGAAGAAGATAGCAGGAAGGGAAAAATGAAGGGGGGGAAATCAGAGGGGAGACAAACCATGAGACTATGGACACAGAGAAACAAACTGAGGGTTCCAGAGGGGTTGGCGGATGGGTTAGCCTGGTGATGGGTATTAAAGAGGGCACGTACTGCATGGAGCACTGGGTGTTATACGCAAACAATGAATCATGGAACACTACATCAAAAACTAATGATGTAATGTATGGTGATTAATATAACATAATAATAAAAAAAGTAACAGCAAACGTTTGAACAATGTATCACTGTTCAATGAGTTGTGCAGCCATGTCTCCACTGGGGTAAAATCAATTTGAAAAATGCCAATGGTTATACGCTGAGTTTTATTTGACAGTCCCACATGTCTTACGGGAAGTGTTTTTATTAACTCTGGCTTTTAATTGTAATAGCAAAGAGGTGACCATTGTTATCAATTTCCTCCTTAGAAACTTATTCCAGTAAAAAGAAAGAGGTAAGTGAAGGATGTGTACTAAAAATTGGTGGGTACCTCCCAGGTACCAGGCATTATAGTAAGCACTTTCATATTATCTCTTCACATTATCTCTTTCAATTCTCACAATAATAACACAATACTTGGGTTATAGTCACCATTTTGCAGATGAGTGGTGAGAGACTCAGAAAGATTTAGTAACTTAATACCACATAGAAATGAAGTGTCATAGCCATGTCCTACCCCATCCCTATTCTGCTAAACTCTGTGGAACCACTGTTCTAAACGTGAAGTAAGACTAAGCCTTTAACGATGTGCAGGAGTAATAGACTCTTAGCATATGATTAACAAATAGTCATTGGCTTCTATGTACTCGGAAATACACTGTGGATAGCGCTAGAAGATTATTGAGTGGTTAACTTATAGAAACATCTCCATTGGGCCTTAGATAAGCCCTCTTGAGCACTGGTATACAAACTGGAGATGCATACAATTTTTTCCTATTTATTTCTTATTTGATCACAAACAGCCACCTTTGGAAATATCATTCACTCCAAACCCCCAAGTGCACTTGTGCTAGTATAACTAGATTACATGAACCTACTCACTGGCCTGCCTATCTTGTTGATTATCTCAGTACAAAGCCAATGCTCTTCATAGACTAGGTTTTATGTTCCTGTCAAAAAAAAACGTGGTAAAACTTAAATTGCTGCCTACATAACTCAAGTTGCCATTTTCACTGGGAGACAACCTGATTTTGAGGCTCAAAAAAGGCAGACTCTGGAGTCAGTCTGCCTGGGTTCTAACCCTGCTCCCCCACTCACAGCCACATGACCTTCATTAGGTTACTTAACTCCAGAGCACATCAGTCCCTCATATATAAGGTGGGGAAAAAAAACAGTACCACCTAATAGGAACACTGTCAGGAGTCTCTGAGATAGTAACGTGCAAACCACTGAGAACAGTAGCAGGCTTTCTCCCATTTCTTCCTGAACAGGTGTTGTCTTCAGTGGCATAGCTAAGCCTTCATTGGAGATTTGCAGTATGTGTGCTCTTGCTTCTCCACAAATTTCTGAAGCTAGCCATGGATATTCCAGCAAATGTCCCCATGACTGAATGTCCCTGCATAGTGTGCTTGTGGGACTGGCTACCTAATGCAGGCAGTTGGAAGGAGGAAGGCAGGAAAGAAGGAATCAAAGAATTATCCCAAACAACAAACTCTCTGTGCAGACTCTACACTATCCATTCCCTAACCTTTCAAAAGTAGGGCTTTATTTTCATTTCTATGAAGTTTTTAAATCATCAAAAAGGAGGGGAAGCCAATTCCAAAACATTTGAGTGGAGATGGGGAGGACTCCATTGGCTAAATTTTCATTTCAAGCTGAAAAGCTTACTACCCCCTGCTGCCTGGAAAGTCCCATACAGTGAGCTGAACCTATCATCTTTGGTAATGCCTGTTCTAGAGAAGACCACATGGTGACATTAAAAGAGTCCTGGCTCTGAGGAAGGGAAAGAAAAAACTAATCCTTATTGAGCATTGACTATTTACTGTATACAATTGCTTTCAATTGCCCTGAGGAAAATGATACTCAGAGACTTTAGTAACTTGCAGTGGTGACTTTCTCTATCAGTAGCAGTATCAGAATTTGAAATCAAGACTTTAGTGATTTGCAATTAATTATTACTAAGGGGGCATTTAATCTGCTGTGAACAGATACTGAGTTCTTTTTATGTGCCAGGAACCATGGTAAATGCTGAATTTATAGATATAGAAGAAGACAAGATAAATGAGTCATGGGAACTAGATTCCCATCAGGAAACTAATAGAGGTACATGCATTCCATAAATAGAACTTATAAATCTCCTAGGGGCAAAACCCAAGGGTTAAGCAAGATAATCAAGGGTTTGGGGAAGACTTGTGATTGGATAAAAGTCATACTGGTGGATGAGACACATGTGCTGGTTCCTTTCTGCACCTGCAAGTAGCTTATAGTCTCCTGGAGGTGCTTTAGCTTCTGCCATGACAAGAAAACACTGCAAAAAAAGCTGAGTATTCACAGAGTTGACAGCCTCCCTTTCCTGTAACCTTAATTTAAACTTTTTAAGGATTAATAAAAAGTTATTTGTTGATTTGCCTCCATTTCCAGTTTATAAAATTCTGAAGAACAGAGACTGCATTTTATTGCTTGAATCTTCTCCAATACACCGAACAGCATTTTGCACGACAGAGCTCCGTAAATGTCTCTTACACTAAATTGAATTGATCAGAAATGTCCAGTGTTTCTATCTCTAAAATGCAATGTTTTTCCCCCATTAGAAACATTTGCCAGTGACCAGATATACATATACTCCCTTACATTGCTCAGCATCCTTGCAGTTAGACAGGGCCATGTAACTGGTTCTGGGCAATGGTATCTAAACAGTTGTAATGTATGTCCCTCTGGGACAAAATATTTATGGACTAGCAGGCAAAACTTTAGCTCCTATCTTTCCTTACCATGGTGACTAGCAGTGTCCCAGAGGGTGGAGCCTTTATCATCCTAGATCCCTGAATGCCTACGTGGAACACAGACCCTCCCCCGTAATGCATGTTGAAATGATACAGCAAAAACATAAAATAAACTTTTATATGCTCAGCCATTGAGATTTTAGGGTTAGTTTGTTATTGCAGGATAGCATAGTCCATACAGACTAATATAGCCCCTGATTGCTAAAATCAATGAGGTACCGTGGATAGGGCTACCTCTGTTACTCTCAGGGGAAACCAATTCCTGGGCTGAATCATCAGAGTCAGAGAAAATAAGGAGTACCTATTTATGGAAAATCGACTAAGTAAAATGGAGTCATGTTTGGCTTAGAAATGGACTAAAGGTTTTCAAACAGTATTAATGGAAACCGATGGGTGTTACAGAAGTGCCTCAGGAGCCACTGGTGAGGCTGGGATAGAGCAGAGAACACACCCTGTCCCCAACCCTAAGCAGAAAATTTTCACTTTTTCCTGTTTTACACTAGGCTTCCATAGAAGACTTTGTCAAAACTTTTGGTTTTTTTAATAATTTTTTAAAGATTGGAAATCACTGATAAACCATCAGCACATTCACAGAGGAGAAAAATTAGTATAATCAGAAAGACTCTACTGATCAGAAAAAAGGGATTGAGACCAAAAATAAATTATAGTCTCCTTTTCCCCAATTAATTTTCACCTGATTTTCAGAAGATACTGTTTTATTCTTCCTTTTTAATTCATCTTCTGCTACTTTCAGAGTTGAGTTCCTTTTTCTCTCTAGTAATTATTTTTAAAATTTGGCAGCCATCTGCCCCTTAGTGAGTATCTTAGTCATTGTAATTGATATCTTTCTCCAGTCTACGGTAGCTAAGGCCACCAAGCTACTGTTATTGAGATGGGACACACAAGACTCTCAAGAGTGTCTCTAGAAAAGCAGTGCTCTGCTAGTGTGTGGAGCAACCAGAACATTCTCACCTTCCAAATGGACTACTCTAGTTTTCCCATTTGGATACAAATGAGACGCATAACACATCCTAAAAGAATTACTTATAGGCAGTGTGATCTACCGGAAAAAGCTCTTGTCTTGGGTTCTTGCTTTGGTATCTAAATGAGATCTGTCTAGATTAGATCTCATCATCTCTGAATTTTCTTTTCTCCATTTGAAAAAGTAAGATGGGGGGGTGAGGGTGCGAAGGTGGGAGTGGAAAAATAGTGATACTTATCCTATCCATCCCTAGTGTAGCTGTGAGGATCAAATAAAATCAAAAATAAGGAAATTTTTAAAGAAGCATTGCATAAGTATGAGATGAAAGCATTGTATGTATAGATTTAAAGATCCCTTCAGAAATGGGTTTATACAAAGAAAATCTGGTAGGCTGCTAGCAACTAGTTTCTTGAACACAGTACAAAGAATTACATAGCCCCTACGGTGTCTAGAAATGCTGGCCACATCAAGTGCACAATGGGGCTTAAGAAAACAGACTGGGGCTGATACATACTGGTCCTGCTTTCCTTGGGGGGAAAATATAAATCAAAGGGGGACACTTCACTCTTTAATCACAAGTTATTTCCTCTTCAGTGCTGTTAAGAGTTCCTTGAAGTAACCCCTTTCACAGAGGCTGAGAAAAGTAGTGTAGACAAACCTGATAAGCTTTTTATCGCCCTATTGTCTAATTTCCTGAAAACTAGAGGAAATAGGGAAAAGGGAGCCAGACCACTGCCTCAGGTTTTTTTCTTAATATTCAAAGAACAGACTAAAATCTGTTCCTTTTTGGCTCTCTATTACTGTGACTCAGGAAAACCAGAAAGGATTGTGTGGAGTGTGGGCTCATGTACACACACACACACACACACACACAGAACAAGGACACCTTATCATTTAGTCTTTCTTTTTAACTCTTAGTTGTCATACTACCACATTAATACTCTCATCTTTGAATTACCTAATTTGTCCCCCTCTCAATTTTGGCAAATATTAAAAATGTCCTTCAAAACTCAGGAAATGAATTTCTGTAAGCCTGGTACTCAGGCCAACCAACACCGAGGGAAGCAAATCACAGTTCCTGAGTGTGCATGGGAATCCCAAAATAGAGGCCTGACTTGCCAGGCAGCACCTGATCTTTGCACCCTGCAAGAAAGAGTGCCATTGAAACATTTAAGCCCCCTGACACTGGTTGTGGGTTCTTTTTATCTGAAAAGTGTCCTTGTTCTAAGGACAAGGACTCTTGCAGAGGTCCCACGACTTCACACACTCCCCCTTTCTTGTCCCTTATCTAGTAGTTCTGACTCACTTACCCAGGGGAATTTTTTCCAGCAGGTAGAGATAACTCTGAAAGAAGTCACTGCGAATGGCTTTGTGAAGGATAAAGGACATGCTGTGTCGACAGAGTTCAGCGTCGGTCTTCTGCCAGTGGGATCTAAAGGCAAAATGGGCTCCAGGTGGGCCATGGTGAAGGGGTATGATAATTATTCCTACAGAGAAAGGAAGCTTGCCTGGCTGTTTCTTTCAATTAGCCTTCTCTTCCTACACGAACTTGAGACTGTCATTTTAAACCAGCCCCTGTCCATCTGTATCAAGAGAGGCTGTCATGGGGTGTGGGGGAGGGGCAGCAGGCGCGGGAGGTCAAGCTCCTGTCACATCCCCTGTGTGACTGCTTGGGCGACACCACTCCAAGCCAGAAGGTGCTAAGTAAAGATGAAAACAAGCTGAGTGCGATCCTGCTTCATCCAGGAAAAAGCAGCGTGCCTTCTTTAGATGCCACTTCAAACAGGGAGGAGCACAACCCACTAACACCCTATTTGCTTTAATTTGATTCCTAAATTGGAAGAGCCTAATTTCCATTTCAAAGCATGGGGAATATTTCACAGGAGATCCTGTTTCCTGATTTCCATCACTCCTCCTGGAACGCAGAATCCTCAAGTTACAAGGACCCTTCAGAGTCATCCTAACCAACCGGGCTCCTCTCATCAGTGCAATCTTGCCCAAATCATTTCATAAGGGTGGATACGTGTTTCGCATTTCTAAGGATTCTTCAAGAGACACAACTATATGAAAGCCTGTTTTGATGTTAAATACCCATCTCTGCCAGCAAACCAAACCCTTCCATCTAACTTGCTCTAAACAACACCTCATCCTGTAAGCCTGTTTCTTCTTCTCTCTCTATCATGGGGATGATTTTCCTCATAAGTACTCACTTGGTTTCTGTACTTCTGATCATCCCTCTGGGTCCATTCTCCACTCTTCCCACATACTGTGTATCCCCGAGGCTGACCTGTGTTGACAACACCAGCGGACTCCCTTGCCTTCTCGGTTCTAGTTGAGTTCAGCCAATGGGTAGTGACAGCAAGGGACTGGAGGAGAGTGAGCTAATATATTTATTCCCCTGGCCCTTTCCCTGTGGAGATGCCGTAGGCTGACTGCTTCCTTTGGTGGAAAGTCACAGGTCCTGTCCAGTGTTTTCTCATACAGATATCTTGTCCTACTTCTGATAACTGCTCCCTCCTTTACTGCTTCAGCCCTTGGGGTAGTGATGTGTCAGGCTGTCACAAGCCCTGGAATAATGCACTATTCCTTGCAATTTTGCTATACTTACCTACACCTTTGTAAATAGTCCCTTTATTAAACTGGCTCAAACTCTCAACTTGCAAATGCCATCTGTTTCCTACTGGAGACATGACTACCATTTTATCCCCCTAATGTCCTTAATAGGAAAGTCCATAAGAACTCGATACTCTATTGGACCCATATCATGTTGACTCCAGATCACCCACCAACTCCAAATGTAGACACACACACACAGATGCACCAATGCATACAATATGGTAGGCAGCATCTAAGATAGCCCCTAAAGATCCCCTGCTCCTGCTTGATATTCACACATTTGCGTCATCCTCTTTCTTAAAAGTGGGGTAGACTTACTGACTCACTTCTAAAGAATAAAATATGGCAGACATGACAGGATGTCACTTCCAAGATTAGGATATAAAAAGACTATCTTGGACTTTTTTTTTTTTTTTTTTTGCTCTGTTGCTTGCTTGCTCTGAGGGAAGCCAGTGCCTGTTGGGAGCTGCCCTATGGAGAGGCCCTCAGTACAGCAGGCCTGGAGTGCAACAGGAGGAACTAGATTCTACCAACAATACTGAGTGAGCTTGGAAGAAGATCTTCCCCCAGCCAACTTGGTAAAAATCCCTGAGCCAGCTAAGCTATGCCCAAGTTACTGACCTATGGAAATAAATGTCTCTTCTTTTAAGGACCTAATTTTGGAATAATTTGTTTCAACACAGCAATAGATAGCTAATTCACACATCATCAGTGGAAGTTTTCTAAGATGTGGAATCTAACCATGATCTTTCTTTATGTTTAATTTACATGTTAATTTTACTGGGCAAGGAAGTAAGGATTCCATTTATTTAACTCTGACTTATTTTCCTTTATTTTCCTAAGCTTCTATTTTCCCATTTCCCCTCAATCCACCTCGAGGGCCGCCGTTCAATTTTGATGAAATTATCCTCTTCCCTGGCTTCAGGACTTGCCCAAATTGCAATCTGAGTTATCCATTTTCCCCTTGCTGCAGTGTGTGGTTCATGGAGAGTTATAACGTCCCATCCTGAGCCAATCAATACACAGTATTCTCCCAGGTCCCATTTTCAGTTGGAAGCTGATACATTATCTAAATCTATTGTTGTCAATGCCAGCTTCAGTTGGCATTGCTGGCAAAATGGAGTCTCATCTAACACAAATACCATCCTGCCTCATTTGTACTCAGTTCTCATGAAGATGGAGATAAAGTAGATGATACCAAACAGAACAGGGAAATCAAGTGAGCATTTCATGGTGTTAAGAAGAAAGGCTCTTAACTGAAACAGACTTGTCTAAGATAGAAGCTCATTTCTACCACTTACATATTGAACAACCTTGATGAATTCTTAGTCTCTGAGCCTCACTTCCCTCTTCTGTAATAGGATAATGATAATAGTATATATGTCATATATTCATTGTGAGGACTAAATATACTCCATGTAAAAAAAAAAAGCACCATGGTTGGCACACAGTATATGTTCAATAAGCGCTAGGTATTATCATTACGATCTTTGGAAGAAAGTTGATAAGTTATAGGTCTTGAAAATACTTTGTCTATATGGCTCTTCTTGGGTTATTTTCAATGTGACACTGCCTCTTACCTTGAAATTTCACCACCTACCCAGGACATTATTTGTACTGGATGCATTTCAAAGTTGAAAAGAAAATAAATCCAAATGAAATGTGCCATTAGAGCTCATTAGAGCTCATCTATCCTTCAGAATTTTCTATTGCTATAGGGAAAACTAGGCGGCAGCAGAAGAAAACTAAGGGATCTTCAAATTTCAAAGTTGAAAAGAAAATAAATCCAAATGAAATGTGCCATTAGAGCTCATTAAAGCTCATCTATCCTTCAAAATTTTCTATTGCTATAGGGAAAACTAAGCAGCAGAAGAAGAAAACTAAGGGATCTTCCTTTGTTACTTGCTTTTGTCAATACATCTAATAGGAGGCAGGTTCTTAACCTCAACATCAGTGATGTTTTGATGACCTTTGATATGCTGAAAAGGTTGGGATATTTGGTCCTAGGAAAGAGACTGGCAGTTACTGACCTCAGTTACCCAGTATTCTTTATTTGGCAATGGATATTGGCAAGTTTCTCTGTTTTTACATAAAAAACTAATTTCTTGGGGCACCTGGGTGGCTCAGTCGTTAAGCGTCTGCCTTCGGCTCAGGTCACAATCCCAGGGTCCTGGGATCGAGCCCCGCATCGGGCTTCCTGCTCGGCGGGAAGCCTGCTTCTCCCTCTCCCACTCCCCCTGCTTGTGTTCCCTCTCTCGCTGTGTCTCTCTCTGTCAAATAAATAAAAATAAAATCTTTAAAAAAAAACTAATTTCTTTCACTATAAAATGGACATTAATTACTTGTGTTTGGAGAAGGATTATTAAATGCTCTAAGACCTCTATATTTCAGACCCATAATTCCTGAGTGGAGATGAAAGACTGATTGGTTTATACAAAATGCCTTTGTCAGCTTTTGTTTATCTCTGTGAGTCGTGTTAGATTTTGTGACTCTTTCTCATACGGTATAGCTTGCACCAGTTTCTGGCTCATGGCATTTGTTTCCTTAAGCAAATAATTTTTCCTTCCCAGCTGAAATGCTCTATTTGTTACCACCTCACACTACTCACCTATATTCCACAGAATGAGTGAGGTTAAGATCTAGATCTCGAGTCTACCACACACATCTAATTTCCAAGCAGGAAAGGAAAGCAACAAATGTAGAGGAAAGAAACATGACAGTAGCAAGAGAAGGTGAGAACTCTGAATTTATTCAGATTGGTTTGCCTTCTCACAAGGGATCATGAAGAGAGCCCCAGAAGTAAAAAAAGATAAAGGAAAAAAATATATAGAAAACATATTCATTCAGTAGTATGATAAGCTAAATATTTTGGAAATTCCACTAAATGTAAACTACCTATCAAATTAAAATTCCATAATACTTGAAACTGAAAATTCAACAAAATGGATAAAATAAAGTTATTTTCAGGCCAAGACTGAATTTACCATTCATAGGCACTCACTGAAAAATTAACTAAAAAAAAATCTATTTCAGGAGAAGAAAATGAAGACAGTGTATTATTAGTACAGGAATAGGTAAAAAGATTACTAAAACAAGGTAGAACTCCCAAACAAATCTATTTATACATAGTAAGTTGATATAAGACAGAGATAGTATTGCAGTAGGGAAAAAATATTTTCAATAAGAGTCCTGATGTTGGTACAAATTGGATCCCTACCTCATATCCTGCACAAACCAACTCCAGGTAGATTGAAGACTTAAGTGTGGAAAGCACAATTCTAAAACTCTTTGAACAAGTTATAGGAAAACATATTTAGGATACCAGGGTGAAAAAGAATACCTTTTTTTAAGATGCAAAAAACAAAAACCACAGGGGTTACCTGGGTGGCTCAGTCACTTAAGCATCTGCCTTTGGTTCAGGTCATGATCCCGTGGTCCTGGGATGGAGTGAAACCCCATGGCAGTGAGTCTGCTTCTCTCTCTGCCCCCTCCCCTGATCATTCTCTCTCTCTCTCTCTCTCTCAAATAAATAAATAAAATATTTTTAAAAAATACAGGAAAAGAGTTAATTAATATTTGAATTAATGATTAATATTTGACTAGATTAATATTTGAATAATGAACTTCTAGTCATCAAAAGAAACCAAAAAGAAAGTGAAAAGTCAGCTAACAAAAAGATAAGAAATATTTAGAGCATCAATAATCAATAAAAATTTGTGTACTAAATAAATAGTTCCTATAAAAGAATAAGAATAATACAAACAATCCTATAGAAAAAAAGATGAAGAATAATATATATAGATTGGTGGCTAAAGCAAGGCTGAAATAAAAGCACCTGAATGAGGATTCTCAACTGCAACCCAGGAAGGTAGATTTAGAAGGCTAAAATAATAAACCAAAATCAGTGAAATTGAATTTAGGATAAAATAATTAATGTATATTCTCATATACAGGTTTTAGTAAAAATTAATGATGAGAATACAGAATAATTCTGCTTGATAAATTCAATGCGTCTTTCTGCTAAAGTGGGCATGGAAGTAGACTTTAAGCTATAATGAGACAGCAGTATGAAAAATAGTTCAAAAAAGGAGCAACTCAAACTGACCACCAGGCCTCACTCCACCATGTACTGGTCCAACTTCATATAGAGTATTTGCCTCTTTCTTTATCCTGTTTTGTTTAAGGAACAGGCACCCAATCAAGATTACCCCTGATTATAATTTGGAAGTCTTAACAAAGCCCATTACCTGATATGTGATTGGAATATATGGTACGAGAGTCAGCTTAGATGACTATTTTCATCCACCATAGAGCTTCATAGAGTACAGAAAGGCTGCCTTTTGGGTATATAAACCAATTAGATTCAAGGTTAGCAGTCAGATTTCAACTTCATATTCCTTATTAAATTAAAATGGGGTTTGAGATAAGTGACCCTTTGCAGCTGAAGAAATATTTAAGCCCATAGTTTTCAGGTCAAGTCATTCAATTTAACAGATGGAAAGGTGGAAGCGGTCCTTGAAGGACTCCTTCCTGTCTTACTGAGGAGGAGAAGATTTTAACTGAGCTGCCTAGTTCTCATTAGGGGGTTTGATTCCCCAAACACTTAAATTAAAAAAATATATATTCACATTTCTTTTTTTTTTTTTAAAGATTTTATTTATTTATTTGAGAGAGAGAGAATGAGAGACAGCAAGAGAGGGAAGAGGGTCAGAGTGAGGAAGCAGACCCCCCGCTGAGCAGGGAGCCCGATGTGGGACTCGATCCCAGGACTCCAGGATCATGACCTGAGCCGAAGGCAGTCGCTTAACCAATTGAGCCACCCAGGCGCCCCTATTCACATTTCTAATAAAGGGAATAATGTCCCTGCCTAAAGCATCTGTTTGGTGTGTGTGTGTGTGTGTGTGTGTGTACTTTTCTCCTTTCCCTCACTTAATGTTAGTTGAAGAAAGTATAAATTATAGAATTATAAAACATTATATAAAAATTATATATATTATTGTATTATAGATAATATAAATTATAGAACATTCAACTTCTTATCAAACTTTCCTTTAAAATATCATGAAGCTTGATTTCACATAATTTCCATAATTTCATATTTCAATAGGACTTTGAATAGATAAAAGTGCATAGAACACTATCTAGGCAAATTAATCTTTGCACCTTAACCAAAAAAATTAGATAATTACTAACATAATAAAATAAAATTATACTTCTTTTCTTCATCTTAGTTAGAGTTAGTAAGTATGATGAAGTCTCAGATTGACATCCTCATATTTCAGTTTTCAACCCTTATTTCCCCTTTCAGTAGGAAGGCAAGTTGAGAGAAGAAGTTGAAATGTGGATTGGAATGTAAAGAGAATTTGCCTTATCAGTACTAATAGGTCTTCTTTAAAGATTAGGGCCTGAGCATGATGAGGTGGACAAGCAAGTGGACTCTCTCCCCACCCTCTCATGGGCCAGAAGAGCAGACTTTAATTTTTATATATGAGAATTCCATGTAGACTTATCTTTGAAAACAGTGCTGTGCTCCCATCCCTTCCCTTCATCATACTTCCCTTCCACCTGATATCCTGGTTCCTATTTAATTTGCCCCTGGCTTTCTACTCAACAATGTTTCCATAAGTATATGAGCCTCCATACTTATCCCATTGTGCATTTAGCGAACTAGGTTTGAGGTTAAGCATTCTGTTTAAACTAGTCTCTGATATTGTGAAACTGAACATAGGTCAGGACCAGATAAAAATTTTTAGGAGCCCTAAGTACTGAAAAGAATATGTTGCCCCATCCACAATATATAATACAAAATAAAATATTCTCTCTTTCTAAAACAAGCGTTCATGTTACCATCTAATGTTATCAAATGTAGTATACCGTGTAAGCTTCAGATTATTTTATCTTTTTAAGAATTAGACAGTTATACAAATACAGTGAGGAACTCTTCCCTACCCTCATTGCTCTGCTGCCTTCCTTGGAAAAAATGTATATTAATGTAGTAATATATATAGGAAAATATATATTAATCAGCTAATTCCATGAGATGCAATGGTAGCCGCTCCAACTTTTCATTCTTGCTTTGAGTTCCCTTCTTGTTTCTGGGGCCTTGAAATTTCCCCATTATTTTTAAGCACAAGAAAGTATTTAAAATTTGTAATTGTTGTCAGGCTGTTGTAAAAAATACCATAGACTGGGTTGCTTAAACATAGATATTTATTTCTCGCAGTTCTGGAGGCTGGGAAGTCCAAGATTCAGGTACAAACTGGTAGACCCATTCTTTATTTCCAATACTTAGTGTTCTATCATGATTTAATCCATTCAAGAGAACTGTCTATAAAATGGGGAAAAAATGGTAAAAAAAAAAATCTGTCATATTATCAGTAAAGTAATGAGACAGTCTTACTCTTGTAATTTTCCATCTCAAATTATTTTAATGAGGCTCTTCTGTGGGAGAGGAAAAAAAAAAAATCTCCTGTTGTGCAAGCTGTACCGGGCCCTGGGAAAGCAGACTCGAAATAGTTGAGATGGCCAAAGGTTGTCACTGGGGATTAGGGATTAGAACCTGGTCAAAGCAGCAAATAAAAAAAATTTAAAAAGCTCTTAAAAGAACCTGACAAGGGAAGCTTAAATTTTATTTAAGGGGTTGGGTTGTACTAAGCCTTGAAAAATTCAATCCTCTAGAGGACTATATCTCACTAAGAAAGCTCCATGTAAGTTTATCATGTATCCAACACCTAGACATTGGGCCTTGGAGACCACTAGGATAATATTTCCTCTGGATTAGCACTGAAGCTTGGAAGTGACATTTGTACGAGGCATACTTTAAACTCTAGGGCTTTTCTGATTACAAAATGATAATTCTGAGGGGAAAAAAGTGCTTACTGCAGAGAGAAGTCACCATGATTTATAAGTGTTGGACAGTCTTCCTTTTTCACACAGGGTAACTTCTTAGACCACGTATGTTTTGCTTTTCTTTTTTTTTTTTTAACTAAAGTTGTCTTTTGATTGATATTAAGGATAGGACATATTTGTTTTAGTTCCACTAAAAGAATGATTGTATAAATCCTGGGCACAGGTGACACCAGCAATTCAATTGTACGCATCACACAAAAACATTAATGTGAAATGCCAACGTGAGGCCAGGGTGAGCCCTGCAGCTTCACTGACTGGCCCATCTCTGCACAGACTCAGTAGACCACTCTCCAACTGCTCTGGCTGTCTGATGAAAGCCAGACAAAAATGGAGTGATGCTGAAAAGCTGTCCCTCCTTTGCTCCTGGTGTATCTATCAAGATCTCTGAGATCACTGTGAAAGCTCCTATCATTCCAGTTATAAAGGTACTTTGGATGAATTAAATAACCAGTGACAACCAAAGTCATAAACTACTTGACTCCCTTGGGTCATTTTTCCAGGCTGATGTTAATAGTGCTTTGGCCAGCAGGTATATTTTGTGCAGTTGGGAACGTTGGCGGGTTTAGGGACGTCGTTTAAAATACTGTGTCTCTTAGCATTCACATGCGTACATCCACAGTATCTAGAGAATAAGCGAGGTAGACTTGCATTTGAAGCCAAATTAAACCTTCTAACTTTTGTTTCACTTTATAACTGCAGGCTGGATTCCTAATTGACTCATCTCTTTTATAAATCTGTAAAACCTGCCAGTGGTGGGACTGAGTAACAGATGAGGGCTACATCACAGCAAATCCATCACCTCTGGTAGAAAAATAACTCCTAGATTTACTGACGAGGCCAGTAAAATAATCATTATACAGAGAATTCTTCCCTCTCAAAATGAAAATGAATCTTGAAACCAAATGTCATAAGTCAAACATCAGCCAGAAGATTTTTTTAGACTTCCACATATTCTATAGAACAAGGATTAGAAACCCGGGGCAAAAAAATTCCTGGCGGTAATTCACGTATCCACGCTGTCCCCTCCTTGCTTTTTCTATTTTTCCATTGCTCATCCCTGTTCCTCTCCTCATCTCCTACACTTCTTTTATCTGGACTCTGGAGATTTTATCGAGGCCTGAAAGTCATCGTAGGTTTTTGACGTGTGTGGAAGTTCTATACATATTCAGAGCAGTTTTACCAAATAATTAAAAAATTAAGATATACACATTTTTAGGAAACCATGAGGATTGGTTGTTCTTAAAATCAGGTAACTCTAGAACCACATTTAAAATCAACATTAACCAATGTGAGACCAGAATAATATAAAATTGATAGTAATTTTAATATTAATTGTTAATATTCAATTGTCAATATTCAAGTAATTGAAATCAAAATTCCAGATTTGAAGAGGCACACAAAGCAGCTATTTACAAAAGGAGAACCAGCAGAAGAGCAGGTGTGCAGATCATCTAGGACTGTAGACTTTACTGCGTATCACCTGAGGGAGAGGGAGCAAACCCTAAAGCTTAGAACACCTGTAGTTTGGGGGAATCGTGGAACATTGATGGTTGGATAAGATCTAATATAGAATGAAAATTGGTGTCTAAACACCCTATTCTACACCTATGTATTCATTTAAAAATAGGTTTTTGAACACCTACCATGATACCGACACTGTACATGGCACCAAGGATCAAGTAGTGAACAAACGTAATCTCAATCCATTATTCTCATGAAGCTCACAGCCTAGGGGGACAATGGGAATTGGCCAGATAATCACAGACACATGAAAGTATGTCTTTATGATGAGTGCCAAGAAGAAAAGACATGCATGCCATGAGAGCCCATCAGAGGAGGATATGTTCTAGTCAGGGAACATTGTCCTGGGAAATTCACCCTTGAGCGGAGCTCTGAGGAATAAGCAGGACTTAACTAGATGCATAATTGAAGAGAAAGATGGCTGCCCTCCATTGCAGTGAAATTAAGGGTGCCTGGCTGGCTCAGTCAGTATAGCAAGTCACTCTTGACCTCAAGGTTGTGAGGTCAAGTCCCACATTGGGTATAGAGATTACTTAAAAATAAATTAAAAAAAAAAAAAGAAGTGAAATGACAACGTTTCTAGTTTTTTTAAACATAACTCATTGACTTAATAGCTGTTAAGACTATGATTAGATATTAAAAGCGGCAGTATGAATGGGTTGTTCTTTTTCATCCCCAAGCTTACTGAGGTATAATTGACAAATAAAAAATTGTGTATATATATATAAGGTGTACAACATGATGTTTTGATGTATCCATACATTGTGAAATGTTCATCCATCACCTGAAATAGTTACCTTATTTATTTATTTATTTACTTACTATTTATTTGGTGAGACTAGTTAAGATCTAGCCTTAGCAAATCACAAGTATACAATACAGTATTATTAACTACTGTTACTCTGCTATGTACACTAGATCTCCAGAATTTATTCATCCTGCATTTCTGAAACTTTAAAATTTTATATGCTCACTCCCCAGCGAATCAAAGAGGCTCAAGCCCCTTGTCTTGTTCTATTTCCAGGTTCTCTCCTCCCTTGGTTAGAATGTGGCTTTGATCCAGGGGCAAATTTAGCAAAGAAAGGAGGGAAGAGCATTCCTACAAGAGAGAAAGCTTATGCAAAAGCCCTCTGTCTCAGGCAAGAAGCAATCTATGCAGGGCTTTAAAGACTGTGTCAAAGAATTCTGTCTTAATTCTAAAAGCATGGAAAGCTTTAGGGAACACTTTAAGCAGGGAGGACGAAAGGTAGAGATGCGGCTGACTGACCAGTTTCACATTTTGGTAAGATTATGCAATCTACAATATGGAAAAGAAATAAAAGTGGTAAAGTTGTAAAAAGTTTGATTATGTATACAACTTTTGCCTCAGAAACATTACTAAAATAAAGGGCTTCTGTCATATTACACAGAAGAAGGATATAATAATCACTTCCCTATTTATTCATTCAAATGACATTTATGGTGCACCAATTATGTACCAGGCAGGTAGACAAAGCGTTCTGCCCTCCTAGAGTTTATATAATAGAAAAAATATAAAAGAAAATAATACAGCTTGTGAGAACACAATAAGCACCACGGAACAAGAAAAAATAAAGCAGGATAAGGGGAATTGAGAATGAGAAGAGAGTAAAATAGCATGTAGTTTTACACACAATAATCAGGATAGTCCTCTTTGAGAAGGTGTGTTTTACACAAAGACTGAAAGAGGTGAAGACATCCACCTTGCAGAGTCTGGGTAAAAAACCTTCCTGGCCAAGTGCAGCCAGTGCAAAGTCCCTAAGACATTAGCATATCTGCCATGTTTGTGGAACAGCTAGGAGTCCAGCGTGCCCAGAGCAGAGTGAACATGGGGGTGGAACATAGAGGTGAAAACAGAGAACAGGGCCTTGAAGGACTTCAGCCTACTTTGAATGAGGTGGGCAGTCACCGAAAGAATTCTCAGGACCTGACTTATTTTTTTTTTAAAGATTTTATTTATTTATTTGACAGAGAGAGACACAGCTAGAGAGGGAACACAACCAGGGAGAGTGGGAAAGGGAGAAGCAGGCTTCCCGTGGAGCAGGGAGCCTGATGCGGGGCTCGATCCCAGCACCCTGAGATCATGACCTGAGCTGAAGGCAGACGCTTAATGACTAAGCCACCCAGGCGCCCCAGGACCTGACTGATTTTTTAAAAGACTCACCCTGCTGCTACGTGGAGAACAGGGAAGCAGGGAGACCAGTTAGGAGGTTTCTACAGTAAACCATGTGAGAGAGGACGATAGTTCAGATTGTCATCACTGGACTTGTGAATGGTAGCAGTGACAGCTAGAAGAAATAATAGAAGATTTTCAAAATTCTGAGAAAAAATTATTTCAATACTAAAATGCTAATACTCAGCCTATCAATTATGAAGTATAGGAAGAATTTTTTGACATGGAAGAAGGCACAAAAATTACCATGCACCATTTCACAAGAAGATACCAAAAAATGTGCTATACCAAAATGAGAGGGTAAACCAAGAGGAGACATGGATTGTTAATTCTAAATGAGACAAAACCCTCATAATTTTATTTGAATAAAGAACATGACAGAGTCATGGATTTTTAAAAATGTGTAATTCTTTTCTAGCTCAAAAAATAAACCTCAGATGCATTTAGAAGTCTTCATCAAAAAAAGACATGTTCATTTGGATATGTTGCCAGGACAACAAATCATTAAATAAGACAACCAGTCAGATTTGCACATTTTACAAGTAATAGGTTTCATAGGACATAGCCACAAGTTCTAATGTCTGGTGTCTAAAAGTTTCCCTTGTACAAATAATATTTCCCCCAAACAGTTTTAAACAACTAACACAATAGTCAAATCTATTTTTACACAAATCTTAAGACTGGACAGGATGTAAAATCAAGACTTTTATAGACTTTTCCAAATCACCTTTTATCAAGGTGAGTGATAAATTTCCCTGATATATTTCAGTCAGGGAAATATAGTTGTAACATTTTTACAGGATTTTTTCTAAGTAAATGAAGGAGGCTTCAGTTGTGTAAATTTCAATTGCCCCAAAATGTCTTTGCTACATTTTGCTGTTGTTTGAAGTATTACCTCTTAAGCTTCTTTTGGTTAATTTTTTTTCAATTTGTCTTATACAGTCCAGTTTTCCAAGATAAACTTAGTCTTTTTTCAAATGTCACCTTTTTATCAATACTTTCTCATTAAATTATGAAAACTGCAAAAAAGTAAAATAAATTTATGCAACTAAAAGTAAAGAGGGAACATTTTTTCCTTTTGATTTTTCTCAGATTTCTTACGCCAGCTGCTTGAAAGCCCTGAAATTCTTAAAGCTAAGGATTCTTATTAGCACTGAGACAAAAAAAAAAAAAAAAAAAAAAATTTTTTTTGGTAAAATTTTAAAATAAAAAAAAAAAGGGTAGAATGTAATTATTTAAAAAGGGACTACGGTCCATGTAGCGTTTTGAATTTATAGGATCTGGCAAAATGGAGAATCTATAATAAAAGAAGAAAAAAATTCCCAAGATGCTAGTGTGAAACCTCCCTAATGGCAGGCTTGCAGCAGTTTTAGAAAATCACTAGTCCGGGGCACCTGGGTGGCTCAGTTGGTTGAGCGACTGCCTTCGGCTCAGGTCACAATCCTGGAGTCCCGGGATCCAGTCCCGCATCGGGATCCCTGCTCGGCAGGGAGTCTGCTTCTCCCTCTGACCCTCCTCCCTCACATGCTCTCTGTCTCTCATTCTCTCCCTCTCAAATAAATAAATAAAATCTTAAAAAAAAAAAGAAAAAGAAAATCACTAGTCCAGTTTAAGATTTTTTTTTTTTTTTAATTTGAGAGAGAGAGAATGAGAGAGAGCACATGAGAGGGGGGAGGGTCAGAGGGAGAAGCAGACTCCCTGCCGAGCAGGGAGCCCGATGCGGGACTCGATCCAGGGACTCCAGGATCATGACCTGAGCCGAAGGCAGTCGCTTAACCAACTGAGCCACCCAGGCGCCCGCTAGTCCAGTTTAGAACAAGAGGATGGACATCTCCAGGCGGAGCCAAATGTGTTGGATATAGTGCGAGAGATTACACTATAACTACCTGATGTGTTGGATACAGTGTGAGAGATTACCAATGTAAAGTAGAATTTGTGATATGTGCATAGAACCCTTAAGGAACTTAAAAAAGGAGGGATTTATTGATTCTAGAGAAAACTAAAAATTATACAAGAATAAAAATCTAAATAATTATAATTACATGGCACAGATACAAATGCTACTCATATAATCATAATATTACAAATAGTGAATATAAGCAAAAAACCCCTGCAATTTAGCACCTTGAATAAAATGGGAGTAAAGTAGGGATAAGAGACAGTGGTATGAGAAACCTAATGCTATGTCATTTCCACTACAAGGATGTCAACAGGTAATATCTAAAGATGAAAAATAGCGAGAAGTAGTGGTAGAAGCATGTTATTTAGAGGTAAGCTGGCAACGAGGAAGAAACAGCTAAAGGAGTTGCCTCTAGAAAGCATTACTCAGAAAGGGGTGGTTGAGTTTCAGCAGGGGACCAATGGATCTCTGATGAACACTGTTATCTCTACCATCAGAATATATCAACTCTCAGGGTTTAAGATGGTACAAGCAATCTAAAGGCCGTATGGAGTGCTCTACAGTTCACCAAAGCAATAAAGATACTAGGATTGGAGAGGAGATTAGCAGAGTAGGACAGGCAGGTAGTTGATGGCCTTACTTCTATTCCTTCTCCATGAAGCTTCAGGGGAAAAGGCAGGTTAGAAACAAGGCAGGATAAGGGGCAGATAGCACTACTTCCGGGTGTAGACAAGTATGTACGGCGCTGAGGCATTCTTGGTCTTACTGGTGACCTACCTCTTTGATACTATACAGTCCTTGATGAGAAACCCGAATCAATAGACTTTTTTTCCTCCCTCATGTTGACCTATGGAGTTCCTGACCAGGGCTTAGCAATCCACCTCAGTTGTCCTGTTTTCTGATTTTTCCATGGTCCTCTTTTTGCCTTAACAACTTGACTATTATCACTAATGTTCCTAACTATGGCCCAGAAATCTGATCTAATTCTCTGCATTCTTGATTTTCTTCCCGTTTGCTGCATCTGTTATGCTCTTCATGCTAATCTGTTTCTCAGGCCAACCTGGTAACCTAATCTTGATCTTTGATTGCCCCAATTGATTGAGGATTTGGTTTAGTAGTCATGACACCATTTCTGATTGGACCATGTTACCACATGGTCCAAACCTTTTCTCCTGGCAGGACTGTTACTGTGCCAGTATTGGTTGGATTCTGCTTAAAAGCAATAGTAGCCAAACCATGTTCATTCAGTTAAACCAGAAGACTGAGTAGGTTAGATCAGATACTGTCAATGAAGAAATTAAAATGTGCTCCTGGGATAAACAAATCACAATAGGAAACCCTTGGATGCAGAGAGACCTGCTCTCCAGCCCAAAGAAAGGGCTCAAAGGACACACAAGAACTTCAGCTCTCAGAGGAATTCCCTGAGTTTACTTTAGTGTTAGAAGACTTAACTTTCAGCACTCCCACAGTGCCTGTAAACCTAACTGGATGTTAGAATATTTTTTTTTAATTTATTTATTAAAGAGAGAGAGACAGCATGAGTGGGTGAAGGGCAGAGGGAGAAGCAGACTCCCCACTGACCAGGGAGCCTGATGTGGGGCTCGATCCCAAGACCCCGAGATCATGACCTGAGCCAAAGGCAGACACTTAACCAACTGAGCCACCCAGGCGCCCTCATGTTAGAATTCTTAAAGAATATTTAGGCATCTGGATAGTTCACAGTCTCTATCTATCAGCACCTCCTCAAAGTGGGTGAAATAGTTCTTGCCTGATTAAATTTCAGTATATTAATATTGACACACCCATATCTGACTCTCAGGACCCTTTTTGGCTTTCTTTTGTTCTGTTTTGTCAACAGCTCCTGAGTAAATCAGTTAAGATAAAACCAAGTAAAGAATAAAGA
Organism: Neomonachus schauinslandi; assembly: GCF_002201575.2. Classification (NCBI taxonomy): domain Eukaryota; kingdom Metazoa; phylum Chordata; class Mammalia; order Carnivora; family Phocidae; genus Neomonachus; species Neomonachus schauinslandi. Next base: position 55,958,265 of record NC_058408.1, read on the forward strand.
AAAGAGGCAATTTAATAATATACTGGGTCCAGAAGACAGAAATACATGAAATTGCTTTTTCCTTCTTAGAAAGTCCTTTTAATGGATGGTAACTCTCTTCCCTTCTTGGAAAAACAATAAGGAAGGGATCAAAAAGTAGTGAAAACAATACCTACCTCTTATTGAATATGTACTGGGTTCTGGGTCTTTGTAAGCATTAATTCAGTTAATTCTTACACCAATTCAATGAGATAGATATTTAACGAATAAGGAAAATGAGATTCTGAGTCATTAAATAATTTGCCTAAGGTCAGTCAGCTACTAGTTGAGGAGATGGGACACAAAACAGACTATATAATGCCAGACCATGATCATAACTTCAAAGATATATGACATTCCCAGCAACACTAGGAATGGAAGGAGATGATAATTCAAACTGTTAAGGAAACAACTAGGGTTTAGGTGGCACTGTTCAAATCCAAAAAGAAGTGATCGCCCTTGGTTGGGATAAACAAATATCTTCCAGGAAATCAAGTGACAATTTCAATTCCATTCAACAAATATTTTCTTGAATGCCCACTAATACCAGGCTCCACAGTAGAGTCTAGGGTATATAACAGTGAGTTAATACAGGCATAATCTCTGCCTTCAAGAAAGTTACAGACATCTTAAAATGTCTGTAAAAGTATGATAACTACTATAAACAGGAGAGGGGAACAAAAACCTGTGGGAGGGAAAAGCAGGGGCATTTTATGATCTAGAACATAGAAACTCTCACTTAAGAAATGAAGGTTAAGCTAAATGTAAATGATAATATGACTTAACTAAGTCAAGGCTTCAGTCTGATGTCACAAGATAACCTAATGAACTAGAACCAGAAGAGTGGCAAGCTCCTCCAGGGAGAAACAATATGCATGACTGTTTCACCTTTAAAAGAGCAGCAGAATGGGAAGGAAGTTACCACAGCCATGAGTAAGAAGAAAACAGTTGAAATTTTAAAGGTCAAGAGGCTAGATGTGGGCTGACACAGCATTATAAAATCCTGAGAGTTCTGGATACAAGGAGAGTCTTCAGTATTAATCCACTCTTTTCATTGTCTTTAATTGAGAGTTCATGAAAAGATTGAGAACAGGGCAGGAGAATAGAAAGTTATCTGCTAAGTCACAGGTATGCAGGGCATGCCTAAGCCTGAGGACAGAGTGGGGAAAGTCAGTGAAGCCCCTCTGGGCTCTGGACCCTGCACTGAGTATAAGACAGTAACTCTCTGCCACTGGAGAAGGAAAATGAGACTTGAAAGAGATTCCCTCTGAGGCTCTGGCAAGCAAGGGCTGCTTAAGTCCAAGGGCAGATAGAAAACCAAGTGGACCCCCCTCTATCCCCCCCAGTCCCCCCACACACTCTCCAAACCTTGCACCAAGCCCTAGGCAAGAGCAGTCTGATGCTGAGGGAAGCAAAGGAGCATTGAGAGAGACCCCACTCTGAAAGCACAAGAACACATCTCTCCCCAAATCTAAGGGAGAAGCAGCAGAACTGAGAAAACCCTCCTGCATTCTGGGCACTGCCAAAGATGAGGCAAATAGCAGTCCAATTCTAGAGAAGAGGAAGGAGAATTGAGAGATCACCTTTTGACACAGATACATAGGCCTGCTAAATTCTGAGGCAGCTGCTTAACCAACTGAGTCACCCAGGTGCCCAAATTACAGACTACTTTAAATGAATTCTGTAATTAATGACCTCACAGAAGAAGAGAAATGCCCTTTTCAGAGAGTAAATGTTATTTACTACATTATATATTATATTTCTACTCCGTGTCTTGCATTCATTCAAAAATAATGAGATACAGTCAAAAAACAAGAAAATCTGACCCATGATGAAATGATAAAATGGAACAAGCCCAGGGATGGCCCAGGTGTTGGAATTACTAGACAAGGACTTTAAAATAATTATGATAAAAATGTTTTTTTAAATCGAATAGAAAAATGGACAATCTACATGAATAAATGGGGAATTATAGCAAAGAGATTATTTTATATAAAATACTCAAATGGAAAATCTAAAAATGAAAAAACAGAATGCTGGGGATAGATAATACTTTCAATAAGTTTATCATCAAATTAGGAACAGCAGAGAAAAGAATCATTGAACAAACCCAAAAGGAAGTATTGGTGAACTCTATAAAACATTTTAAAAAGAAATACTATGGGAGGGAGGAGTTAAGATGGCAGAGGAGTAGGGTACCCTAGTTTTGTCTGGTCCCTGAAATTCAGTTAGATAGTTATCAAATCATTCTGAACACCTATGAAATCAACTGGAGACCTGAGAAAAGAATTGCTGCAATTCTACAAATAGAAAAACAACCACTTTTTGCAAGGTAGGAGGTGTGGAGAAGTGAACCTGAGGTGATATATCAGAAGATAAACAGTGGGGGGAGGGAGCCTCTGTAAGCCAGTTACCAGAAAGTGATATAGCAGTGGAGCACAAAATTGGAACTTTTAGAAGTCTGCCCCAGTGAGGGACTTCCCTGCCTGAAAGGTGCCCAGGGGGCAAAGCGGGGCAAAATCCCAGGTAGGACAGCATGGTCTCAGGATCCCCAAGGTCACAAAAAGAACAGAGGTGCCTGAGTGTGGCAGAGTTCCCAAGCATCAGAGCAGGGAAGCCAGCTGCAGAGAGTCCAGGAGTGGGCTTTCTGCTCAGTGTTGCCATAAACAGGGAACTGCTTCATGGTCAGGCAACCGCTCTCTGAGCAGCAGCCCAGTAAGAGGGAGAACTGTAGGCAGACCACCCCCCCACTTCTCCCCCAGGGAGGAATGGTGGGTCTGTGACACAGGAGTCTATAAAGTTTGGAAACTGGAAACAGGGTTGCATGCCTGAGATAAAAATGTTCGGTCACAGGTGGGTGAACACAGAGTCCCGACTGAAACCAGGGAGACAAGAATGATTAACTGCTTTTCTGTGAGGGCTCACTGAAGAGTGGGTGGGTGGGAACTTTCAGCTCCAAGGCTAGAGATCTGGGCGCCGCCATTTTCAAACCCCCCACCCCCGATTGGTGTTGAAAGACTTCAGGGAGCAAAACAGCCACACAGAGCAATCTGGAGCCGCTTGCACTGAGCCCAGCCCTCTGGCAAGGGAGTGAAGTTCTGCCTGGGCAAAGACCTCTGAGAATCAGCACAACAGGCCCCTCCCTGAGAAGATCAGCGGGAGCATCCAGCTAACACCAAGTTTATGGATTATAGAGAACTGCAAATCTCCAGCGCTAGCAGAAAACAGTATCCATGTTTTTTTATTATCCATGTTTTTTTATTATCATTATTCTTTAGTCTTACAGGGTTTTTTTTTCCCTCTTCAGCTATTTCTTATTTTACCAACTCTTTTTTTAAGTCTTTTTAATTTTTATTTTTAGATTTATGTTGTTGTTGTTGTTGTTTTTTTTCACTTTTGGTTTCTGTTCATTGTATTCAATTCTATTTTTGATTATATATATATATATATATATGTTTTTCTTTCCTTCCTAGTTTGAGATCTAGTTACTTCTAACAAACAGACCAAAATTGATCCAGGATATAGTTTATTGTTATGTTCTATTTTTACTTCTTGTTTGATTTTTTCTTTTTTCTTCTTTGGTTTCTGTTTTCTTCTGATTTGTTTTGTTTGTATTTTTATGGTGTTTTTGTTGCTATTTTTTGTACTTTCTCTCTCTTTCATCTATTCTTTTCTGGACATAGTGATGAGACAGAGAAACTCACCCAAAAAGAAAGAACAGGAGGTGATACTCACTGCCAGGGATTTAATCAATATGGATACAAGTAAGTGTTGGAACTAGAATTCAAAACAATCATTATAAACATACTACCTGGGCTTGAAAAAGCATAGAAGACACTAGAGAATCCCTTACTAGAGAAATAAAAGAACTAAAATCTAATCAGGTCGAAATCAAGAAGGCTATTATTGAGATACAGTAAAAAAAATGGAGGCTCTACTGGGATAAATGAGGCACAAGAGAGAGTCAGTGATATAGAATACAAAATGATGGAGAAGAAGGAAGCTGAGAAATAGAAAAACAACTACTGGATCACGAAGGGAGGATCCAGGAAATCAGCAATACCATAAAGCAAAATAATATTAGAATAATATGGGTCCCAGAGGACGTTGGGGGCAGAAGTTTTATTTGAACAAATTACAGCTGAGAACTTCCCTAATCTGGGGAAGGAAACAGAAGGCACAGAGATCCCCCCCTCAAAATCAATAAAAATAAGTCAACACCTCAACATATAATAGTGAAGCTTGCAAATTTCAGAGATAAAGAGAAAATCCTGAAAGCAGCTTGGGACAAGAGGTCCTTAACCTACAAGGGTAGAAACATAAGGCTGGCAGCAGACCTGTCCACAGAGACCCAGCAGGCCAGAAAGGACTGGCATGATATATTCAGTGTGCTAAATGGGAAAAATATGCAGCCAAGAATACTTTATCCAGCAAGGCTGTCATTCAGAATAGAAGGAGAGATCAAGAGTTTCCAGGAAAAACAAACACTAAAGGATTTTATGAACATTAAACCAGCCCTGCAATAAATATTAAAGGGGATCCTTTGAGTGAAGAAAGAGCCCAAGAGTTAACAAAGACCAGAAAGGAACAGAGACAATCTACAGAAACAGTGACTTTGCAGGTAATACAATGGCACTAAATTCAAATCTTTCAATAATTACTTTAATGTAAATGGATAAATAAAAGACATAGGGTATCAGATTGGATTAAAAAAAACAAGACCCATCAATATGCTGTCTTCAAAAGACTCATTTTAGACCCAAAGGCACCCCCCAGATTGAAAGTGAGGGTGTGGGGAATGATTTATCATGCTAATGGAAATGAAAAGAAAGCTGGGTAGCAATCCTTATATCAGACAAACTAGACTTTAAACCAAAGACAGTAATAACAAATGAAGAAGGACACTATATCATAGTAAAAGGGTCTATCCAACAAGAAGATCTAACAATTATAAATATTTATGCCCCTACCTTGGGAGCAGACAGTTATATAAACCAATTAATAACAAAATTAAAGAAATGCATTGATAATACAATAATAGTAGGGACTTTAACACCCCACTCACTGCAATGGACAGATCATCTAAGCAGAAGACCAACAAGGAAACAGAGCTTTGAATGACACACAAGACCAGATGAACTTCACAGATATATTCAAGCATTTCATCCTAAAGGAACAGAATGCACATTCTTCACAAGTGTACATGGAATGTTCTCCAGAATAGATCACATACTGGGTCACAAATCAGGTCTCAACCGGTACCAAAAGGTTGAGATTATACCATACATATTCTCAGACCACAATGCTTTAAAATTTTCTCAATTGAAATTGAACTCAATTACAAGTGAAATTTTGGAAGAAACAAGAATACATGGAAGTTAAAGAGCATCCTACTAAAGAATGGATGGGTCAAACAGGAAGTTAAAGAAGAAATTTAAAAACTCATGGACACAAATGAAAATGAAAACACAACAGCTCAGAAAACTTTCACAGATGACATGATACTCTATGTTGAAAACCCAAAAGACTCCACCCAAAAATTGCTAGAACTCATGCAGGAATTCAGTAAAGTAGCAGGATATAAAATCAATGCTCAGAAGTCAGTTGCATTTCTATACATTAACAATGAGACAGAAGAAAGAGAAATCAAGGAACTGATCCCATTTACAACTGCACCAAAAACCATAAGATACATAGGAATAAACCTGACCAAAAAGGTAAAAGATCTGTACTCTAAAAACTATAGAACACTTATGAAAGAAATTGAGAAAGACACAATGGAAATAGAAAAACATTCCATACTCATGGAATATACATATTCAAAGCAACCCGTATCAAAAGACCATCAACTTTTTTCACAGAGCTGGAACAAATAATGCTAAAATTTGTATGGAACCAGAAAAGACCCTGAATAGCCAAAGGAACATTGAAAAAGTAAACCAAAGCTGGTGGCATCACAATTTGGACTTCAAGCTATATTACAAAGCTGTAATAATCAAGACTGTATGGTACTGCCACAAAAGCAGATGCATAGATCAATGGAACAGAATAGACCTCAACTCTATGGTCAATTGATCTTTGACAAAGCAGGAAAGAATATCCGATGGAAAAGAGATAGTCTCTTCAACAAATGGTGTTGGGAAAATTGGACAGCCACATGCAGAAGAATGAAACTGGACTATTTTCTTACACCATGGCTGAAAATGGCTGAAAGACCTAAATGTGAGACAGGAATCCATCAAAATCCTAAAGGAGAACACAGGCAGCAACCTTTGTGACCTCGGCCTCAGCAACTTCTTGCTAAACACATCTCCAAAGGCAAGGGAAACAATAGCAAAAATGAACTATTGGGACTGCATCAAGATAAAAAGCTTTTGCACAGCAAAGAAACAGTCAACAAAACTAAAAGACAACCTACAGAATGGGAGAAGATATTTGCAAATGTCTCATCAGGTAAAGGGCTAGTATCCAAAATCTATAAAGAACTTATCAAACTCAACACCTAAAAAACAAATAATCCAGTCAAGAAATGAGCAGAAGACATGAACAGACATTTCTCAAAAAAAGGCATACAAATGGTCAACAGACACATGAAAAAAAATGCTCAATAGATCACTTGGCATCAAGGAAATACAAATAAAAACCACAATGAGATTCTACCGCACACCATCTGGATGGCTAAAATAGACAAGTCAGGAAACAACAGATTTTGGTGAGGATGTGGAGATAAGGGAACCCTCTTACACTGTTAGTGGGAATCCAAACTGGTACAGCCACTCTGGAAAATAGTGGAGGTTCCTCAAAAATTTAAAAATAGAGCTACCCTATGACCCAGAAATTGCAGTACTAGGTATTTATGCAAAGGATACAAACATAGTGATTCCAAGGGGCACATGCACCCCAATGTTTATAGCAGCAATGTCCACAAAAGCCCAAATATGGAAAAAGCCCAGAGATCCATCGACAGACGAATGGATAAAGAAGTGGCATATATATATATATATAAAATGGAATATTACTCAGTCATCAAAAAATGAAATCTTACCATTCACAACAACATGGATAGAACTAGAGGGCATTATGCTAAGTGAAATAAGTCAATCAGAGAAAGACAATTATCATATGATTTCACTTATATGTGGAATCTAATAGATAAAACAGGGTAAGGGAGGGAAAAATAAAATGAGACAAAATCAGAGAGGGAGACAAACAAGAGACTCTTAGCTATAGGAAACAACTGAAGGTTACTGGAGGGGAGGTGGGTGGGGGGATGGGATTACCAGGTGACTGGCATTAAGGGGGGCACTTGATGTAATGAGCACTGGGTGTTACATGCAACTGATGAATCACTAAACTCTACCTGTGAAACTAATAATACACTATGTGTTAATTAATTGATTTTAAATAAAATAAAAATAATAAAGTTAAACCTCATGAAAGTATTATACTGTAAAATAAAAACCATCTAAATTTTAAAAAATTAAAATAAATACTATGAATATTGTAAAAAAGTTTAAAAAAAAGAAGAGGTGGGGACACTTAGCAGCTGGTTTTATGAGGCTAGTATTACCCTGATACTAAAACCAAAGAAGACAAAGACAAAAGAAACAAAAACTGCAGACCAATATGAACATAGATGCAAAATTCCTTAGCAAAAATTAGCAAATTAAATCCAGCACTAGATAAAAAGGACAAAACACCATGATAAAATGGATTTAGCACCAGAATACAAAGTTTCTTTAACATTTGAAAAGTACTCAATATAACTCACCACATCAACAAATCAAAGAAGAAAAGTATTATGATTGTTTCAGTAGATGCGGAAAAAGCATTTCACACATTCATGATTAAAAAAAAAACCCTTCACCAACATAATAACAGAAGAAAACATCTGCAACCTTATAAAAGACATCTACAAAAAGTTCACAGTTAATATTACACCTAATAGTGAAATAGTGAATGCATTTCCCCTAAGATTGGGAACAAAACAAAGATGTTCGTTCTAATCACTTCTATTGAACTTTATACTGGAGATGTAGCTTGTACAATAAGACAAAAGAAAAAATCATTAACATGGAAAAAGGAAAAATTGTATTTGCAGATGACAGGATTATGTGCATTAAAAACTCCCAAAGTATCTATTAGAAAACTACTAGAATTAATAAGCTGTTTTAGCAATTTTGCATAATACAAAGTCAATATACAAAAATCAACACCATTTCTATGTGGTAGCAATGAATAATTAGGAAAATATTTTAAATAACACCACTTACAATAGCCTCAAAAAACATTAAAAAGTTAGGGGTAGGGGTGACTGGGTGGCTCAGTTGGTTGGGCGGCTCCTGGGATCGAGCCCCATGTCTGGCTCTCTGCTTGACAGGGAATCTGCTTCTCCCTCTCCCTCTGCCTGATGGTTCTTTCTCTCTCTCTCTCTCTCGGTCACATAGAATTCATGGCTTTTTTCCCTTGATTCTTTAGTCTTTCAAAGTTAATTTTTTTAATTTTCTTTTTTTTCTTTTTGAATTTCTTTTCCATTTTTCAACCAATATCTTATCAATCCCTTTTTTAAAAATCTATTTTATTTTTCATTTTTAGAGTCATATTCTATCCCTTCATAGTAGTTAACCTTATTTTTGGTATATATATATAAGTTGTTCTCTCTTTAAAATTTTGGGATACAGTTTCTTCTTAACAGACCAAAATATACCCTAAATCTCTAGTGTATGGTTTTGTTCTACTCTCCTGCCTGATCACATTCTCTCACTTTTTTTTTTTAATCCTCTTCTTTCTATTTTCAACCAACTTCTTTTCATATCAATTTCTTTTATAAAATCTTTTATAATTTTCATCTTTACACTCATATTCCATCCCTTCATTGTATTTACCCATATTTTTGTACATATATGTTTTTCTTTTTTTAAAATTTGGGAGGCACTTTCTTCTAACAGGCCAATTATGCTCAAAATCTAGTGTGTGGCACTGATCTATGCACCAGCCTGATCATATTTGATCATATTCTGTTTTTTTTGTTTGTTTGTTTATTTGTTTCTTTGTTTTTTTATCTTTTTCTTTTTCTTTTTTCTTTCTTTCCCTTTCTTTTCTCCTGGTTTCAGGTCCCTTCTGATTTGTTTACTGTATATTTTTCTGGGGTCATTGTTACCCTGTTAGCATTTTGTTCTCTCATTCATCTATTCTCATCCAGACAAAATGACAAGATGGAAACAAAAAAAAAGAAGTGGCAGTACCTACTGCCAGGGACCTACTCAATACGGACATTAGTAAGATGTTGGAACTAGAATTCAGAATGATGATTTTAAAGATACTAGCTGGGCTTGAAGAAAGCATGGACGATATTAGAGAAACAATTTCTGGAGAAATAAAAGAACTAAAATCTAACCAAGTCAAAATCAAAAAGGCTATTAATGAAGTGCAATAAAAAATGGAGGCTCTAACTGCTAGGATAAATGAGGCAGGGAGAGAATTAGTGATATAGAAGACCAAATGATGGAAAATAAAGAAGCTGAGAAAAAGAGATAAACAACTACTGGATCACGAGGGCAGAATTCGAGAGATAAGTGATACCACAAGATGAAACAACATTAGAATAATTGGGATCCCAGAAGAAGAAGAAAGAGAGGGGCAGAAGGTATATTGGAGCAAATAATGGCAGAGAACTTCCCTAATTTGGGGAAGGAAACAGGCATCAGAATCCAGGAGGCACAGAGAACCCCCCTCAAAATCAATAAAAATAGATCCACACCCCGACATCTAATAGTAAAACTTATGAGTCTCAGAGACAAAGAGTAAATCCTGAAAGCAGCTCGGGACAAGAGATCTGTAACCTACAATGCTGGAAACATTAGACTGACAACAGACCTATCCACAGAGACCTGGCAGGCCAGAAAGGACTGGCAGGATACATTCAGAGCACTAAATGAGAAAAATATGCAGCCAAGAATACTATATCCAGCTAGGCTGTCATTGAAAATAGGAGAGATAAAAAGCTCCCAGGACAAACAAACTCTAAAGGAATTTGCAAACACGAAACCATCCCTACAAGAAATATTGAAAGGGGTCCTCTAAGCAAAGAGAGAGCCTAAAAGTAACATAGACCAGAAAGGAACACAGACAATATACAGTAACAGTCACCTGACAGGCAATACAATGGCACTAAATTCATATCTTCCAGTAGTTACCCTGAATGTAAATGGGCTAAATGCCCCAATCAAAAGACACGGGCTATCAGATTGGAGGAAAAAAAAAGACCCATCGATAGTCATCTGCAAGAGACTCATTTTAGACCCAAAGACACCTCCAGAATGAAAGTGAGGGGGTGGAAAACCATTTACCATGCTAATGGACACCAAAAGAAAGCTGGGGTGGCAATCCTTATATCAGACAAATTAGATTTTAAACCAAAGACTGTAATAAGAGATGAGGAAGGACACTATATCATACTTAGAGGGTCTCTCCAACAAGAAGATCTAACAATTGTAAATCTCTCTGCCCCTAACATGGGAGCAGCCAATTATATAAGGCAATTAATAACAAAAGCAAAGAAACACAGCAACAACAATAAATAATAGTGGGGGACTTTAACACCCCCCACACTGAAATGGACAGATCATCTAAGCAAAAGATCAACAAGGAAATAAAGACTTTAAATGACACACTGGACCAAATGGACTTCACAGATATATTCAGAACATTCCATCCCAAGTAATGGAATAGACATTCTTCTCTAGTGCCCATGGAACATTCTCCAGAATAGATCACATCCTAGGTCACAAATCAGGTCTCAAATGGTACCAAAAGATTGGGATGAGTCCCTTCATATTTTCAGACCACAATGCTTTGAAACTAGAATTCAATCACAAGAGGAAAGTTGGAAAGAACTCAAATACATGGAGGCTAAAGAGCATCCTACTAAAGAATGAATGGGTCAACCAGGAAATTAAAGAAGAATTTAAAAAATTCATGGAAACCAATGCAAATGAAAACACAACTGTTGAAAATCTTTGGGATGCAGCAAAGGTAGTCCTAAGAGGAAAGTATATAGCAATACAAGCCTTTCTCAAGAAACAAGAAAGGTCTCAAATGCACAACGTATTCCTACACCTAAAGGAGCTGGAGAAGAACGGCAAATAAAGCTTAAACCCAGCAGGAGAAGACAAATAATAAAGATCAGAGCAGAAATCCATGAAATAGAAACCAAAAGAACAGTAGAACAGATCAACAAAACTAGGAGCTGGTTCTTTGAATTAATAAGATTGATAAACTCCTGGCCAGACTTATCAAAAAGAAAAGAGAAATGACCCAAGTAAATAAAATCATGAATGAAAAAGAACAGATCACAACCAACACCAAAGAAATACAAACAGTTATAAGAACATATTATGTGCAACTGTATGCCAGCAAATTAGATAATCTGGAAGAAATGGATGCATTCCTAGAGATGTATCAACTACCAAAACTGAACCAGGAAGAAATAGAAAACCTGAACAGACCTATAACCACTAAGGAAATTGAAGCAGTCATCACAAATCTCCCAACAAACTAGAGCCCAGGGCCAGATGGCTTCTCAGGGGAATTCTACCAAATATTTCAAGAAGAATTAATACCTATTCTTCTGAAACTGTTTCCAAAAATAGAAATGGAAGGAAAACTTCCAAACTTGTTTTATGAGACCACCATTACCTTGATCCCCAAACCAGACAAAGACCCCATCCAAAAGGAGAATTACAGACCAATATCCTTGATGAACATGGATGAAAAAATTCTCACCAAAATACTAGCCAATAGGATCCAACAGTACATTAAAAGGATTATTGACCACGACCAAGTGGGATTCATCCCTGGGCTTCAAGGTTGGTTCCACATCTGCAAATCAATCAATGTGATACAATACATTAACAAAAGAAAGACCAAGAACCATATGATCCTCTCAAGAGATGCAGAAAAAGCATTTGACAAAGTACAGCATCCTTTCTTGATCAAAACTCTTCAGAGTATAGGGATAGAGGGTACATACCTCAAGATCATAAAAGCCATCTATGAAAAACCTACAGCGAGTATCCTTCTCAATGGGGAAAACCTGAGAGCTTTCCCCCTAAGGTCAGGACCACGGCAGGGATGTCCACTATCACCACTGCTATTCAACATAGTATTAGAAGTCGTAGCCACAGCAATGAGACAACAAAAAGAAATAAAAGGCATCCAAATTGGCAAAGAAGAAGTCAAATTCTCACTCTTTGCATATGATATGATACTTTATGTGGAAAACCCAAAAACTCCACCCCAAAACTGCTAGAACTCATACAGGAATCCTGTAAAGTGGCAGGATATAAAATCAATGCACAGAAATCAGTGGCATTCCTATACACCAACAACAAGACAGAAGAGAGAAATTAAGGAGTCGATCCCATTTACAATTGCACCCAAAACCATAATTACCTAGGCATAAATCTAAGCAAAGAGGCAAAGAATCTATACTCAGAAAACCATAAAATACTCATGAAAGAAATTGAGGAAGACACAAAGAAATGGAAAAATGTTCCATGCTCATGGTTTGGAAGAATAAATATTGTGAAGGTGTCAATGCTACCTAGAGCAATCTACATATTTAATGCAATCCCTATCAAAATACCATCCACTTTTTTCAAAGAAATGGAACAAATAATCCTAAAATTTGTATGGAACCAGAAAAGACCCCGAATAGCCAGAGGAATGTTGAAAAAGGAAAGCAAAGCTGGTGGCATCACAATTCCAGACTTCAAGCTCTATTACAAAGCTGTAATTATCAAGACAGTATGGTACTGGCACAAAAACAGACACATAGATCAATGAAACAGAATAGAGAGCCCAGAAGTGGTCCCTCAACTCTATGGTCAACTGATCTTCGACAAAGCAGGAGAGAATGTCCAGTGGAAAAAGACAGTCTCTTCAACAAGTGTTGTTGGGAAAATTGGACAGCCACATGCAGAAGAATGAAACTGGACCATTTCCTTACACCACACACAAAAATAGACTCCAAATGGTTGAAAGACCTAAACGTGAGACAGGAGTCCATCAAAATCCTAAAGGAGAACACAGGTAGCAACCTCTTCGACCTCAGCCTCAGCAACTTCTTCCTAGAAACATCGCCAAAGGCAAGGGAAGCAAGGGGCAAAATGAACTATTGGGACTTCATCAGGATAAAAAGCTTTTGCACAACAAAAGAAACAGTCGACAAAACCAAAAGACAACTGACAGAATGGGAGAAGATATTTGCAAATGACATATCAAATAAAGGGCTAGCATCCAAAATCTATAAAGAACTTATGAAACTCAACACCCAAAGAACAAATGATCCAATCAAGAAATGGGCAGAAGACATGAACAGACATTTTTCCAAAGAAGACATCCAAATGGCCAAGAGACACATGAAAAGGTGCTCAACATCGCTCGGCATCAGGGTAATCCAAATCAAAACCTCAATGAGATATCACCTCACACCAGTCAGAATGGCTAAAATTAACAAGTCAGGAAACGACAGATGTTGGCGGGGATGCGGAGAATGGGGAATCCTCCTACACTGTTGGTGGGAATGCAAGCTGGTGCAGGCACTCTGGAGAAGAGTGTGGATGTTCCTCAAAAAGTTGAAAATAGAGCTACCATATGACCCAGCAATTGCACTGGTGGGTATTTACCCAAAGATACAAATGTAGGGATCCGAAGGGGTACGTGCACCCCGATGTTTATAGCAGCAATGCCCACAATAGCCAAACTATGGAAAGAGCCAAGATGTCCATCGACAGATGAATGGATAAAGAAGATGTGGTATATATATATAATGGAATATTATGCAGCCATCAAAAGGAATGAGATCTTGCCATTTGCAAAGACGTGGATGGAACTGGAGGGTATTATGCTGGGTGAAATAAGTCAATCAGAGAAAGACATGTATCATATGATCTCACTGATAAGAGGAATTCTGAATTTCAGGAAATAAACTGAGAGTTGCTGGAGTGGTGGGGGGTGGGAGTGATGGGGTGGCTGGGTGATAGACACTGGGGAGGGTATTTGCTATGGTGAGCACTGTGAATTGTGTAAGACTGTTGAATCACAGACCTGTACCTCTGAAACAAATAATTCATTATATGATAAAAAAAGATAGTAGGAACGGAAAAATGAAGGGGGCGAAATGGAGGGGGAGACAAACCATGAGGGACTATGGACTCTGAGAAACAAACTGAGGGTTCTAGAGGGGAAGGGGGTGAGGGAATGGGTTAGCCTGGTGATGGGCATTAAAGAGGGCATGTACTGAGTTGAGCACTGGGTGTTATATTCAAGCAATGAATCATGGAACACTACACCAAAAACTAATGATGTAATGTTTGGTTATTAACATAACATAATGAAATTTAAAAATCCCAGAAGGCTTTTTATATATAAATTTATAAGCTGATTTTACATGTACATGAAAATCCAAGGACATTAGAGTTGTCAAAACAATCTTTAAGACAAAGAACAAAACTGGAGAACTCATACTACTCAATTTTAAAACTTTTTTTGCCACTAACAGTGCAAGGGTTCCTTTTTCTCCACATCCTTGCCAACAGTTATTGTTTCTTGTGTTTTTTATTTTAGCCATTCTGACTGGTGTAAGGTAATATTATAGTTTTGATTTGCAGTTCCCTGATGATGAGTAATGTAAGCGTTTTTTCATGAGTATATTGGCCATCTGAATTCTCCTTTGGAGAATGTCTGTTCATTTCTTCTGCCCATTTTTTAATTGGATTATTATTTGAGGGGGTATTCAGTTGTGTAAGTTCTTTATGTATTTTGGATACTAACCCTTTATCAAATATGTCCTTTGCAAATATCTTCTCCCATTCAGCAGGTTGCTTTTTATTTTGTTGATTGTTTCCTTCACTATGCAGAAGCTTTTTATTTTGATATAGTCCCAATAGTTTCTTTTTGCTTTTATTTCCCTTGCCTCAGGAGACATATCTGGAAAGAATGTTGCTACAATCAATGTCAGAGATATTACTGCCTGTGCTCTTTTCTAGGATTTTTATGGTTTCAGTTCTTGCATTCAGGAACTAGGCACTTATGCTGAGCACTGGTGGCTGATGTATGGAATTGTTGAATCACTATATTGTACATCTGAAACTAATATAACACTTTATGTTAGCTGTACCGGAATTAAAATAAAATAATAATTATAAAGAATATATATATATTTCAATTACTTAATGTATGTGTAGATAAACCATTTACTACTAAAATGAAACAGGGCTGATCATAAATTCTATTACAATTTGTTTTAATAGGTGTAGACACTGAGAAATAGTTCTCATGGTATGGGAATGGAAGTTTTATTACACTATATCTATATATTTATTTATAGTTATTATTGTTTATGTCAAAAATCCTATATGACCTATTGCCAAAAATTATTTTAATTATATATCAGCTAGTATTTTTTTAATCTTCCTTCTATTTTGTTGAAAGCAAAGAAGTGGAAATTTTATTTGCAGATGTAGCTGTTACCCAGAAGCAACCATTTACTCAATATCATATTAATATTTCAAATTGTCCTACTGATTGGAGCCATAGAGATTTTTTACCCTCCAGAAAACTGAATCATTATATTATCTTAAATAGGATATATAGATTGGAAAGTGAGAAAAGGACAACTGCATAAAGGAAGGTAGGAAAGGTGCTTTGTCAGGCAGATCAGTTTTGAGAACAAGTATATATCAAAGTCAAAGATCTGAACATCTATTCCTTTGATTTTTTTCAGATTTTTTTTTTCCCTGAGAAGGTCTTCACATACCACCCAGATTTTATGTATTCTAGTTTGAAGAGTAGGATAAAAGGTGAAAAGCCTTAGAATCCAGACCCAACTTGAAAAAGTAATAACAAAATTTTGCATTTGCATAGGAAGTTTAGTTTATAAAATGTGTTTATATTCATTATTTCAATTCACTCTTTCAGCAATAATGTGAGATAAGTAAGACAAAAATACAGAAAAACAACAACAAACAAAAAAAAAAACCTTAAAATGTGGCTTTAGATAGTCTCTTTAAAAATGTCTTTGGCTCAATTGGTTAATGTCTACTTTCGGCTCAGGTCATGATCCTGAGGTCCTGGGATTGAGCCCCATGTCGGGCTCCCTGCTCAGTGGAGAGTCTGCTTCTCTCTCTCTCCCCCTGCCCCTTCCCCAGTTAATGCTTTCTGTGTGTGTGTGTGTGTGTGTCTCAAATGGATAGATAAAATCTTTAAAAAATATTTTTTCATGTTTTAGCAACAATGTTTAAAGATTTATCCCTTTATTTGTTCTCTATATTTGGATAATGTTATCCAATGACCTTCACATAAACAGACTTTGGAAGAAATATATAGTGACATTTCACTACTTCCACATTGCAGTTCCATTTAGGCCTAAGCTACATGCCCATATAAAAATACCCATCCACTGAGGCTCCTGGGTGGTTCAGTCAGTTAAGCATCTGCTTGCGGGTCAGGTCATGATCTCAGGGTCCTGGGATCGAGTCTCACATCAGGCTCTCTGCTCAGCTGGGAGTCTGCTTCTCCTTCTCACTCTCCCTCTGTTCTCTCTCTCTCTCAAATAAATAAATAAAATATTTTTAAAAAGTATTTATCCACAAGTAAAGCTAACATAATAGAAAAATAGATCTCAAGATTAATGTCATCACGTACACTTAACTCAGAATTTTCCTACACTAGGCAGCTTTCCTCACTTCTTACTGTAAGTATTAAAACTATGTCTGAAAGTAAAAATTGTCCAATAAGTAAATTTGAAGATGAATATCAATCTACACAGTAAATCTAATTTTCTTCAATGAAGTTCCTGCCTCTCATGAGTGCTTATTGGTACTTGTATCATGATTTGCTTGACAAAGCCTTAATTTTATGAAGTCATATACAGTACTTCCACAAGGAATTGTGATAAGAGTATGATGGATAACTACACTAACATTTTAAATCCCTACAGAAAAATGAAAAGATTCAGGAATGATTTACTTCAATCTTCTCAGTATTGAGAAATACTAGTTAGAAATGATAAGTGTTGTTATATAAAGGCAGATGTTAAAATATTATCTATGAAATAAATTAAACTTGCCCTAGACTGGCACTGATTTAAGTTTTATGATGTTGTGTTAGACCATATGGCTGAGATCATCACATGGAATTTAACTCTTCAGCACCATGGCCAGCATCTACTTTGCCTATAAGCTTCTGCATAAGCTAGCAATGAATATCATAGGTATCATTTATTTTTAGAGGTTAAGGAATCCTTAGGTCAACCAATCAACCATCCATTTAATCCCTCAATTTTCTCTACTGCCATTGAGACTCTGGCTTGGATGATCAGCATCATTCTATGGTTATAGTAATATGTACAATTCACTTTGCTAATACAATTAATATAAACAAAAAACCAAGACTAATGCAGTTCTTTAGCTCAAAAAGAAGTATCTGTTCTAAATATGTAACCTGATTTTAGTGTCCAGCATATGCTGGTTCATTAATTTACTGACTTTATTTATTACTACAAGCCTCCATTGAGGCAAACTGCTATAGGTTGCTAGGAACTGAAATGGGCTAAGAAGAAAAAAAAAAAGTATGTGGAAGATACAATCCTTTATCTTAAAGAATTCATACCCAATGGGTGATACAGACAAGGATACAGAAAGCTATAGCATTGTAATAAATTCTATAATCTAGATAAGAGTGCTGGGAGACAAGGAGCAATTCATTTTATTAATGTCATCAGGTACACTTAACTCAGAATTTTCCTACACTAGGCAACTTTCCTTTGAGAATCAATAACTATTTTCCCAGGAGAAGTGGCACTGAAAGATAAGTCCGAATTTTGAAAAGAGATAAGCAAGAGAAGATAAATCCAGAGAAAGCAAACTACTGAGTTAAGTTGTAGAGTTGTGAAAATACACAGTGGTTTGGTGCTTTAGAAACAGTCTTATGTGACTTGAAAAGAGAATATGTGGTGAGTAGACTGAGAAGATAATGAGAAGCCAGATTGGAAACGTCTTCAAATGGCATACTAATGTGCACAAATCTAGTTACTATGCTGGGAGTTTAGTTTACAGAGCTGGGGCAGAAATCTCTGTGGTAATTAACCAGTATCCTAAAGAGTAAACATTGAATAGATCAAGAAATCAAAATGTCAAATTCCTGATGGACACACCACAGAAATTTTAGTTAGCTCAATTAAAAGGAACTTTTAATTATTTTTAGCCAGAATTTCTCCAAATTGGATTTGGTCATATGGAAACTTTGATCATGTGGGAAGAATTCACAGTGAATTAATTTGTGAAGTTCCAAAGTTACTTAAATGTAGCAGCAAAAAGCAACCAGAAGTAGTGGCTTACTTAGCATCATTTAACCAGAACTAGAAAGTCTCATGCCCACCAGATAGATTTCCCCTATTCAGGTGTCTTGGTTCCTAAAATTACAAAATTCATTCTTTTGTTATATTCCTTATTAACAACTTAGTGTTAACTACTATAAGACATATTCTCTCAATTCTCTCAATGAACGAAGCCTACTGGAAAACCATGAAGACAGGGGACTATACACTAAAAGTTAGGAAAGGACATTATAGCAGAAGAATGCCACAAACAAACTTCACATTCTGCCTAGTGCCAGCCCTGAAAGTATATTTGGTATATTAAATATATTATGCATCAAATTTCAATAAAGTTAATAAACATTGACTGAGTATCTACTGTGTGTCAGGAACACTGGAATAAAATAAATCAACAAAGCATGTTTCCTTTCTTTGAAGAGTTTTCACTCAATTGGAAAAAATAGATGGTAAAAAGATAATTTCAATATAATATGGAATGTGATCTGATAAAGATAAAAACAGGGTTTTGTGGATACTTACTCTAACCCTGTCAGGAGGCTTGGGCAATTGTACATGGACGAGGCAATAGTAAAGCTGGTTCTTAAAGAGTGGTTCTTTAAAAGAATGAGAATGGGAAGGGTATTTTAAGTAGAGAAAACAACATAAGCAAATTCACACCTGTGAAACAGCATCCTTCGTATAGAGAACAATACACAGGGTGGGTTTTTTTTTTTCCTGTATTATAAATTCCTAGATAGGTAGTTTGAATGCAGGAGATCCTGAAACATGGAAAACTTCAGATTACTCTTTGTTTGCTAATGATAAATATTTTGTTACAGTGATCCTTACATTTTGAGCTGCAAATTTGTTGGTCAATACTTCTACTGAAGCAAACTAAACATTACACTTATTTATTCAAATATGTATTAAGCTACTTAGTAGGGAACAAATTTTAAGAAAGCAGCAACTGGAAAAGTCAAATGACAGTATTATTTTTTATTTTGAGAATCAATATCAGGATGTCATTACCTGCATAGGGAAATGTATGTCATTGTAAGTCCAACTTTATTAAAGATTGGTCATTCTCCTATTAACTGAACAGTGCACTTCACAAGTAGTCGAACCTTTGTTAAAGAGGTTTCTTGGTTAAATGCAAATTTTGCATTTAATGGATAAATGATCTCTAAAAATGGGAAGGAGGAAAATCAAACAAAAAGGGGTCAAGTGCATTGAACCCATTGAGGAGAAGAGAGTTGAATTCACTCTTTAATAACTTATTTTAGTATATATTTACTGAACACCTCTGATATGCTAGGCACCATTCTCAGAGCTAGAAAAACAATAAAAATAAAATAGTCCAATGGCTTGAAAAACATATAGTCGGGGCGCCTGGGTGGCTCAGTCGTTAAGCGTCTGTCTTCGGCTCAGGTCATGATCCCAGGGTCCTGGGATCGAGTCCCACATCGGGCTCCTTGATCACTGGGGAGCCTGCTTCTCCCTCTGCTGCTCCCTGCCACCCTGCCTACTTGTGATTCCTCTCTCTCTCTCGCTCTCTCTGTGTCAAATAAATAAATAAAATCTTTAAAAAAAATTTTAAAAAAGAAAAAAAAAGAAAAACATATAGTCTAGCCAAAGAGGCAGTCACAGGTGCTTGTGACAAGCTACAAAATCAAACAAAAAAATCGGTTAATTTTGAGAAATTGAAGGGTTAGGAAAGTTTTCATAGTGATGGCATTAAAACTGAGTCTAAAATGAGTTCATCAGTTGAACAAATATTGGAGGAAGAGGAAATTCATGGAAGTTTAAAGTGTTATTTTTATTTGGGCATTTCCCAAGTAATGTGGGATGACTAGAGGTATCTCACCCAGGGTTATATATGATATGCTGAGTTTAGCTATTCTGTAGGTGAATGAGGATGTAATAAGTCTGTGTTTAGAAAGAAAGGCTTATTAGCAAATAGAAGATTAGTTAGAGGTGAGGGAACCATTTAGAAGGCAGTTCTACTTGCTGAAGTTGGTTTCATTTCACTATTAAACACTGTTCTTTTGCCCTTAGGACTTTGTACTTTCTATTCCCTCTGTACTCTCTGTGCCCTGATATCCCCTCTATGGTGAGTTCAGCCCAGCACTTTCCCAGGGAGTGAAAATTCATTGCCCACTAGACTATAAAACCAATGAGGGTGGGGACTGGGCCAATCTCATTCACCATCAAATTCCTATAACCTGGCACATAAAAAGTTCTCAATAAATGCTTGTTAAATGGATGAACGAATTCAGAAGTTTAAGAGAGAGAATCATCATGATTCAGTGATCAATTACCTGTGAGAGATGTGAAAGTAGAAGGAATCAAAATCGATTCCATTAACTGAGAAAAGTAATCCAGATGAGAGAATTCTTAAAGAAGAAAATACATGTTTTGCTTCAGGCATGATGACAACTAGGAATAAAGCAGAAAGAAGGTGAGAACAAAGAGAAATTTAGGGGTAAATCAAAGGAAGTGTGTGTAATAACTGGTGGCAGCACCTAGGAAATTTTTTTCAAAGGATCCATGATTTAGGAACCAGGGTGGGCTGAATGACTAACTTGAAGTGCTAGGGAGCACTTCCTGAGCAGGAAATTTTACCCTGATTTGAATTTTTTACCTAATACTCACCAAAAGGAATTTGTGTTTCTTTGGGAAAAGAGTCTAAGACACAAAGTCTAATGGACCTGGAAGGGACAGTGTGGAACTTACTAAAAAAGAGTCCCAAATTCCAAATGGAACAAAACTGGCTTCTATAATCATGATGTGTAATTGTAAATGGCCTGTCCATATACAGTTTGAATTCTGGGATTTTCATGATGGAGTGTGAAGCTAGGTTGACAATATGATGAACAAGATGATTTCCTCTGAAATATTCTTAAAAATTCCATTTTAGAGAGAAAGAGAATTTGACACCATAAACTATTTCATCCTGTGTGTAGTAGCAATGGAAAGAACCAGCTGCAAAAATGTGAAGTCTTTCTAGTAGACAATATCCAACACTAAAAACCAGAAAAGTTAACTCCAAAATCTCAGATGATATAAATTTGCTTCTTGTTCTGCTATCTCAATTTAATAAATACACAGAATAAAATTGTTTATTTAAAATTTAAATTTTGAACACTTAACATGGTTCAGCCCTTTGGTAGGCTTTGGAAAGAAATTCTGAAGGGCGCCTGGGTGGCTCAGTCGTTAAGCGTCTGCCTTCGGCTCAGGTCATGATCCCAGGGTCCCGGGATCGAGCCCACATCGGGCTCGCTCCTCAGTGGGAAGCCTGCTTCTCCCTCTCTCACTCCCCTTGCTTGTGTTCCTGCTCTCTCTATCTCTCTCTCTGTCAAATAATTAAATAAAATCTTTAAAAAAGAAAAAGAAAGAAATTCTGAGCAGTATTACCCTCCTTTTCTTTTCTTTTTTTTTTTATTATGTTATGTTAGTCACCATACAATACATCATTACTTTTTGATGTAGTGTTCCATGATTCATTGTTTGCATATAACACCCAGTGCTCCATGTAGTACATGCCCTCCTTGATACCCATCACCAGGCTAACCTATCCTCCAACCCCCCTCCCCTCTAAAACCCTCAGTTTGTTTCTTGGAGTCCATAGTCTCTCATGGTTCATCTCCCCCTCTGATTCCTGCCCCCCTTCATTTTTCCCTTCCTTCTCCTAATGTCCTCCATGCTATTCCTTACGTTCCACAAGTAAGTGAAACCATATGATAATTGACTTTCTCTGCTTGACTTACTTCACTTAGCATAATCTCCTCCAGTCCCATCCATGCTGATGTGAAAGTTGGGTATTCATCCTTTCTGATGGCTGAGTAATATTCCATTGTATATATGGACCACATCTTCTTTATCCATTCATCTGTTGAAGGGCATCTCGGCTCTTTCCACAGTTTGGCTACTGTGGACATTCCTGCTATGAACATTGGGGTGCATATGGCCCTTCTTTTCACTAATCTGTATCTTTGGGGTGTCCTCCTTTTCATATATAAAGTAATTGTTCTAGTAACTTGGTTTGTGTCCCCTTAGATTTCATATGTTGAAGCCCCAGAGAATATCTGTATTTGGATATGAGGTCTCTAGGAAAGTGATTAGGTTAAGTGAGGTCATAGGGTGGGGCCCTGATCTGGTGAAATTGGTCTCCTTATAAGAACAGATGCCAGAGGAAATTTCCAGAACGCTTGGTGTGCCCAGCAATATGCTCCTTCCTGCTCCCCCACACTGGCCTCAGCCCTCTCACTGGCTGTAGAAAATGGTGAAAGAAACCACTTAATATGATGTTTTGGGGGTCAAACCTAATGCCACGCAGGAAGAATTGAAAAAGGCCTATAGGGAACTGGCCTTGAAGTACCACCCTGATAAGAATCGAAATGAAGGAGAGAAGTTTAAACGGATTTCTCAAGCTTATGAAGTGCTCTCTGATGCAAAGAAAAGGGAGTTGTATGACAAAGGAGGAAAACGGGCAATTAAAGAAGGTGGAGCTTGTGGTGGTTTGACTCCCCCATGGACATCTTTGATATGTTTTTTGGAGGAGGAGTAAGCATCAGCTCTTAGTAACCTTAGAAGATTTATATAATGGTGCAACAAGAAAACTAACTCTGTAAAAGAATGTGATATGTGATAAATGTGAAGGCCGAGGTGGTAAGAAAGGAGCAGTCGAATGTGGTCCCAATTGCCGAGGTACTGGAATGCAAACAAGAATTCATCAGATAGGACCTGGAATGGTTCAGCAAATTCAATCTGTGTGCATGGAGTGCCAGGGCCATGGGGAACGGATCAGTCCCAAAGATAGATATAAAAGCTGCAATGGAAAGAAGACAGTACGAGAGAAGATTCTAGGAATTCATATTGACAAAGGCATATGGCCAGAAGATAACATTCCATGGTGAATGAGACCAAGAACCAGGACAGGAACCAGGAGATATTATCATTGTTTTAGATCAGAAGGACCATGCTGTTTTTACTGGGCAAGGAGAAGACCTTTTCTCATATGTGGACATACAGCTAGTTGAAGCACTGTGCAGCTTTCAAATGCCAGTGTCTACTCTTGACAACCAAACCATCATCATCACCTCTCATCCAGGTCAAATTGTCAAGCATGGAGAGGAGATATCAAGTGTGTGTGCTAAACGAAGGCATGCCCATTTATCATAGACCATATGAGAAGAGTCGCCTAATCATCGAATTTAAGCTAAACTTTCCTGAGAATGGCTTTCTCTCTCCTGATAAACTCTCTTTGCTGGAAAACTCCTACCTTAGAGGAAGGAAGTAGAAGAGACTGATGGAATGGACCAGGTAGAACTCATGGACTTTACTCCAAATCAGGAAAGATGTCACCATTACAATGGGGAAGACTATGAGGATAATGAACATCATCCCAGGGGTGGTGTTCATGTCAGACCTCTTAATGGGGCCAGTGAATAACACTGCTGGCATTTTATATGCAGTAGTGAGTGAGTGAAGGACTATAATGATAGCTCACTACTTGCCATTGTTTTTGTTTTAATATTCAACTATAGTAGTGTTTTAAAAGTTAAATGAATAAACTAAAAAAAAAGAACAGATGCCAGAGAACTCTTTGTCTTTCTCTCTTTCTCTCTTTCCACATGAATGGGAAGACCATATGATCTCTCTCTCATTCTCTCTCTTAAATAAATAAATAAAATTTTTAAAACAAATAGAGGGGCGGGGGCGCCTGGGTGGCTCAGTTGGTTAAGGGACTGCCTTCAGCTCAGGTCATGATCCTGGAGTCCCAGGATCGAGTCCCACATCCGGCTCCCTGCTCAGCAGGGATTCTACTTCTCCCTCTGACCCTCCCCCCCTCTTATGCTCTCTCTCCCAAATAAATAAATAAAATCTTAAAAAAAAAAAAAAGACCATATGAAGGTTCTGTGAGAGGTGGTTCTTTACAAGCCAGGAAGAGTCCTCACTAGGAAACAACCCTACCTGACCTTGATCTGGGATTTCTAGCCTCTAGAACTGTGAGAAAATAAATGTCTGTTGTTTAAGTCACCCAGCCTGTGGTATTTTGTTATGGATGTCCAAGCAGCCTAACACAGCTTGTAAGTCATAGAATTAGCACATATGCTCAAGTCCTCTGTCCAAATTTCAAGCACATGAAATAGAAAAAGACAACAAATGATAAAATGTTCAACTAAATATAATCAAATGCAAAGAAGAGGGTAATATTGGAGATGTCATAGAAGACTGAAGGACAGGTACAACTTTGACTAGGTAGTCAAAAGATGGTTGGGTGGGGATGGTGGAGGAGATATATAAGAAATAGCGAAAACAAGCCTGGACAATTGGGCAGAAGGCTCTTGACTTCATGGGAGAACTGGGATCTGAGGTTGCGATTAGTGCAGTAAGTAAAGCTAGTTGTGGTTAGAGACAACAGCAGAGCCTAGGTATGGTGCAGCCGAGAAGCACATCACAACTAAACTCAACTCCACCCCTGAGGGAGAAGTGGAGATTGGGTTATGCCTGGCAGGATGGAGCACCTTTACCCCAAAAGCCGGGGGCAGGAGGATGTCTAATTGCCTGTTAGTTCAAGGAACTCCTCTGGGATAGGAGTTTTACAAGAGGGGACCTCATGAGAAGAAGGGTAGTAGCCTACACCAAAGAGCAGTAGCCAGGGTCCAGAGTCAGAAAGCTCTTTAAGAATAGGAAAAAGGGGGCTAGAGACAGGCCAAGAGTCTACAATGGGAATGGGTGCCAAAGGGTATGAAAATGTCCCCAGAATTTGTTTAGATCAGGTATGGCGAGGCCCACAGATCAGAAAACTGCTATTAAAAAGAGTTTATTATCTACAGTTCTCAAGAGAAAGGGGCATTCCATGGCTTGCCAGGCCACAAGATGAAGCACTTGGGTCAGTTAGGAGGCAGAAGGAGAAAAGAGAAAATAATGGACCAGAGCCTTTATTTGGGTTTTAAGGGAAGGAATGAGTGAGACAGAGTAAGTACACTGCTTAAGTTTAGGATTGGATAGTCAAAAATTTCTGTGGACTCTGGGCTACAGAGGTGGTCCCTGGTTGTCTGGTACTTGCCTCTGGGGTGATTTAGGGTAGGGAGACTACTGGCTTGGTATGTGAAATTTGAAAAAGGAGAGGATTGGAGGTATGGGCTCTGCTTGGTTGGTTTGCATATCATAGGTGTGCTCACAGGCAAGATGTTTGCTATCTTGATGGAACTAGATAACTTGGGAGGGGCAGTCCCTCTCTGGGTCCCCAAGTTGCCCAAGATGTCAAATATAGAATATAGAAAATATGATTAATATACAAAACATTATTTAAAATATGTAGGATGAAAAAGTAAACTGAAGGATAATTAGGAGTTAAGAAGCAATATGAACCTGATATCTGGATCTTGAAACACTTGATTTAGCCACTTGGATTCAGATATTTAGATAGATGATAGATTGATTGATAGCTGATAGATGATAGATATATAGATAGTAGATAGATGATAGATGATAGATGATAGATAGATAGATAGATAGATAGACAGATAGATGATAGATGACAGCGATTTTTTCCCTTTTGTCTTAGAGGGGCCAGAGCATTACCAAGCTGAGTTTGGGGAGAGACTGTAGTTAAGTTAAATAGAAATAGATTCATGCATGCCTGGGTGGCTCAGTTGTTAAACGTCTGCCTTCGGCTCAGGTCATGATCCCAGGGTCCTGGGATCGAGCCCCATGTTGGGGTCCCTGCTCCATGGGAAGCCTGCTTCTCTCTCTCCCACTCCCCCTGCTTGTGTTCCCTCTCTCGCTGTGTCTCTCTCTGTTAAATAAATAAAATCTTTAAAAAAAATAGAAATAAATTCAAATAACTGCACTTTTGGAAATTTATGAAGTCATCCAGGCCTACGTATGTTATGTTGTGTATGATGCTTTACCAAATCATGCCCTTGTGGGGTGAAACAATGCACCTCCAAATTTACAGTTATTATATTGAACTATCAGCTTACTTACCTTTCAGTCTCCGGCCCAATACTCTGAAGATATATTTGCAATAGACATGATTTTAAACCACATTCCATAAAAAGTCATTTAAAACAGAGCTTGTTTTAAATGACTTTTTTTGTATAAGTAATGCTACTTTGTGCTTGATTTGCTCAAAAGCTATTTAAAATCCCTTGAACGTCAAATGTATTACTACTACATCTTACGCCTCTCTCATTTTTGGAAACATATAAAGGAGCAGAAATATTTCATTTTCCTGTGCTGTTTGCTCCCTCAGAGCAAGCTAATTGTGCTTCTTTAAAGCAAAGTGACAATTTTTGATACAAGTTTATTTAATTAAAAAGAAACTACTTAGAACAATCAAACATGAGCGTTAACAAGAAACATACGTGAGGCTCCAAATAGTCTGAAAATGAATGCAAAGCAACATTCCAATCAACATGAGGTCAGGTTTCCTGGCCTGTTTCTGCATATGCAAAATCAGAGAGCATGAGAGGTTGAACGTAGGTGCATGACCGTTCGTGACTGTGAGTGTATCTGTACATGTTGTGAAAGACCCACCTCTGCTGCAGCTCCCAGCAGCCTTGAGAAGCAATCTTTTACATGTAGTAGGACACACTCTAGGATATTAACACTCTACCATTTCCAAGAGCCTCTGTTCACACCAGCTCCAGAGCAAACACCATGAAAGAAGGAGCCTCAAGCTGCTAAAAAGCACACAAAGCAACAAGGAGAAACAGTTCCAAATCTCATATAAATGGAAAATGTTTCAAGAACAACTGCCCGTTTGTTCAGAGAGTGCCCACAGAGCAGGAGGGTAAATAAAACTCAGTACCTGTTAGATTTACAGGCAAATAACCATTATCTACTATGTGTAGATGAGTGAATGATAATTTTATGCAAACCACAATAAGTAAATTCAAACAGTATGAACTAAGCCTGCACAGTAAGAGCAGGAAGTTCAAGGAAAGAAAAATAAGGAAAGGGTGTTTTCTGGGTGGTGTATCACCAACCTGGGAAATCCATTATAGAGCCAAAAACTGGAACAGGATTTTATAAAAGCACTGGCCTAAAATAAAGCTATAAGTCCCTTAGGGCTTGTATGGTGACTTCATACCTTAAGTAAAACTCTGCTCTCCACGATCTAATTACTGATTAGCTTTACATAGAGGATTATGGAGAATTTGTAAATTGGACTTTTTATATGACAGAATATATAGTATAAATTCCTTGGTATAATGCACCTTCCTGGTGCATTCAGTTTTTTTTAATGAATCCGAGTCAAGTATCATCAATAGCCAAGCATCCTAACCAACAGAGCTTAGAATTTTATGGACTTGTGTCTGAGAGCTGCATAGTTTTCTAATCAAAATAGTACTTTTAGAAGATTTTTCAAAAGCAGAACATTCAACTTTGGCCAATTTTAAAATCTCTTTGAGTACTGTGAATTTTAAATTTGAAAGTGAAATCAAGGTTTTTCAGATTCAGATTTCATTGACTCCTTATCTTATGTGGTTTCCTGGGTGGTTGTAGAAGACAAGAAAGAAGGCTTTTAAAGGGTTATATAAAATGTCTATAAATGGATTCATTAAAATAAGGGCACCACTTTACTTCTAACAAACCATATTTTAATGAGGCATGTGTCAAAGAACCTAACATCCATAGATTCCATTTGAAAATCATGTGAGCATAAAAACATAGAGGAAAATGTTGTTAGAGTAAGATGACTGTAGGTTTTGGTAAAGCTAATTTTGTTTAAATTTGTTTAAAAGCTCTAGTGACGTCACATTATGGGGTAGAAGCAGAGCATATTAAATGAGCTTGCAGAAGCTTTGAGGTCAGAAATAACTGAGTTTAAATCTAGGCTATGGAGGAAATGAGGGAGAATTGGAGAAAGGAAGGAAGGGAAGAAGGTTGGGGAGAAGAGAGGGAGGCAGGGAAGAAGGAAGGAAAGAGCATGCATTAGGCAGTTTCTCAGTACCCAGCATTATCAAGGGACTTTACATATACATTTATCTTCTGCTGCTAGCTGCGTGATCTTGGGCAAATAAATTTACCTCCTTGGGCTTCAGATTCCTTACCTATAAAAAGAGCACCTGTCATAAATTCTAGAAAGATGGTAGTGGCAGCATAATTTGGGGGGGAGGGGTTCCTTCCAAATTACATTAAAAAGACAGCATCTTGATAGCAAAAACCAAAATCCAACAAAACTGGGAAACTAGGTACAACACAAGTCTCAACATACAAGCAGGTAGACAAACTACCAATAGCCACTAGACTTGTGTGTCATTGGCATCTGTGTGGGGAAAAAGCAGGGAGAAATAGCAAGCCATTTGATGATGTTCAGAATAAGAGAACAAAAAACACCCAACATATAATATCTGAAAAGTACAACAGGTCAATTTGAGAAGAGTGGCAGACATTGAGATGGGTATGGTTTACTCCAGCAACATGTGAGTATAAAGCACCTGCTGTAAGCTCTATAAAGGTGAAGCAGGGGAGCCTGGGTGGCTTGGTTGGTTGAGCGTCTGGCCCATGTCGTCTGGCTCCCTGCTCAGTGGGGAGTCTGCTTCTCCTTCTCTCTCTGCCTCTCTCCCTTCTTGTGCTCTCTCTGTCTCTCTTTCTCTCAAATAAATAAATAAAAATCTTAAAAAAAAAAAACAAAAACGTGAAGCAGTTTACTGTCTGGGAACTCTCAAACCTGACCCATCAGGGCACGGGGCTCCACAATGAGAAGAAATTACTGGGACTGGAAGCATTTAGCAAGAAAGAGACAAGAGAGGTAAAGGAAAGAAGATACAGATAAAAGTGGGGAAGGCAAACAGAGCTAGGAAATCCCAGAAAGCAAAGTGCAATATTTTTTAACATTGATGCTAACTGCAGAAGAGCAAGGTCTGTGAAGTTAGAAACACTACTACTTTCTAAACATTCAGAAAAACTAATTTCAAAGAAAATAAATTAAAATAAATGTATCGAGGTGGAATCCCAAATAATCACACTAGAAAGACATGAAAAAGAAAGAGATCAAAACTGCAACTTACTATTTCAAAAAACCCCAACTATATTAATGACATAAAACATGAAATAATAACACAAATCAAAATTAGAAAAGTCAGAAATAAGCTGATACAACTCAAAAAGAGAATTAGAAGTTTAAAATCCTTTACAAATGTATCCTATTCTAGAATACATGAGTAATAAGTGTGAGAAATAATGTATTAATAACAGAAAATCAAAAGAGGAAAACATTAAATTACAAGATAAAAAAGAATTTGAGAAAAAATGACAAATACTGAAGATAGGCAAAGAAGAGATGAGTCCCTGAAAATGAAAATGCAAACAAGAGAACAAAATAAATTTTAAAAACTATAATTCAAGATAATATTCCTGATATTTTTTTAAAAAGAATGTGAAACTACATATTGAAAGAGCACACCATATAACTGATGCTATCATACAAATATCCAACATAAACATATTTGAGTAAAATTATTGAACTTTGTAAAAAAGAAAAAAATCTTTGGCTTTTTAGGCAAAAAAAAAATTTGACTTATACAGGAAGGAAAATTAGATTAACACATTTTCACAACTCTTCATGCAAGAAGAAAATAAGAGCAACATATTGAAGATATTGAAGGAAAGAAAATGTGAGCCAAGGATTCTATATCCAGTAATACTGAACTATAAGTAAAAAGCACAGACAACTGCTATCAACAGGCAAAGCCTCAAGGAATATTGTTCCCATGAGCACTTCCTAAGAAATATACTTGAGAATAAGTTTCAGACAACCAAAATGACTAGAGAGACATTGAGCAAAGACTGGTAGCACCGAGTACCAGTGGTTAGTGACATCAGGAAGAAGTGAAAACCAGGTGCTGTGTTCCCTGAGGAAATAGTACAACACCATTTATTATGTTGCCAAAGGAGTCAAACACAAGTCTGATCAAGCTCTGGATTTAGCTGCCAATTAGCACAAAATATTTATTTTCAGGATAAAGATAATAAACTCCATTATAAGCATGCATTCAGCAAATCTGGAATGTGGAAAACCTACAGGTAAAATTCTTCAATAGGTATAATGGAAGGAAAAGAAAGTGATAGAATAGAAATCTGTAAATTAATAGAGACTTAAAAGACATATCAAGTTTTAAGAATGGGCAAAATCAAACTATAGTGTCTAGGGATACACAAGCAAGGATGTGATTGCTATCACAGTTAGGATAATGATGACTTTTGAAGGCAAGAAAGGGGCTGATGTTGGGAAGAGCTTCTGGGGGGCTGGAAAAGTTCTACATCTTGATCTGAATACATGGATGTTTGCCATATAATAATTCACTAGGTTTTGCATCTGACTTGTGTGGTTGTCTATATCTGTGTTACTTTATAATAAAAAGGTAAAGATAAAACAGGAAAATTTTACAAAAATAATCTGGGTTCTGCTCACTTGTACTATCTCTATTTCCTCATCCATAAAATATAATTATCCCTCTTATAATTTTGTTTCTGTTGGTACCTAGCCCATAGTATGCCCTCAATAAATACTCATCCCCCTGGGGTGCCTGGGTGTCTCAGTCGGTTAAACATCAGGGTCCTGGGATCCAGCCCTGAATGGAGCCCCACAAGGAGCCCCGCGGGCTTCCTGCTCAACAGGGAGCCTGCATCTCCCTCTCCCTTTGCCCCTCCCCCTCCTCCTCCACTCTCTCTCTCAAATAAATAAAATCTTTAAAAAAATAAAATACTCATCCTTTCCTCCATATGACTACATAGAGTTTTTTATGCAATAAGACAAATTATCTTTCAGCCAGAAGAAACCCAATAGAGCAGAAACAAAATAAATGTATACTAAGGTAGAAGTAAATAAAAGACAATCACCCAATCTTCCTCTTCTTGACTACTGTCTCCATGAGGGAATAGTATTATTTATGAGAAAAAAATGCAGAAGCCCCAATTTCTATATAGTCTTCACCCTAATGGCCTACATGCAAAAATTAAATGCACCAATAAGAGTCCATTTATTTGGTGATTTCTCTCCTTGTCTATATGTAGTCATTCAAAACTCATTTATTGAGCACTTCCTATGGCCTGTTTAGGTTTTTCTTTGCTCTGAGTAAATTGACCAGCAAAATGAAAAAGTAGAATAAGTGTTCCTTAGGTGATATTTGAGTTTCCAGTTCAGGTTTTCCATATTTGTTCCATTTTAATGATATAAACTCAAATGTATAGGCAACAGAATAACCTTAGAATCAATCCTGGCTCCAAATCTCAAGATCTATAAGCAAAAGTTATTCTGGTAACCATGAAGATACTTTAATAAAGTAAAAAAAAAACAATCTTGCTAAAAATATTTAAGTTGTTCAGGTTTCCTTAGTTCAGATGGAGGAATATCCATCAGCCTGTCCACTTGATTATGGTGGAGATTATTTCATAGAGTTCAGTGAGGATAAGACAGAGCAGGGACTAGACTCAGTTCCCCTCAACCTTGACTACAAAACCAAGTATTCTTTGGCTGCCTCCACAAAGAAAACCACCACCACCACCACCTAAAACTCTATGTACTTGAGTAGCATATCTTGCATGCTTACCTCAGAGATTAGAGAAGACCGGACCAAACCAGTCTGCTCCAAGGTAGACCCCAGTGCTGAACTTTCACTGACCTCTTCCCTCATTATAATACTAAATATCACACCCAAGGCCCAAGGGCCTGGTTTGGTATCAAGGGCCTGGTTCAGTATCAAGGAAGTGATTGAAAGAGAAATATACATTACCACGCCCAAGGAGAACAATTTAGAAAAGTAGACAAGCAACATTTTCTTTGTTTTTACTTTGTTTTGTTTTTGTCATGGCATACTAACACCTTTTATTCAGAGAATGTTGGCATCCTCAACTGACTCATGTGGAAAGAAAAAGAAGTTCACATGCCAATGAAGGGGAGACGCAGAAAGATTGATTTGAGAAAAATATTTTACAACTTGTCAAGTTTGAATAGGAGCATCTTATTTTTCACCTCTCCCTCTTTGAAAGAAACAAATCGGGCAACGTGGACAAGGTGTCGAAGGGTGAGCTAACATGCAACGAGTTTTAAATCTGTTTTGTCCCTAACACACTCAGAAAAGTATTTGACTTCATTGCAACCATTTCTCAGGGTTATTGATATATATCTACTCTCTCCCTTGATATAGCAAAGACTACATTGAAGAGAGATGGATTTGGTGGGAAATGCCCCAAATCGGATACAAGTCTGTTTCTGATGTGCAGTGACTTTTATGACACATGTGCTATCTACACGTGAAAGGAAAGAAAAGACGGAAAGAAGGGAGAAAAAAATGGAAGGAAGAGTGGGTGTGAAGAGAAGGGAAAGGAAATGAAAGAAAAGAAAAATTAAAATTCCAAAGTTTTAAAGTCAAATAACATGTGATTTAATTTCAGCCCCTACTTGTGGGATTATGTCACCCATTTCAACCCTAGGAGCACAAATTCCTTTCACACCCAACTTCAAAGTTGTTATTATTGCTAACTGGTTGTTGCTAGGAACTGATCTGGAATGAACTGACAGCTCTGGTTCTGTTCTTAATGACCGGGAGGGTATGCCACACTTATGCTATGGCAATGCCTTTCTTAGAGAGGTGAAGAAGAGAGCACTCCTTTGTGACCTACTAGCTTTCAACTCATTTCAGCAGAGGTGTTTGGTAGTAGTTTTCATATGCTTTCCAGCTCTAAAAATTTTCTGATTCTGCTACTAAGACTTCAGAGGAAACATTTGGTTGCTAATATAGCCATTGCCTGAATTTACCCGTCCGGACTACTACATTAGCTCTGAATTGTGTGCCTGGAACACGTAATACGTATCAAATAAACATTACTGAATGAGAGATTGGATTCACTTAATATCTGCAACTCAAATGAAATTTCTATCATTGTGAGAGATTATGAATTGAAGAAATAAATTGAAAAGGGATAGTGTGGCATCTTCTTACAAGAACAAAATTAATAGGTAAGACAGTTTAAAATAACAGGACCCTTAAGAAAAGAAAAACTTGACGTGGGATATAGGTGTGTGGGAAATATGACTGAGACCCCAATTACTTGTTCTTTGATTGCCTATTCATAGACTTTGAACTCCTTTAAGGTATGTCTGTATTTCATTCTTTTAATGGCCTTAATTCTTAGATGAATGCCTTATGTGGGATAGGCATTAAATGTCTGACTAAGGATTCCATAGTCATCTTGATTTCTACAAAGATACATTGTAGCTTTACCATAGAATGTGTTACTTTGAATTTCATTTATCCACCTCCTGTGTATCCCTACTAGATTTAGATACAATTCTTCAAGTCAAGAACTATGTTTATTCATTTTTTGCATACTCAAGTCTAAAGCAATGCCTGCTCATAAATTTTGGTTAAATTGATAAATACAACTAATCTGGATGAATAAATTTAGAACCTCTACCTCCCTCACCATACCATGTGCATCTCTCCAAAAGCATAACAATAGCTATGCTCTCTTGCAGAGAATTTCCAATTGAACATGAATGTACATATTTGCATATACAAATTCACAAACACAGGGGTTTAGTGTGTGAATGAATGTGTATGGATACATGTATGACTAAATATGCACATCTTCCACTTACGCTGTATTGAGTATTCATTTGACTGCATGTCTTTAAGAATCACCAGGTTGACACACAAGTATTTTCTCAAAGTATGGTTCAGGCTGTAAGAGAAGCTAAGGAGAAGAAAAGCACAGAGATTCATTATTTATTGTCCTAGTGGGTCACCTACCTCCTTGTCCTGACACTTGGAGCAACCCAATGATGTCATAGTTGTTGTTTGATGTCATACTAGTTGAAAACAGAGGTTACTACTTTAAGAAGAGGATGTATTTTAAAGGGCCCTTTTAACTGAAATCTCCTTTACCTTAAGATGTGTATCGTGAGCTCAAGTTAATTTGAAAAGTGAGAAGATGACTGCATTAATAGCCAGTGGATGTGGACTCTTTGGACCACAATGGCCATTTGATGATATCCCAAAGGCAGTCACAAGGTAAGAAATGATTTTCTATAAATTCTTGAAGCATATCAAGAAATTTAAAAGCAATTTATTTGGAAAATAAAAATGTAATTCTTACACCTCTGTTCTATGTTGCTGTGTGGTAAAGTATAGAATAATTGATATTGCCAAAAGTAATAAATTTCAACATGACTTTCCTATATTCAGACAGTTCTCTGGCTCCCCATGCTTGCAGAAAATATCCAAATATCATATTCTCTTATACCAGACTTTCCATGATCTTTCCCTGATGGCTTTTCCAAAGTTATTTTTACTGCTCTTATTCAAACCTAATTCTCTAAACATCTCAAACTACTTGCAGTTACTTAAAGATACCGTAATGTTTCAAGATTTTGTGTCTTTTTATGTACTATTGTCTTTTCCTAGAATATCCCAATTATGCTCTCTGTTAAGAAAATTTTTATTCATCCTTTGTGAGCCCTACCCTGAACTCTACCCACCAGGATGAATAGATTACTCCCTCCTATATGCCAACATTCTACCTGTCTCATGGTGCCATTATGACATGGATTAATATGTTCAACAGTTATTTGCTTACATACCTAGTGACTATTTTATGTGCTCCTTGAAGGTTGTAATTATATGATACAGCACCAGTTACCATTTATTAGTTACGACTATGTGCCAAGCACTATGATTAGAAATGTAATTGGAAATCCATGATTTTATACCTTTTTAATCACTCTTATTGGAAAAGATAGAAGTATAAACAAATTATGTCCATAATGTACAGTAAATGCAATAGGAGAACAGAGAAGGCATTTTACTAAGTCTGGAGTTTAGAAAAAGCTTCCAAGAAAAAGAGTTTTGCTTATACAGGCAAACTGTAGTATTAACAAGCAGGCTTTCCAAAGCAGTGCCTCCTGACTGTTAATCACTCCAAAGGCCTCCAGGAACCATCCTTGGAATGCTGATGTATCACTGGGGTTATTTGTATTTAAATGGTTCTTCCATAGAGGGGTTTATGTATATTTGTATTCCTTTGTGTTGAATTATAAGACCAAGAAGGAGCAATTACTTTTCTCTATACTTTTAAACTCCTCACTGCAGCTAGTACAATATCCAAAATGCAGTTGAACAAATCTAAGGGTGAAGTTGAAATCATAATGCTTTTCACATAACTTTACAGTCTACAAGACTTTCACAAATATTAATTCATCTTCTACTCACCCCAATCTTTTATATTTGGGGTATTTATCCCAATTTTTCTAAATTAAGAAGACACAGCTTAAGTGATTTCTTCAGAGTCACATGATTAACATATGGTTTTCAAACACCTCATTTACCTAATAACAATTACTAACATTTATGTCATAACCACCCTGGTATAAATTTATGTATGCTAACTTATTTAACATTACAATAACTCTAAGACATATAAGCTATTATTATTCTTATTTTAATGGATGAAAAAATTGAAACATATAATGTTTAGCTTGCCCAAGATCAGAGAGTAAATAAATGGTGGATCAGATACTCTACACCCAGTTCTGACTCCAGAATTTAGGCTCTTAACCATCACGGCA
Organism: Neomonachus schauinslandi; assembly: GCF_002201575.2. NCBI lineage: Eukaryota > Metazoa > Chordata > Mammalia > Carnivora > Phocidae > Neomonachus > Neomonachus schauinslandi. The sequence continues at coordinate 55,994,246 of NC_058408.1, forward strand.
AGTTCCATATGCTGAATGGGATTGGTTTCTTCATTCAAAAAATTTATAATCAATTTGGGAGGGAGTTGGAATAAGAGGGGAATGTTAAGTTAATACATATAAAAGTATTTAAAGATATCTGAAATCTTCTCTTTATCTTTGGAATTATATAATTTAATGATGTTATATCTAAATATGAATTTCTCATTTCCTTGTTTATTATACCTTTTAAAACAACCAAATTGAGAAATAATTTATGTACAATAAAACAAAGACATTTTAAATATACAGTTTGATGAATCTTGACAAGTGTGTTCACATGTATAAATAACCATTACCCCAAATTCTTCCCATCCCGATTACAGCCTCTGTGTCTCCTATGCCTGGCATAAGCAACCACTTGTCAGCTTCCCATCATAATAGTTTTTTTGTTTTTTGCGGGGTTTTTTTGTTTTTGTATTCAAGAATTTCTTTTACATGGAATCAAACCATATGTTTCTTTTATCATAATGCTTTTAGATTTATTCATGTTGCTATATATATCAGCAGTTTGGTTTTTTAATGCTGAGTAGTATCCATTGTGTGGATATCCCACCATTTGTATCAATTGACATCTTAATGGACATTTGGGTTGTTCCCAATTTTATATTATTATGCAAGCAGTGGCGAACATTTGTAGACACCAATTTTTGTAGAAAAATGTTTTCATATCTCTTGGGTAAATATCTAGAAGTGGAATTACTGAGTCATGTGGTAAATGTATGCTTAGTTGTTGGAGAAACTGCCAAATTGTTTTCCAAAATGGTTGTGCCATTTTGCATTCTCACAAGCAATGTAGAACTCTACTTGCTCCATATTCTTGTCAACATTCGGTATTGTCTGATGTTTTAATATTAACCATTACAGTGGGTGTTTTGGTAGGCAAAATAGTACTCTCCCCTTCCCCGCCATCAAATGCCCACACCTTAATCCCTAGAACTTGTAAATATATTACCTTATACACAAAAAGGGACTTAACAGGTATGACTAAAGTTAAGGACTTATCTTAACATAGACAGTCTATCCTGGATTATCCAGGTGGGCCCACATGAATCCTTAAAATTTCTTTGGAAAACCTTTCCTGGCAGTGGTCTTAGAAAGGGTGATGATGGAAGGAGGACTACCAAAATGGCAGGATGAGAAGGACTTGGCTACCATTGCTGGCTTTAAAGATGGAGAACAGAGGCTGTGAGTAAAGGCATGTGGATGGCCTCTAGAAGCTGAAAAAGACAAGGACACTGATTCTCTTCTAGAGCCTCCAGAAAGTAATAAAGCCCTGCTGACAACCATGAAAATATATAGTTATGAATATATATGCACCCAACATGAAAGCACCTAAATATAGAAAACAAGCAAATATTGACAGAACTTGAAGGAGAAATAGACAGCAATACAATAATAGTAGGAAATATCAATATCCCACTTTCCTTTTTTTTTGAGAGAGGGAGAGATGGGGGGTGGTAAGGGGCATAGGGAGAGGGAGAGAGAGAATCTCAAGCAGGATCCATGCCCAGTTAAGAGCCCGACACGGGGCTCGATCTCATGACTCTGAGGTCACAACCCAAGCTGAAATCAAGAGTCAGACACTTAACTGACTGAGCCATCCAGGCGCCCCAATGCCCCAGTTTCAGTAATGGATGTAAAAACCAGACAAAATCGATAGGGAAACAGTAGACTTGAACAACACTATAGACCAAATGGGCCTAACAGATATAAATATAGAACATTTGATGTGACAACAGCAGAGAACACACTCTTCTCAAGTGCACATGGAACATTCTCTAAGATAGATCATGTTAGGTCACAAAACAAGTCTTAATAAACTTAAGACTGAAATCATATACAGTATCCTCACAGTATAATGAAACTAGAAATCAACAGCAGAAAGAAAACTGGAAAATTCACAAATATGTGGAGATTAACATAGTCCTGAACCACCAATGGGTCAAGTAAAAAATAAAAAAATATCTTGAAACAAATGAAAATGGAAACACAATATACCAAAATGTATGGGATATAGCAAAAGCAGTAAGAATGCAATTTATAGTCATAAATACCTGCATTAAGAAAAAAGAAAGATCTCAAACAACTTAACTTTATACCTCAATTAACTAGAAATAGGAGAACAGAAGGAAAAATTAACAAAGATCAGAGCAGAAATAAAAACTAGAAAAACAAAATCAATAAAACTGAGTTGATTTTTTAAAAGCTATCCTAAGATTGGGTCAATAATCCAAAACCTCCCAACAAACATAAGCCAAAGATCAGATGGCTTCATGGTGAATTCTACCAAATATTTAAAAAATAATTAACACCAGTCTTCCTCAAACTATTCCACAAAAAAAAAAAAAAGTTAAAGAGGAAGGAACACTCCCATACTCATTTTATGAGGCCAGTATTATCCTGATGCTAAAGCCAGATGACATTACAAGAAAACTACTGGTCAATACACCTGATGCATATAGACACAAAAATTCTCAGAAAAACACTAGCAAACTGAATTCATGCACATTTGAACTGGATCATACAACCACAATCAAGTGAATTTTATCCCTGGGATGCAAGGATGGTTCAACATACCCAAATCAATAAATATGATAAATCATATTAATAGAATGGAAGATAAAAATCACATGATCATCTCAACATATGCAGAAAAAGCATTTCATAAAATTCAACATCCCTTCATGATAAAAAGTTTAAACAAACTAGGAATGGAAGGAAATTGTTTTAACATAATTAATTTCATCTATGAAAAACCCACTGCCAACATCATACTTAACAGTGAAAAACTTAAAGCTTTTACTCTAAGATCAGGGACAAGGCAAGGATGCCCATTCTTGTCACTTTTATTCAACATAGTCTTGGAAGTACCAACCAGATTAATTAGGGGAGAAAAAGAAAGGGCATCCAAATCAGAAAGAAAGAGAGAAAATAATTTCTGTTTGCACACAACATGATCGTATATATAGAAAACACTAAACACTCCACAAAATCTGTTAGAACTAGTAAACAAATTCAATAAAGTTGTAGGATACAAAGTCAACATAAAAATTAATTGCATTTCGGGCGCCTGGGTGGCTCAGTTGGTTAAGCGACTGCCTTCGGCTCAGGTCATGATCCTGGAGTCCCTGGATCGAGTCCCGCATCGGGCTCCCTGCTCGGCAGGGAGTCTGCTTCTCCCTCTGACCCTACCCCCTCTCATGTGCTCTCTCTCTCATTCTCTCTCTCTCAAATAAATAAATAAAATCTTAAAAAAAAAATTAATTGCATTTCAATATGCTAACATTTAATTATCTGAAAAGAAATGAAGGAAACAATCCTATTTGCAATTAAGCAAAAAGAATAAAATGCTTAGAAATAAACTTAACTAGGGGCGCCTGGGTGGCTCAGCCAGTTGAGCGTCTGACTCTTGGTTTTGGCTCAGGTCATGATCTCTTGGGTCATGAGACAGAGCCCCATGTGGGGTTCTGTGCTCAGCAGGCAGTGTGCTTGAGACTCTCCATCTGCCCCTCCCCCCACTCATGTGTGCTCGCTCTCTTTCTCTAAAATAAGTAAATAAATCTTTTTTTAAAAAAGGAAATAAACTTAGTAGGTAAAAGACTTCTACTCTGAACACTTTATAGCACTGATAAATGAGAATAAAGAAGACATAAGTAAATGGAAAGAAATCCTGTTCATGGATTGGAAGAATATTGTCAAAATGTTCATACTATCCAAAGGGATTTTACTGATTCAACACAACCATATCAAAAGTCCAATGATATTTTTTAAAGAAACATATGACATAATTAAATGAGTTGATAAAAATTCCTTCATTCTCTATTTTATGCATGAATATATAATTTGACATCATTTCCTAGGTAGAATTCATCAGTGATGCTGTGTCTGGAGTGTTCTTTGTGGGAAAAACTGCAATTAGGCATTTGATTTCTTTAAGACATATGTAAGTCAGACTGAGAAAGACAAATGCCATATGATTTCACTCATATGGCATTTGTCTTTCTCAGTCTGACTTATTTTACTTATCATAATACCCTCTAGGTTCATCCATGTTGTCACAAGTGGCAAGATCTCATTCTTTTTAATTCTTTTTAACAGCTGCATAATATTCCATAATATTCCATTATATATATATATATACACACACACAGAGCATTACCATTTTCTATTTCCTCTTGTCTCAGTTTTAGTAATAAGCATCTTTCAAGATATTTGTCCATTTGAAGTTGTTAAATTTATCAGTATAAAGTTATTCACAGTATTTCCTTATCATTTTTATGTATACCTGTAAAATCTCAGTGATGTCCTTTCATTTCATAAATCAATAATTTCTCTATATCTCTATCTATCTGTTGCTATCTCTCTGATCAGTTTGATCAATCCAGCAAAAACATAAAAAGTGAACAAAATATTTGGGCAGAGACTTCAAAAATGGTATATATATACAAATGGTAAATAAGAACATGGAAAGATGCTCATATCATTAATCACCATGGAAATGCAAATTAAATCAAATGAGATAGCCCTGCACACCTGTTAGGATAACTAAAGTAAACAAACAAACAAAAAACACTTGGCAATACTAAGTGCTGGTGAGAATCTGGATCAATCTAAACTCCTACATTGTTAGTGGGAATGCATATGGCACAGTCTCTTTGGAAAACTGTTTGGCAGTTTCATAAAATTATTCATGTATTTATCATAAACTGAGCAATCCTATTCCTAGGTGTTTGTACAGGAGAAAAGAGAACTTTGGTTCACACAAAAACCTGTATGTAAGTATTTATAGTGCTTTTTGTAGTGTGGTACATTCATACATAGAATATTACCTAACAATAAAACAGGAATAAGTTACTGAAAAAAAAAAGGAATACATTACTGAAACACAACATGGATGACTTTCAAATGTATTATGTAAGTAAAAGAAATCAGGCATAAAAAGCTACATCACGTATGATTATATTAAGACAACATTCTGGAAAAGGAAAAGTTAAAGGAACAGAAAGATCACTATTTACCAGAGCATGGGGTTAGGGGAATTGGGTGATTCCTAAGGAACACAAAGGAATTTGAAGGGATGATGCGATCGCTTTATATTTTGATTGTGTAGTGGTTACACGACTTACGCACTAATCAAAACTCATAGAACTGCATACCAAAAAAAATGCATTTTATCATAAGTTACACTGAAAAATGTTAAAAAGTTATCATACTGTATGTAATCTCATGCAATTTGCTCTTTCATTCAGTATAATGTTTCTAATATTCATCCATGTGGTTTGTGTTGTTCTAGTTCATAAACTTTCTCTGCTGCTTAATATTGTATAGTACAAGTAATTCAGATGTATTTATCCATTCTCCTGTGAAAATACTTTGGAGTTCTTTTTCAGTTTTTCTTTTTCTATTATTCACAATACTGCTCTGGTAAGTCTGGAACAAACCTTAATGCACACACGGGCTTGAATTTTCTGAGGTATATATATATAGGAGGAGAATTGCAGAGAGTTCGGGTCATGTGCCTGTCCAACTTTGCAAAATAATACAAGACATTTTATTCTCAAGGGTAGTCCCAATGCACCCACACCTGAAATGTTTACCAAGCAATTTCTAGGGCTTTACATTTTCACCAGCACTTGGTGTATTCAGACTTCTTAATTTTTGCATCCTGGCCAGTGTAAAACAGTATCTTTTTATGGTCTTAATTGGCATCTTCCTGGTTACTACTGAGGTTGAGCACTTTTCATGTTTTGTTTACTTTCTTGCTATTCCTATTTCCTCTTTTTCTTCTTTGTCCATTTCACTGGGTTTTCTGTCTTTTCCTTTTTGATTCATAGAGGATCTTTTTTTTTTTAACATTTTATCCATTTATTCATGAAAGACACAGAGAGAGAGGCAAAGGGAGAAGCAGGCTCCCCACGGAGCAGGGAGCCCGATGCAGGACTCGATCCCAGGACCCTGGGATCATGACCTGAGCCAAAGGCAGACACTTAACTGACAGTCACTCAGGCGCCCGATTTATAGGGGATCTTAAAATAATCTTAATTAAATCTCGTGGTTTAAATCTTGTTCCTAATGTGTATCTATCACCTCTGTGTTCATCAAGATTTCGGTCTGGACCTCTTGGAGAAGAGGCCCAAGTGGCTAGCCAGTTCATTGCAGATGTCATTGAAAATTCACAGATAGGGCGCCTGGGTGGCTCAGTTGGTTAAGTGACTGCCTTCGGCTCAGGTCATGGTCCTGGAGTCCCGGGATCGAGTCCCGCGTCAGGCTCCCTGCTCAGTGGGGAGTCTGCTTCTCCCTCTGACCCTCCCCCCTCTCATGCTCTCTCTCTCTCTATCTCATTCTCTCTCTCAAATAAATAAATAAAATATTAAAAAAAAATTCACAGATAATTCAGGAAGAAGACACGCATTTCTCCAGGAAAGCTTTCTTGGGTTCTGTATTGTGATATCATTTGCCTTGACTATGATGGGAACATCTTGGATGCCTGTACATTTGCTTTGTTAGCAGCTTTAAAAAAAATGTACAGGGGAAATCTTGCCATTTGCAACAATGTGGATGGAACTAAAGGGTTTTATGCTAAGTGAAATAAGTCAATCAGAGAAAGACAATAATAATATGATTTCACTGATATGTGAAATTTAGGAAACAAGGCAGAGGATCATAGGGGAAGAGAGGGAAAAAATGAAACAAGACAAAAGAGAGAGAGAGACAAACCATAAAAGAGACTCTTAATCATAGGAAAAAAACTGAGGGTTGCTGGAGGGGAGGGGTGTGGAAGGATGGGGTAACAGGGTGATGGACATTGGGGAGGGTATGTGTTGTAATGAGCACTGGGTATTATATAAAACTGATGAATCACAGACCTGTACCCCTGAAACAAATAATATGTTATATGTTAATTAATTGAATTTAAATAAAAAATTATTTTAAAAAATAAAAATAAAAAATGTACTGCTGCCAGAAGTTACTATAAATGAAGAAACTGGGTTAGCAGAAGTTAATTTAAAGAAGAAAAGCTATTTGAATATTAGAACTCATCAGTTTTTTTACTTCTTCATGTCTCGTAACTGCTCAGTTCATATAGTCCTGAAGTTTAGCTCCAGTCTGCCCACTTCTACCTGGTTTTTATGTGACGGAAATAGGTGTATCATTTTTTTTTTATTTATCTTTTCACTTTCTTTGTGGTGTCTTATTGATAATCATAAGTTATTCATTTTAATGCAGTGAATTTATCAATATCTTATTTTTAGTGCTTTCTGTATCTTGTTTTAAAATGTGTCCTTAACTGGAGGTCAAAAAGATAATTTATATTGCTTCTGAATGTTTTTAAAGCTTTGTTTTTTACATTTAAGTGTTCACTGGATATGGAATTAGTTTTTGCATGTGGTATGAGGTAAGGATCCAATTTAATTTGTTACATATGCATAACCAATTGCCTCAAAATTATTCATTGACAATACATTTCTTTCCATAATGATCTGAAAATTCACTTGTGTCATATTTCAAGTTTACATATATGTGTAAGTCTGGTTCTCTTTTTTGTTCCATTGGTTCTATTCCTATGCCAATACTATACCTTGTAATTATTATTCTCATAATATATCTTGATATCCAGTTTGGAATAGTCTCCATTTTTCAGGATCATCTTTATTTAGTACTGGATGTGAGATCTGACAGCTTGGTTAGATTCAGATTAATTTTTGGCAAAAATCCTTACTGATTGATCTTTTGTGCTTTCTATTGCATATACCGTTAGGTACTGCTACTATGAACGATGCTATCTGCTTACTTGTTTATCATACTGACAGCCAGATGTCTCCATCGTAAAGTAACATTTTTTCCCTTTGGAATTATCAGGTAATCTGTGGGGTGAAACTTTGCCACATTTCAAATCACTTTGTAATAAATCAATGAGGTGTAGGTGAATCCATTATTTATTGGGGCTTGCAAAATAGTAGCTGTCTATAATTATTGTTCTCTGCTACTAGCAGGCATTTTATGTACAGAAGAGATTTCCTCTATCAAGAGGAGGTAAATTATAGTTCTTTTCCCTGGATTAGGAATAATCTGGATCAAATGCTTAATTCTTTCCTTTAATTACTGATTTTTGGAGTAAGGATTTAAGGTAGTGGTTGCCTTCAATGAAAGTGAGGGTTTTTCTGTTTTTCTATCCATTGTTGCATAACATCATAGATCCCTGGATTATGTGTTAAATCAACCACAGTATAATTCCCTTTTTAAAAGGATTTATTTATTTAATTGAGAGAGAGAGAGAGAGTGTGCACACAGTGGGGGAGGGGCAGAGGGAAAGAGAGAATCTCAAGCCGACTCGCCGCTGAGCAGAGAGCCCAACACAGGGCTTGATCTCATGACCCTGAGGTCATGACCTGACCCAAAATCAAGAGTCAGATGCTTAACCAACTGAGCCACCTAAGTGCCCCAGTAATTATCCCTTTTGATGTAAATTGTCTCAAAATTGACCAGTGTCATTTGGACACAATCCCATAGTCATCGAGTATTTCTTTACTTTCAAGCATAAAATGCCCATGTTCATTTGTACTTTTCCTGTTACGGACTGACAGCTCCTCTAGTTCAGTCCCAGTTTCAGTTTATCTCCTTATTGTTCTAATATTCAGCTATATCTTCCTTTATATACTTTGGGCATTTCCTCTAGATTTTTGTTGTTTTTCCAAGCTCAGGTATGCATTTTTTTTTTCAGCTCTAAAGATTTACTTAGTGCCAGCTACGGGCCAGATGCTGTTCTAAGGGTACAGAGGTTGACACAGCAAAATAATCTTTGATCTCAAGAAACTTACTTGGCAAGAATGCTTGTTATATTAGCTATGCATTTTAATGGATATTGTGATCTGGCAATTTTAGATACTGTGAAGGTCTTAAGGTAATCTAGCTATGAGTGATAATTTATAAAATTTCATATAGTTTTTTATTTTTTATTTATTTATTATTTTTTAATTTTTTAAAGATTTTATTTATTTATTTGACAGAGAGAGAGAGAGAGAGACAGCGAGAGAGGGAACACAAGCACAGGGAGTGGGGGAGGGAGAAGCAGGCTTCCCGCCGAGCAGGGAGCCCGATGCAGGGCTCGATCCCAGGACCCTGGGATCATGACCTGAGACGAAGACAGTCACTTAACCAACTGAGCCATCCAGGCGCCCCCATATCATTTCTTAGAATGAATATTTGGAAAAAATAGAAAATAGAAGGTTCTGTTAGGAAAGAATTGCAATATTCTAGGTATGAAGTGGTGAGATGAATAGAAGTGAGAATGGAGGGAAAAAGCTGGATTGCAGGAGTATCTTGAAGGAAGAAATGATAGAATTTTGTAACAGTTTAATAAGAGGGCATGACAGAGGGGAAGATGTTAAATTAGCTCCAAATATTCTTCCCTGGAAGACAGAGAATGACTACAACACTGACAGAAATAGTGTAGCTGATGTGAATGGGTAGACAGATAAAAATAATACCTCTTGGCAGGTATGGACTGTGTCTCTATATTTAACATCCCATGCACTGCACTGCATTTGAAAGAAACAATGAAAACAACTACAGAGACATGGCCCAAGGTGACTGAAAATATAGAACTAAAAGGGAGTAAGGGACAAGATTACAGGTGAGGAAAGGGAGTAGAGGTGTTTTCTTTGTAATCCTAGGCCTGGTTTGGTGTTTGGAACAAAGCTGACCCTCAATTAATATTTACTGAATAAATGAATGTAAGGCATTTGCACAGATGTGATAGTTGAGCCCATGGGCACAGAACTGAAAGCAGAGGATATTTACTTGCTAAGGTTCAAAACCAGCTCTTCTTTCCTGTGGCCTGCATTGCCAACAGTTGCCTGCCTCGGAGGAAACAATTCCAAAGGTACCTTGAGTTAGGGATAATTACTGTAGCAGTTGGCATTTCAGGAGCTAGTTTGTATCTATGTGTGAATAGACCGGGGG